>NC_080422.1:68314005-68640823 GCF_029873635.1 Malania oleifera | reverse complement strand
CTTTGGGCACCGAGTAGTTTTTCAAAATTGCACTTGCCCTCGGTGAATTTAAAAATAATTTTGGAACTATTCTCCAACTTCCACTGAAGCTCAACAATAGTCACATCTTTTTCTTTCAAAATTAAAGCATGAGAGGTTTTTGCAATTCCAAAAAATTTTGACCAATTTTCACATTTCTTTTTCAAATCATCATTTTCTTTGGTCATTTTATTCAACAATTTAGATACACAAATATATTCAAATTGTAATTCTCTAAACGTAGGTATGCAATCAAAATCACAATCATTAGACGAATAATGTGAAGATAAGAACAAGAGGACAATACCTCATCACCATGTTCCATCAAGCACAGATTAGCAACCTTTGAGTCGTTGCGGTTTGAGTCTGAGTCACTACTGCTTAATTTATCACATGAAATGCTTGCCTTCATGGCTTTCTTCCTTTTCTTAGCCTCTTTTTTCAGTAGTGGGCAGTCTAGCTTGATGTGCCCAACTTTGTTGCAATTCTAACACGTGGGAGCATTTGATTTTTCTTTTCTTTTACTAGGCTCTCCCTTCTCACATGTAGACTCCCTATATCTTTTGTATGACTTTCTATTCTTCTTGAAGAATCTGCTAAATTTTCGAGTTAGCATGGCCATATCATCCTTAGAGTCAGGTTTGTTGCATTCACTAGATGTATTAGTGGAGGTTTTCAATGTAGTCACCTTCTTCACCCTATTATGTTCATTGAGTCTCTCATTTATGGCTGATTCATAGGTAATCAGGGAACCTATCAATTCATTTAGAGTCATGGCCTTAAGGTCCCTACCCTTAAAAATGGTTATAGCCTTAGCTTCCCAAACAGGAGGCAATCCTTTAAAGATCTTCCTAATCATCTCATATGTAGGATAGGTCTTACCTAATGCATGTAATGAGTTTATAATGTGTGTGAATTTAGTGTACATGCTCTGAATGGACTCAAATACATTCATCCTAAAGGCCTCATATTCACTAGTCAGCATATCTATCCTACTATCTTTCACATCCCTAGTACCTTCATATATGACCTCTAATTTATCCCAGATTTCTTTTGTAGTAGCACATGCCATTACTCTATTAAAATCATTCACATCAAGACCACAATACAAAATATTCATAGCAGTGGCATTCAAACTAACAACTTTCATATCATCATCATTATATTCATCCTCAGTTTTAGGAACTCTAGTTGTACCCTTTGTTCTCATAGGAACATAATTTCCCTTAGAGACGATCCTCTGCACCTTCCAATCTGTATATTGAAGGTAGATGCGCATCCTCTATTTCCAGAAGGTGTAATTAACACCACTAAAAATCGGAGGTCGTGTGGAAGATGGTCCCTTAGGGAAAGGGGTCATGGAGCTATGAGTCATCTAAGATCTTTTGCAAAATAACTATTAGTCTATGTTACGTGACTCTGATACCAATTGTTAGCTTTACTGTGAACCCAAGAGGGGGGTGAATTGGTATTTTAAAATTAATGCCCTAGGTCAATATCCTAACAGCAGTAATTTCACAACCCTAAAGTCAATCTAGTGTAGGTAAAATAAATCAATTGCGATATGTAGTAGAAATTAAATAGCACAATTTAATTAACAAGCATGCACCAGAAAAGCAGTAGAAAGCAAGTGACACCTAGAAATGTTATCGAGGTTTGGCAAATTGCCTACATTCTGCATTGGCTAACAAGCACAAGGATTACCACTATAATGCTCACTTAAACGGGTTGAGCGGCACCTAAACAAACAGGTCAATTAGCACAGGGCTGACCTCAACCTTTACACACAATACTTATCGAGCTGGATTACCATCCCCTTAGGCCATGCCTGGAATACAACAGTATTTTTCTCAATCAAACTAGTACAGGGATTATGCTTTCATGTAAAACAAATATATATCCAATACGCGCAATCACATACACATCAACAATATGGATATAGTGTAAGCTCAGTGATGCAAAGAGTCGTGCTAACAACACTCAATAGGGTATTATCAATGAAATGCTCAAGAGTGTTCAATACAAGCAAATCTTGGAATTTAAGCAAAACACATTTCAATAGCAAATCAAGATTCCAAAGATATCAATCAAATATTCAGACAAGTTCAAGAAGATTTTCTTTAATGAAATAAGCACACTACTAATTTGAAAAAATATTTTTGCTTGTTGAAAATATTTTTGCACAATGAATCAAAGCTATGGAAGTCTTGCAACAACTATGCAAAGACCCCAAAGCTTGCTAGTCTATCCCAACAATGATTTATAATATGAAATCAGTGGGATAAAACTACGCCAAACTCCCCAAAAAGAATATCAATAATCACACAAGCAAATGAGAGTTTTAGCAAAATCTAGCAATCATAAGCACACTATATACGCTCTCACAATCTCAAAATGTATCAAGGGAATGGAAACTTGAGAGTATTTGGACAAAAAGAGTATTTGCAAAAGAGAAGATTTTTGGCTAATGAATTTGCTAATTAATTGCTAATCCTCACAAATGAGCCTATATTTATAGGCAAGGTAAAAACTATAACCATTTGGGACTTGTTGGAAATTCTTAGAAAAGTTCCAAAATGTTTAAACACAATTAACCCATATTAACCTGTATTTACCTCAGTTAAAATATTTTTAACTTGGCGAGGTTCGGTTCGGTCGCCCGAACAAACACATTAATAAAAGGTCTTTAAGTTAGTTTGACAACTTGAGTTCCAGTTCGGTGGCCCGAACAAAAGTCAAAAATATTTTTTTTGGATTTTCGGGTGCCCGGTCATAGGTTCGGTAGTCCGAACTCATGTGTTTGGTCGCCCAAAGCTTAATTTGAACTAAATCCCTCGGTAGCCCGAGTTGGTGAGGGGTCCTTTTCAGGTGGTTCGAGTGCCCGTGGAAGGTATGCACAAAATGGTTCGGTCGCCCAAGAGCCTAAGTCAACTATTGATTTCCTAACAGTTCAGGCACCCAAGGAGTTTTGAACTCTTGGGGTTTGGTCACCTGAGCTCTCTCAAATTCCTTAATAATATTCAATTAAGTGCAATTTTAACACTCTAGAATTTTTTATGATATATGTGCATGAGTGTTGGGACCTAGAGTCATACTAGGGTTTTACTGAGCTTACTATATATCTTATATGCATGATATGCAGGTAATTATTATAGACCATATCCCTAGTTACTATTACAGACCCGTATTACATTAATTGAATTGGCAATATGAATTAAAATCTTCAGGGTCTTCATGTCTTGCATTAAGTGTCATTCCTTGAGATGCTCATCTAAGCCTGCACAAATACTTGAAAACCATCAAATACCTAAGCATTTGTCATTATCAAAACAGGGTGTGACCTATAAGGTCAATAGATAACATATAATACATGATAATATACTATTTTAGCATAAATATATTGATAGCATTTTTCTAAATTCTGTAACAACATAAATAATTACAGCCTTGTGCCAAATACATTCATACTGTGGCCTTGTGCCGAATACATGCATAACTACAGCCTTGCGCCGACTATCAATCACAGCCTTGCGTCATGTTATTCCCGAAAATAACTGAAACATGCTTTTTCTATAAAATTAACTTAACATAATACAATATGCATAAAATAATATTCATGCCACACAATACAGAATAAAATCATGAATTCTGTTCTGAAATCACATTTCCTGACATTTCATACTAAAATTGTATATTCCTAAATAACAATAGTATTTTTCCTATATATATATATTCACAAATGTACTCATATATAAAACATGCTTTCTGAAAATTAATCTACTATTAATTAATAATAATTTTCATGAAAAATTACTGCTTTCGTTTACTCCCTTACTTGACTACTGAAAAGCCCCTACAATGTCTAGTCCTACACCTGTAGGGTTCCCTGTTCAACACCCTAAAAACAATATATTCCTGAACAAAATTTTAGTATTTCTTCGAGTACGACACTTCCTACAACTGTAGGAAGGCCAAATATTGAATAAAAAACCTTACCTTGAATTTGGGATGGAGTTCAAGTTAGCCCCACCAACGATCCACTCCAGCAGACTTGAAAAGAACTTTCCCATAAGTGTCATGGTGGCCTCGGATCGTCGAACCGGAAAGAATCCGTCAGAAAATCTTAAAGAGAAGGGGGAGGGGATGAACAAAAGAGAGAGAGGGAGAGTTTTCGCATGATTTCTGTAGAAAAGTCAAGTTTAGGCTATTTATATACCTGCACTCATTGACAAGCCACGTCACTTCGTCGACGAGGCCATGAAGGAAGTTCGTCAACGAATGGCCATTCCTCGTCAACGAAATTTAGAGTTGAAAATAGCCTCTCAGTAACTTCTCGTCGACAAGACACATGTCTCCGTCGACGATCCCCTCAAGCGTGTTCGTCGACGAACATGTTGTGTTCGTTGATGAGACCCCTATTGAAATTCTAATTACAATTTCCTTTTCTTTCCTCCTTCTATTATTTAATTAATATAATTCCTTCGGGTCTCTACATCTATGTTCAGGAAATAGTTAGATTACACGGGGTGCTTGTGTTCAACGTTTTAGTTAGGGACCCGCAGTTCACTTTCTGATTTTGGAAGAGTTTATAGGAAGCTTTGGGATCTTAACTCACTTTCAGTATCGCTTTTCACCCATAGTACAATGAATAATCTGATAGGACCATTCATATTCTAGGGGATAGGCTACGGGCGTGTGTATTGGTTTTCAGGGGTAGTTGGATTCAATATCTGTCGTTAGTTGAGTTCGCATATAATAACAGTCACCAAGCCAGTATCGAAATGACGCCGTATGAGGCATTGTATGGTCGAAGGTACCGATCTCTGTTGTACTAGGATAAGGTTGGTGAGCAGCAGATTTTGGGATCGAAACTTGTTCAACAGACCTTTGAGAAGGTCAAGCTCATCAGGGAAAGGATTAAAGCAGCACAAAGTCGGCAGAAGAGTTATGCGAATACACGCCAGCGAGAACTAGAGTTCGAGATAGGTGAGGTTATATTTCTAAGGATTGGTCCGATGAAAGGAGTGATGAGATTTAGAAAGAGTGTTAAGATAAACCTTAAATACATCGGGCCATTCAATATTTTGGAGATAGTTGGTCTAATGGCGTACATGATAGCATTACCCCCAGCACTATCTAGGATCCACGACGTGTTCCATGTGTCCATGCTGAGAAAGTAGTCTCAGATCCTTCCCTTGTGATCAGTTATAAATCTTTGGAGAACGGGGACACTTTGGCATATGATGAAATACCAGTTCAGATTCTAGAACATAAGGAATAAGAGCTACACACTAAGAGAATTCCGCTTGTGAAGGTACTTTGGTGTAATCATACAGTGGAGGAAGTTTCATGGGAATTAGAGACAGAAATACGTCAGAAGTATCCACAACTATTCAGAGAGACTCAGCGCTAAACAGGTAGGTATGATAGTAGGTAAGTGTTTGGTTTTGTATATAGGGTGTTTAAAGTAGGTTTACTTGGTTATTTGTCATTTCTAGTTTAAGTGTTTGGATGGTATATGGGAGAGTTTTACATGACTATTATAATCTCCTGAGACATTATATGTAACCATAGTATTCCTCTGCCATAAGTGAGGGTAATTAATAAACTTGGGATGGAGCTGCTATGTGGGTGGCCACCGGCTCTTCCTAGAGTCAGACCAACAGATCAATATTAATCCAGTGGATGTGATGAAAGTTAGTTAGCAAATTTTTAGGACAAAATTTTTATAAGGAGAAGAAAATGTAGTAACCTGAACCAAGAAAAATATAAGAAATAAATAAAAAGAAAGAGAAAGGGAAAGAAAAGAGGGAAGTCGGTTTGGAAAAGGACCAAACGGTCGATAGTTTCATGGAGCCCAAAAAAACTGTTGATGATTTTCTTGCGAGCTAAGTTACTTAAGGGTTAAGTAATATATTTTTTTCATAACTCTCACTCACTCTCTCTCTCTAACTTAGGGATTTTGGAAGACTCTCTCCTTCTCATCTCTCTCTCTCTCTTTCTCTCCCAAGCCTCCCGGATCACTCACGAGTGCTCCTCAATCCTCTCCCCCTCTTCTCGGCACGTAGACCATAAACCCTTAACAGATTCGAGTGGCTAATTTTCGAGGTTTCGAAGGTTTTAACCAGTTTCTTTAGGAACAAGTAAGGGGATTAGGTTATGTCAGTTATTTTTTAGAATATGAACCATTTAAATTGCAGTATATGTCTACAGAAATAGTATTTATGATTTTATGAATGAATCAGACATATGAAAATGGTTGTTTTGACTTTTATACGTTTTTGGGGAAAACTAACGCAAATGAGTTGAACATCTCCTATTTTCAATAAAATGTATAGTTTGAGTTAAATTCAACCTTGGAGATGCTCATACCCTATGTTGAGTAACTTATATGTTTCCTAGATAGTTATGTATATTTATGATTTACCAGATGAAAATTTATGTGTCAGAGAATGATTCAAAATGGTATAAATGAACAGAATGGTTAAACAGTTATGATACAATAGGATATAACGACTATAAGTCAAGATGTGATGTGATGGCTATAGCCGATATTTGTTATGCCGGTTAGATACTGAGACAGTTATGTTATGACAAATATGATATGACAGTTTAATTCCGTTTGTTGATATGATAGACTTTGCTTGAATAATT
Source organism: Malania oleifera (assembly GCF_029873635.1). NCBI lineage: Eukaryota > Viridiplantae > Streptophyta > Magnoliopsida > Santalales > Ximeniaceae > Malania > Malania oleifera. The sequence continues at coordinate 68,634,151 of NC_080422.1, read as the reverse complement.
GGAAATTGTGAAAATACTGGTATAGTTAAAGTAAGTGTGAAAAAGGTATTGGGGGACGACGATACATAATGCCCCGATGATAATTATTGAAAAGGTCTCGGGGGACAACGATAGGTAATGCCCCGATGATGATTATTGAGAAAGGCAAAGGGGGACAACGATACGTAACACCTCAATTCTCGGGACTTAGCTTGAGAGCTTGATGATGTGAGGGAAGCTGAAACGTAATGCCTCTCAGTGAGTGCCCGACGAGTATGGCTGGATTGAGGGCTGGCGAGACGTAACACCTCAATCTCAGCGAATGTGAACCGTGAATGGATCATGTGGAGTGTAGATTTATTAAACTCTACCATACTATCTATGATATACTGTTGAATATATACATGTTGGGAGGTTTGTTATGAATTGCAATGATATGTGTGTTATGAATTTTATAGTTACGATTCAATTATATGGAAGTCATATTTAGTAAGGATAACATAAGAAATGTTTATAGATAACTGTTGCAGTAAAACTCATCTACTACACACTGACAATAATTTATTCCGCCTTACTGAGAAGTGTCTCACCCCAATATTTATATCATTTTTTCAAGACCTATAGGGAACCGAACCTAGCACACTACGGGGCTGGGATTAGACGGTTGATAGTAGTAGTCAGAGCTGGTGAGACACTAGTCATCATATTTTGTTATTTTGGGTTGTAATATATAGTCAGGAAGTCTAACATGTGTTTTGGGGACATAGAGAACTCTACTAATATGATTGAGGTATTTTCTCCTGCTGTATGGTTGTATTATCAGTTATGACAGAAATACCCGATTTTCCCTAGTTAGGGTTGGTGGTGGTATTATGGTATCAGAGAATTTTATTTCACAAATAACACCCCCGGCCCACGTGGCGGGTCGGGGCGTTACATAGTGTGCTTGGGCAGCAGGTAAGGACATTTTGGTCTTCCTATTTTTGTCTTTTGATGTACAAAGACAATGCTCCTTTTAGCCCCATCTCGAAGCATGTGAAAAAAAAAAAAAAAAGGTCAAAGCACTTATGTAATAAAATAAGTAGTTGTAGAAAAAATTGGCATTTGGCTTGAGCAAAAATAAGTGTTTAACGTAAGAAGTACCTTTACTTTTTTTTTTTTTTTTGAGAACTTTTTATATGGATTTGAAGAAGCCATTTGAGATAGTTTTTTGACCACTTAAAAAAGTGGTACTATATAGATGCGGCGACATTTTTCACAATTATAATGAACTTTAGTGGCAATTTTGTAATTTATTGAAATCCTCCTCCCTTTTGTCCTCATCTTTATCCCTATCTTTAGATTGATGTGTAGCAAGCTCACGCCCTCTTTCTCCCCAAGGCCTCTCTCGTGCAAATTGCAACATTGTTATCATATGTGGACGGAGGAGACGGGCTCCAACCAACTAAATCTCTCATCTCTCCCTCTGGATATGGTGGTGCACCCTTGGATTTGGCCATCCTCTTCCTCCCATCGTAGCCCAAGTTGCTACCAACTTTGCTACTTGCTCCCCCACTCCTCCATAACAAGTCATTGGCTCTTCCCTTTCTCCGCCATTGCAAGTTGCTGCTTTCTCCCCTCTACTTCTTTTTAAGCCACGACCACTGTTACCTCCTCTCCCCCTCTTCGCACTGTTGCTTTCCAACCCCCCACCCCAACACACGCGCACACGCAAACCCTTTCCTTTATACATTATTAATAATTAAAAATAGTAATCACTGATGTAAATATTAAATAATAACAAGATAGTTGTTATAATTTTTTTAATATAAAATATTTATATGTGTATTAAAATATTAATTGACGTAAGTATTAGTTAAGTTGTTAATTAGAAAGATTATTATTATTAATTAAAAAAAATTCATACAATGCTTATCGTAAAAAAGAGTATCCAAACATCAGTTATTTTATCAATATTTATAATTTAACTTTCAACATTTTTTTATTTAAGCACTTAAAATTTTTAAAAAATAATAATCGTTGACATTAATATAAATTAATGACAAGATTGTTGTTAATTTAAAAATAACAATCATAAATTTTATTTAATAGAAAATATTTATATGTTTATTAAAATATTATTAAATAAGTTGTTAATTCGAAAGATTATTAATATCAATTAAAAATTTTAATTAAACATAATAACATAAAATTATAAACAACAAAAAAGATAGATTAATTTTCAATTTTCTTAATAGAAAATTTAGGACGAATTGCAAAAGAAATTTAGAAATTACATGTAACAAAACGATGAAGTTGCTAAAATCACCCCTTTTTAAGGTTAATCGGTGTCGATATCTGTCCGACGATCATCGCCCCAATTTGTAGCTCAACTGCCCAATTCTCACGAGAGCAGTGTCAAACGGATCCAATAAGCGACAGCAGTTGAGTCTCTCTCTTCACCTTTGAGGATGGGAGGTTCACTCTCTCTCTCTCTCTCTCTCTCTCTCTCTCTCTCTCTCGTCTTTGTGTTTCTACATTAGTACTGGAGATCTACTGTCTTCCATTTGTTTGATGTTTGAGATCTGCGCTAACCTTAACGCTCTCTTTCTGAAGCAGATTCCTTCTTAGCCAACAAATCCGCGAAGGTGTTCGTCGCCGGTCACCGCGGCCTCGTCGGTTCCGCCATTGTCCGCCGGCTCCGCGACCTCGGTTTCACCAACCTCCGCCTCCGCACCCACGCCGAGCTTGATCTCACTCGCCAATCCGACGTCGAAGCCTTTTTCGCAGCAGAAAAGCCCCAGTTCGTGATCCTTGCCGCTGCCAAAGTAGGCGGCATCCACGCCAACAACACCTATCCTGCCGACTTCATCTCTATCAACCTTCAAATCCAAACCAATGTTGTCGATTCGTCCTATCGCCACGGCGTCAAGAAGCTTCTGTTCCTGGGTTCTTCTTGCATTTACCCCAAATTTGCGCCTCAACCGATCCCTGAGGAGGCTTTGCTCACGGGGCCTCTAGAGCCGACGAACGAATGGTATGCAGTGGCGAAGATTGCTGGGATCAAAATGTGCCAAGCTTATCGATTGCAGTACAACTGGGACGCGATTTCGGGGATGCCCACTAATTTGTACGGCCCGAATGACAATTTTCACCCTGAGAATTCTCATGTGTTGCCGGCATTGATGAGGCGGTTTCATGAAGCGAAGGTCTCAGGGGCGAAGGAGGTGGTGGTTTGGGGCACAGGGTCGCCGTTGAGGGAGTTTTTACATGTGGATGATTTGGCGGATGCAGTGGTGTTTCTGATGGAGAAGTATAGTGGGTTGGCGCATGTGAATGTGGGAAGTGGGAAGGAGGTGACAATCAAGGAGTTGGCTGAGTTAGTGAAGGAGGTAGTTGCGTTTGAGGGAGAGCTTGTTTGGGACAGTTCAAAGCCGGATGGCACCCCGCGGAAGCTCATGGATAGCTCAAAGTTGGCAGGGTTGGGTTGGGTCCCTAAGATCTCATTGCGAGATGGGCTTGTTCATACCTATAAGTGGTACTTGGAGAATGTCCAGCAATAATGCAGGTGATTACTGCCATTGTGTTTTCTCTTGAGCTATCAATCTTTGTTGATGTTATTGTTGTTATTTTTATTTTTCATCATGCAGCGTGACAAATTCTCATGTACCATTACGTGACAGGATTGTTGGTGGCTTTGTTGTTTATTTCCTTTCTAGAATGGATGTGGCTACTACATTTAATTAAGTTGAAATTTTTGGCATGTTCTGTTATGTGATCTAGTTCTGATTATTTATAAATTTGTAATGTGAATCTTAGTGCTTTGTACAGAATTTACTAGCTTTTTTAATTTAATTTTATTTAAATTTTAATTTTTTAATTGCATTCTATCCATAAGTTTTCCTAATTTTGCTTGCTTCTATTTATCATAATTTGTCTTGGTCATCAACAAATGTCATTTCTAGGTTCTTTAGATGTTTTCAACAATCTTAACTCATGAATTTTTTGGAAACAAAGCTGGACCCAGCATTCCTGTTAATTATCAAATGAGAATTTAGGTGTATGCAGATCAAGTAGAATAGAATGCGTCAAGTTAGTTTTGAAACAGTTTCTCTTTTTCATCTCTTCTTGCTTCCTTTACCCCTCCCCTGCATGCTTTATGCATGCTGAAATATATGCCTCCCTGGTTAATCCTTGTCTCTGGCATGATGGAGCCAAGAGACAAGCCATTGGGTCAAAACCCATTGACTCATAACAAGATAGTTTTCCATTAAGCCGTTTGACTTCCAGGTGCAAATGTACCTTGTTGTGGTCAATGTTGGCTGTTCCATGTTTTGATTTTATCATAATTTGAGTGGTCATCAACATATGCACTTTTAGGTTGTTTAGATGTTTTAAACCATATTAACTCTTGAATTGTTTTGGAAACAAAGTTGGACCTAGCATTCTTGTTAATATATCTTTCTCAATAGAGAATTTAGGTGTATGTGGATCAAGTAGAATAGAATGCGTTGAGTTAGTTTTGAAACAGTTTTTCTTTTTCATCTCTTCTTGTTTTTTTTTTTTCCTGCATGCATGCCTCCCTTTGAATCTAGGTAATCCTTGTCTCCAGCATGGTGGAGCCAAGAGACAAGCCATTGGGCCTGTTAGAGGTTATTTATGTCTTTTAGTATTATTATTATTGAGTGTGTATGTTAATTAATGAGAGTTAGTGAGGGTATTATTGTCATTAGAATGTATTTAATTTGTATAATAAATAGAGGGAGAGACCTATCTTCAAGTTAGGTCATTTGTTTTAATCAAATCTTAACATGGTATCAGAGTGTGATCCAACCTAAACCCTATTCCTCTGTCTGAAAACACCATTCCCGTGGCTGTCCTTTCCAGATCCATCCCATATTATTTCACAAAACCAACCATACACCCATAAACAAACCCCCTCGACGAATCACCCCACAAAACCCCATTGTCAAAGGACCCTCCACGTGCCCCTATGCGCCGGCACGTGAGTGAAGTTTTGGCCTTTTGTTTTTCCTCTACCATGCTTTGATACCTTCTCTAGACTATATTATGAAGCTGTTTTTTTGCTAAAAAATTCAACCTTTTTTGACTATGCACTTGCGACATTCCATTAATTTTTGTTCAAGGTTTGTGAGGGCTTCTTTGTGAATTTTTTTGTAGTCGTGGCAGCATTCATGTGTTCAGTTGTGATGCTGTGGCAGTGTTATATCTGTCGGTGAGTTGTTCACCTGGTTTGTGGTTGTGTTGGTGCTTCACATAGTGTGTGATTTCCTGATTAGTTTTGATTGTTCATTTTTTTTTTTGGTGTGGTTGCTGATTTGTGAGTGTTGAGATGGAATCTATGAATCCCAAAAATTTGTTTCATACATCATTGCCACAAATAATGACTCAAAAGTTGGATGGAAAGAACTATTTTCAATCGTCTAATGCTTTTCATTTTTATTTAGCTGGATTAGGGAAATCTAACACTGCTCCAATCTAATCCTTCTGATGAGAAGAGAAAAGACGTGTTAGTTCAAGAAGATGCTTTGATTGTTTCCCCTTTCTGGAATTCGATGGAGTCATAGATTGCATGGATGTGTATGCATCTAGATATGTGCAAGGAGATTTGAGATTATGTCAAACTTCTATACTCTAGTAACATTACAAGTATGTATGATTTATCCTAGAAGTACTTTTAGTTACAACGAAGATTTAGGAGTATCGCAGATTATTTTGGAGAGATGAAGCGTATTCATAAGGAGCTTAATGTCGTGCAACTTATAACTATCGATGTTTGTGAGATGTAGAAGCAGAGGGAGCAGATGACGGTTTTCGTGTTCTAGCAGGCTTGAGACCTGAGTTTGAGGTAGTTCAGTCCCAGATAACTAGTGCAAAACTGCTAATATTTGCAGATGTTTATTCTCATGTTCTTCATGTTTCCTTTAGCATGCATTCTACTACTCTTGCATCTGGCTTTGAGAGGATAACCTTTGCTACACAGGGTGATTCTAGTTCTCTACCAAATGACTGCAACAATTATCGCGGTGGTTTGAGGGGTCGTAGTGGTAGTGACGGATGAGGTAAAGGTCCTCTTGCAAGTGCACTCATTGTGGACGGAGTAATCATACTATTGAGTAGTGTTGGGATCTTCATGGCAGACCTTCATGCATTGCTAATGCAGCCGCCATTGACTTCACACCTTTGGGGGCAGCCAATGCAGCCACCATTGACTCCTCACCTTTGGGGCCGAGTGGAAGGCAACGTACTGTATCCATGTCAGAAGAAGAGTATTCCAAGTTCCAACAGTATCAAGTGTCACAACAAGCTTCACTTCCCATTGCATCTTTTGCCCAAACAGGTAATCACACAGTATGCCTGTCATCTAGTACTTCTTGCCCTAGCCCTTGGGTCATAGACTCTGCTACCATTGATCATATCATAGGTATACCTAGCTTTTTCTCCACTCTTCAATATCCTGAAAATTTACCTTGTGTTACTCTTGCCATAGTAGTTAAAAGGAGCGCCTAGGCACGAGGCGCAGTGAGGCGACCAAGCTAGAGCCTTATCCTTATTTAGGCAAGGTGGGCTTCAAGAGGCGCAGATAGGAACACTGATTCTCCATGCGGCAAACGCAGTGAGTTGTGCCTTGAATTTTTTGAAGCTGTTAAGGAATAAAACGTAGCTAGAACCAGCCCCGACCCACTTCTAGCAATCCAGCCTTTGATAGTTCGACTTGCACCTACCCCAGCCCTTTGTCTTCAACCCTTCGAAGCAACATGAAACCAGCAGGAGAAGTTCGTCTTCGACCAATTGATCCTTCGAAGTAGTATAAAACCAGTAGGAGCCCTTTCTCTTCGATGTTTCGAAGTTCAAACCAGCACGAGACTCTTCGTCTTTGACCCTTAGAACCAAAAGGAGCTCTTCGTCTTCGAGCCTTCAAACTAGCATGAGCCCTTCGTTAGTTCGTCTTCGAGCCTTCGAACCAACAGGAGCCCGTTGTCATTGAGGTTTCAGCCTTCATGAGTTGTTAGGCTGCGTCCATTTTCAAACTAGTAAATCGTCTTCTTTTTCTTCAGTTTTGCTTCTTCTTGTTCTTCTTCTTTAACTTGCATTAAGCCTATTTAATATTATATAATGTGTAATTAATTATGTAGTTTAATGCAAGTTTATACTTTATAATTAATATATAACATCTTTTACTAAATTTTGCTACTGTTTTTTAATTTTTTTTGTAAATGTAGTATACAAACTATACATTTTTCTGAAATATATTAATATAGTGTGTTTGTGGGAGCTGTTTGTGTTAGCGTTTTGGCGCTCGCCTTATGGTTCTTAGTCTTCTTTCGCCGAGATAGAACATTTTTTACTGAATCTAGCTGCTGTTTTATTGTACTCTTTTCTTTTGATTTTGAAGATGCTTTTGGGCCTTCAACTTGGCAATTTTATTTCATTTCTAATTTGAAGCTTGAAATCTTGCATGCATAATCACTTATGTTGAACTACGTTTGTTTCACTTGGAACTTGGTACTTGGTTGTCGTAATTACTATTGAATATTTTGGCATGTTAAATTCTAATATAACTATTGATGTGTTTTTATATCAATTACCCACCAAATAGGTTCACCTTTGTGAGGCGCGCGTCTTCACCTTCGTGAGGTGCGCACCTTCCCTCGTGCCTCGGCCCCAAGTACCCCCTGCGCCTTGGTGCGCTTTGCGCCTTTGACTATTATGACTCTTGTTGATGGATCTACCATTGTAGTCAAGGGAATTGGGACTGTAAATCTCACTTCTTCTATTTCTCTTCCTTCAGTTTTATATATTCTCAAATTTCCTTTTAATTTTATGTATGTTAGAAAAATTACTAGATCCATGAATTGTTCAATGACATTCTTCCCTGATTCTGTGGTTATTATTGAAAACGAGGAAGACGATTGCCGGAGGACGTGAAGCTGGTGGGCTCTATCACTTTGAATTGCTATCTCCTCTTATCGCTTGCACTACTCCTGCCACACCTTTCTAAATTCATTCTCGCTCGGGTCATCATCCTTTATTGGAAAAGTTAAAATGCCTTGTTCCTAGTTTGAGTTTTGTGTATAGTCTTGATTGTGAGTTTTTTTAGTTGGGAAAGCACCATCGTGTTTCTTTTGCTTCTCGAGTCAATAAACGAGTTGCAAGCCCTTTTATGTTAGTTCATTTAGATGTCTGGGGTACTAGTAGGGTTGTGTCCAAGTTGGGTTTTTGGTACCATGTAACCTTTGTGGATGATTATTCAAGAATGACTTGGTTATATTTAATAAAAGATCGCTCTGAGTTATTTCATGTATTTTGTGCTTTTTTATTTTATGAAATAAAGACTTAATTTGGTTTGCTACTTCGAATACTTCGAAGTGTTAACGGTAAAGAGTTTTTTAGTGCACAATTTACTACTTATATGATTCAGTTTGGTATTGTTCATCAATCATCATGTGTCCACACTCCTTAACAAAATGGGGTTGCAGAGCGGAAAAATAGACATCTTCTCGAAGTCACTCGCACCTTACTTCATTAAATGCATCTACAGAAAGTGTTTTGGAGTGATGTTGTACTTACTACATCAATAGAATGCCATCCTTTGTTCTTAGTGGTAAAATTCCCTACTCCATTCTCTTTCCTAATTCACCATTATTTTATATACCTCCTCGTATATTTGGGTGTGTCCTTTGTTCATCATCTAATTCCGGGGTTGGATAAGTTGGATACTCATGTTATAAAATGTGTCGTTTTGGGCTACTTAAATACTCAAATGGGATATCATTGTTATAGTCCCGTGCTGCATCGCTTCTTTGCTAATGCCGATGCTACCTTCTTTGAGTTTACACCTTACTACACCTAGTCATTGAGCACTTTTGAGCTCAATGAGTCTCTTCCTTTGCCCAATCTTTGAGATTCTATGTTGTTGCCCTTGCCCAACCATCCATCTAAGTCTCTATGTAGTTCGAGTCCTTCTCATTGCCTTGATCATCTTAATTTGTAGGTGTATTCAAGATGGTGGCTCCAAGGAAGAGTTTCCTCTAGCTTCTACTACCACACTTTTGGTTTCTTCGTCCGATGATTATACTTCCTATAAAGTTGATCCTCCTATTTGTTATTTGGAAAGGTAAATGCACGTGTACTCAACTTCCCATTTCCAACTATATTTCTTATGACTCCTTATCACCCACATATTATTGTTTACAACCCACGACCTAGAAGTTGGGAAGATACCACCACCTTACCAAGCCGCCCACGGTTGCTTTGATGAAAAGTAAGCACAATATATATATATATATAAATCTAAAAAGTTTGAGTGTGTGTGTGTATATATATATTATAAATGCATGCATTGTAGGAGCATATATAGAATCATGCAATTTATCAATTATTAAACTCTACTAATAATAGCGATTCAACTCCACTTGTGATGCACTTAATGTCCTAATTTTTTCACACACAGCCAATCCCAAGCCTGAGTTAAGGAGGAGGGTTGCGTTAGGTAGCTGACAGCTAGCGTAAAATTTCTCAGATCACTATGATATGAATCCTTATCGAATATTTGCTGGAGGCATCCCTTACGAGCGATGCGTTGCACTTGAACCACCCGAGTGTAGCGAAAAGTGGGTGAGGGGGGGGCTAGGTTGTCGCCCGAAGCAACGCGCCGTGTCGGTGCTCGGGTACGGTGTCAAATATGCGAGGGTTCCTGCATCATTCTGGACGTGGGCAAGTAAAGACGTTAGTTCAGGAAATTAGGATTAGATTAGCAACTTGGAATATAGGGACACTCATGGGTAAAAGCATGGAAATTGTGATACAATGATTAAATGAAGAATTAATATAATTTGCCTTCAAGAAACTAAGTGGGTGGGGAATAAAGTTAGAGAAATTGATAAATTAGGATTTAAACTTTGGTACACCGGAAAAGAAAAACATAAGAATGGAGTAGGCATTATTATAGACAAAAACTTAAAAGATAGCGTTGTGGATGTAACTAGAGTAAGGGATAGAATTATAAAAATCAAGACGATATTAGGACGAAAGATAATAAATATCATTAGTGCTTATGCTCCCTAAGTTGGCTTAGCAGAAAATCTTAAGAGACAATTTTGGGAAGATATGGATAGTATTATACAAGGCATACCAGGGACTGAGAAAATATTTATAGGAGGAGATCTGAATGGACACGTTGGAAGAGATAATACAAATTATGAGAGGATATATAGAGGATATGGATATGGAGACAAAAATGAGTCTGGGGAGATGATTTTGGACTTTGCTATGTCATATGATTTTAGTATAATGAATACTTGCTTTAAGAAGAAAGAAGAACACTTAATAACCTTTAAAAGTGGACAAATTAGAAGTCAAATAGATTTTTTTTTAATTAGGAGGTTAGATCGTTTATCATGCACGGATTATAAAGTTATTCCAGGTGAAAGCCTAACCACACAACATAGAGTCTTAGTATTAGATATATGTATTAAAAAATGGAAGAAAAAGGATAAAATAAACCAGTGTAGGAGAACTAGATGGTGGAACCTAAAAGGAGAAAATATAATAAAATTTAAAAATAAAATGATCAAAGATGGGGATTGGACCTTAGAGGATGGGATAGATACAAATACTCTTTGGAATAGATTAGCTAGCTCTATTAAAAAAATAGCAAAAGAGATTTTAGGTGAATCAAGGGGAAGATTCTCGAATAGCAAAGAGAGTTGGTGGTGGGATAACGATGTACAAAAAATCACAAAGACAAAACGAATTTGGTATAAAACGTGGCAAAAATGCAGAAACAGAGATAACTTTGAAAAATATAAGGAGGCAAGAAAAGATGCAAAAAAGGCCGTTAGTGAAGCTAAATATAGATCATTTAATAGTTTGTATGATAGATTAGGTACAAAAGAAGGGGAAAGAGATATATTTAAACTTGCTAAAGCTAGAGAAAGGAAGAGTAAGGACTTAAGAAATGTAAAATGTACAAAAAGTGAGGAAAGATATTAAAGAAAGATGGCGAAGTTACTTTAGTAAGTTGTTTAACGAAAACCAAATAGAATGCTTAAACTTAGAATTGTCAAATGAGGAAAAGACTAAAAATATAAGATTTATTCTCAAAATTAGAGTTAACGAAGTTAAGTTGGCACTAAAAAAGATGAATAATGGGAAAGCTATGGGACCAGATAACATTCCAATTGAAGTTTGGAAATGCTTGGGTGATAATGAAATTATATGATTAGCTAATTTATTTAATACAAATGTAAAAACTAAGAAAATGCCAGATGAATGGAGGAAAAACACTTTAATACCTATATACAAAAATAAAGGAGATATTCAAAATTGTAATAACTATCGTGGAATTAAACTTATAAGTCATACGATGAAACTATGAGAAAGGGTAGTTGAACAAATATTAAGGTTAGAAACGAAGATCTCAGAAAATCAATTTGGTTTTATGCCTGGGAGATCTACCACAGAAGCTATTTATCTTTAAAGAAGATTAATGGAAAAGTTTAGGGAAAAGAAGAGAGACTTGCATATGATATTTATTGACCTTGAGAAAGCATATGATAGGATACCTAGGGATGTTCTATGGTGGGTTTTAGAAAAAAAGAGTGTATGTTGTAGGTATACCGATGTCATTAAGGATATGTATGATAGAGTAATGACTAGTGTAAGAACTATAGATGGAGAAACTAAAGAATTTTCTATTACCATAGGTTTACATAAAAAATCTGCTTTGTGTCCTTATCTTTTTGCTTTAGTGATGGACCAATTGACTAAGAGTATTCAAAAGGAGGTTCTATGGTGTATGTTGTTTGTAGATGATATTATATTAATTGATGAAACTAGGGACGGAGTAGAGGTTGAGTTAGAATTATGGAGAGAAGCTTTGGAATCTAGAGGCTTTAGGATAGGTATAAATAAAACAGAATATATGAAATGTAATTTTAGTAATGATAGGAGGAATATTGGAGATAAAGTTAAAATTGATGATGAAGAAATAAATAGATCTTGTAGATTTCGATACCTTGGATCTATTATGCAAGCTGAAGGAGAAATTGAAGATGATGTAATGCATAGAGTTAAAGCAGGTTGGGTAAAATGGAGAAGTGCTTCAAGTGTGCTATGTGATCGTAGAATACCCTTAAAATTGAAAAGGAAGTTTTATAGGACAGTTATAAGACTAGCCATGCTATATGGATCGGAATGTTGGGCGACGAAGAAACATAATATCCAAAAAGTAAAAGTTGCCGAGATGAGAATGCTTAGATGGATGAGTGGTATAACATTGAAAGATAAATTAAAGAATGAACATATTCGTGGTAAGTTAGGTGTAGCTCATATAGAAGATAAGATAAGGGAGGGACGATTCAGATGGTATGGACACTTGCAACGTAGGCCTTATAGTGCACCTGTGAGGAAGAGTGACTCAGTTATAGTGGGGGGCAGTAGAAGGGGTAGGGGTAGACCTAAAATAACTTGGGAGGAGATAGTGAGTAAGAATTTAATATCCTTGAATCTATCAAAAGAAATGGTCCATGATCGCATAAATTGGCGGAAAAAGATTCATATAGCCGACCTCACTTAGTGGGACTAAGGCTTGGTTTTGTTGTTGTTGTACTACTAATAGCGATTCATCATCATTATTAAACTCTCACTGTAATACACACACATAATATAATATAATATAATATTATATTATATTATATGTATTTATATATATCACCGGTTTGACCAGCGGTTCAACTTGCCGGTCCGACTGGTTCAACCAATCCACTGGGTTTACTGGGTTAGTCACCAGTCCAGGTTTTAAAGGCATTATAAAGAAATTCAATGTCTTTTTTTTTTTTTAGGTCCTTGGAAAGGTGATCTTGAAGCTTAAGTTTGGTGTGACTAATGTGTTTTATAGATCTTTATCTGTTAAAAAGCAAAACAAATTATAATGTAGTTCAAAAAAGAATTGTGGAAATGTAATGGGTGCTGTGATTTTAGAAACTTATGGTTGGAAATTTTGATCTTGCTGATTTTGATCTGCCACAACTAGGAGAAGGTTTCAAGTGAGTGTAATGCTATGTTGGGGTTAGCAATGGCGGGTTTCTTTGCTGTCTTGCAACCATGCAATGGGCTGCTTGCAGAGTTTCTAATGGGGTTAATGACTTCTTTATCAGCAATAGAGGGTTCTTTGCTATTCATACACCAATTTGTCTGCTTTCTTGTCTTAACATCGTGAAAAATTACTCTGTTATTGCCAAGAAATAGAACTGCTGAGTTGTTGATGCCTACTGTTTTGCTCCCTATTCTTCATTTGTATGTTTCTTTTAATATTTTTAGACCTGTTTTTCACACTGGAAATGATGCCTTTCGTTTTCTTTTACACAGATAGTAGATGCTTCATTTGAACTCCTTGTTCCTATGTTGTTTTGTGTTAGTTAATTTGACTCTATTATCTAGTCAGTGCATAAGAAAATTTAATGAATTTCTGGAATAAGTGATTATCCAATGTGTCGCATGAATTAATGATGCAGGATGGCTGGAGAAAATTAGGAAAATTGACTTGCAAATAGAGTTTTCAAGAGAAATGAGAAAGGTGAAATTATGACTACAAATTGGGAGGATCTGGTTTAGATAAAATAACATAATAGCAAAGATGAACAATGTATATATATTATGGTGAAAGAGGATTTAGTAATCTTTACCTTGCATAATTAACTAAATTTTAAAAAAATCAGGAAAATAACTAAAAGGATGAAGATTTAAAATGCCCCTAAAAGAAGACTGCAAACAAAATTAAACTTAACCCCAAAATATCCCTTCAAACAGCGCCATTACCACGGTACTGTAAACAGTATCATTACAATTGCAAACAGTGCTTGAACTCAATATTCAATTCTAGTTTTAGTTCAAATGTCCTTCACCAGCATCCCACCATTTTTTTTTAATAGTAAAAGAATGTGTAAAAGGAATAAGAATAAATAGGATACAAACTTAGAGAGGAGAATAAATCCTCAAGAAGACAAGAAAACACCCAAAAGAAAGGAAGCAAGAAAATGAAGAAAAAAATAAAATAAAAAATAGAACTACAGAAACTAATTAGGAAAATCCTCCTTTAACCATGCCATGGTAATTATCAGGATACTGCAAGTTTGGTAATTGTTGCTGGCCTTTCTTCATCTCTGTTGTGCCACCATTCAGGCCAACTATTTTTCCTGGAGGACCAGACAGTGATGACCTCATCTTATCCTGTAGTTGTTTGGCTTCCAAATCCTTCTCGTTAATCTCCTCCACAAGATTAGGCAGAAATCCCATTTGCACATTGCTGCTCGTTACCCAGTCCATCCCACAAAAGTAGGTACTACCTCCAAAACTTCCACCAGAGATGGTAGTGCATACAATAAATCTCCAAGTAGAGAAACTATTAGGTATATCATGTGTATATACCGAAACCAACATGATTTTATCATGTGTACAAAAAAATAACTATAACTGTATAGTTTAGTTACAAAATACATGATGGAATTATGTTGGTTTCGGTATATATATCCAGAATATCTAATATTTTCTCGTATTGGCTGGAACTTCAATTTGACTGGGAGCCTTGAGGAGCTTGGCTTCCAATGATCATGCAATTTTTTCGATGAGCTGAACGCTCCTTAGCCTATGGGCCCAAACTCTTTAAGTCAAGTTAATGGATTTTGGGCCTGAATACTAGTAGAAACAATGGCCCTCATGTGCTTTAGGCCTATAAATGATGGGGCTCTAACTGAATCCTGCCATTTTTATTCCGACTTATAATTACCTAACATCATATTTGGTTTGTGGATGGACTGGGAGTAGGAAAGGAATGAAATGAAAATTTGAATGGGAAGCATGACAAAATAAAGTTACAAATTCGATTGCATTCTAGTCAATTCCATTCTATTCCTTAGGTATCAGACATGTACAAGTGTTGGCATAAATGCAGTTTAATATTGAGAGTACCCACTCAATTGCCCACACCATTACCTCTAAAGACTCTTAGGCCCCATTCTTCACACAACGAGACCATACCTTATGTAGGACCAATGTCCACCAACTTAATACTTAACTCTGGTTTGAATAAACCTCATACATATTGGCCTTTTATAAGCTTAAGATGCTTCAGGGGAATGGAAACTAAATTAAAACCTAATCAAATCAAAATACTGGTTTCCTAGATAAAAATGACCTAGAATTTTTAAGATATTACCCTTATTTCAATACCATAAATAGAAAAAATAGAATAGAATAAAATAACATCCTTCATATGACTGCTGCATCAATAACCTCTCGTCACAAAATGAATCCAACCTTGATTTAGGCTGAACACATGCTCTTAAGCCAACATTATTCTCCTCATCTTCATCCCTTGAATATTTGACTGCATTGACTATCTGATCTTCAGTGAAATTCTTGCCATGCATAGGCTCCATATGTTAATCTTTAGCAAGTTTCTACTATCGGAACATGAGTCTTTGCAGGACAATGGTGATAAAAGTGTCCCTTTTGCCCACAGATATAGCAATCAATGTAGAAATGTTCCGCTGGCTTAGGATTGGGCAAGCTTTGTAGGGGCAGGAGGTGGCTCATGTGGAAAAGATATTTTCTTACAAATTTCTGTCCAATACTTGCTCTTTTTCTTAGCATTCCTAGCCTAGCCAGCTTCTTGTAAAGTCATTGGACTGTAGCTCAAGCATAGGCCATGACAAAGGCCCCCCAAGGTATTGAATGGTGCGCTGCTATTCAATTTCATCAAAAGAACAAGTGACTATTTTGTGAAATTCAAGTGTGTATGCATCAACATCTTTCTCTTGTTGGGTCGAGGCAAACAATTTGAAGTACATCTCTCGTTCATGATTGATGAGAATGGATTTTTCCTCCATCATATGTTAGATAAGTTTCTGCTTGGTAATTGGAGCTTTGCCTCCAAGGTTGACATTAACGAATTAGACTATGCCATCAAGTGCAAGCCAAGCCCTACAAAGAATGGTCATATAAACCTTTGGACACTGCAATATATAGAGATATTTTCAATTTGGTTGAACCAATCAAAGAGTAGCCCTGGTTCACTCTCTCCAGTGAACTTAGGGAAAGCAACCCTGATTCCATAATGGGCTTGCTGAGAATTTGTGTTGGATGTGGCAAAGTATTATGAATTCAGACAATGTTTGGATTGCTATCTGACAATTCTCTTTTGTTTCTGAGTCAAATCAATTAAAGGCAATAGAGTTGATTCGTGACACTTAAATTTAGAGATCATTTTATTTTGGAGAGTAGCAACTTGAATATTGAGAGAATTTGTGGACATATCAAACATTTGAGTCATTTAATGAACGATGGATCAAATTTGTCCTTTGTCACCATCTTTCTACTTTGATTTTTTTTTTCTTGGCCATGATGAATTGGTTTGGTCTGTTTCAGTCCAATCTGATTTGGCTGAACCTGTTAGATTCTTATATTTAGCTAAATGAAATTAGGGTTGGCTTCTCATTGGTTGATCGAGGGGAAAGGTCGCTGCTTCATCTCCATTATTGCAGGTCAACTATGAGAGTGGAAGTTATGATGAGGGACATTTAAGGAGTAGTAGTTATTAGACTAAGCACTAAGGCAAACAACCTGAAGTGCAAGGGCCTATATTCCATCTTTGTTCCAAGGGTTTCAGCGATGATAGTGTGGCTTGTCTGTAGGAGAACTTGATGCTAAATGATGGGGATGAGCTCGACGATACTTGTATTTTGATAAACTGAAATTAGGGTCGGCTTCTCGATGGTTGATTGAGGGGAAAGGTGGTAGTTTAATTCGTCTCAGATTTTGCGTGTCAACAATGATAGTGGAAGTTGTGTGAGATAGATTAAAGGAGTATTTGTTGGACGAAACACCAGGTAGACAACCTGAAGTGCATGCATTCATTCCAGGGGCTTTGGCAATGATGGCATAGTTTGTTTGGATGAACTTGATGATGGTGGCGATGAGCTCGACAATGATGTGGAACACTTGGGGATTTGGGATGGCATGCCTTTTATTGGGCCTTTATTCCACACTATGATGCAATAGTTCGTCGACTGTAGGAACAAAGATTGATGAGTAGCATGGGCTGCTATGAAGTCCCCCTGATGACGCTATCAATGATGATGGAAAACTTGCAATGATGGAGGATTGCCTTTGTTGATGATGTATGCAGTGACAAGTGAGGCTGTTGCACCTTTAGAGTTGGCTAGCTGGGTGTTAGGACTCAATTTGTTTTTCAATGAAGATGCCTTATTTTTTTTTAAATAAATATTCATATGGCTGGTTAGATGTGGTGGAGGGGTTGTGGAGGTTGATTTTGATGGTTGTCGTGGTGGTGCAAAGCGGTTTAAATTAAAACCTTAGGGAATGTTTAGTATCATTTATGTTTTGTTTTTTTGTTTCTGTACAATGAAAAATAGATTATGACAATGTGCTTGTTAGCATTGCTAATTTTCTCTTGTTTTTGTTGATCAACTGTTTTCGAAAAAACTGAAACACAAATTCTATGTTAAGTTGTTCAGTGACTTGTCAAAGTGCTTTAAAATCCAAAATTAACTTTAGTAGATTAAATTATTCATTTTATACATACTTTAGTAAGCTTAAAAAAATGATCACACAAATATAAATATAATTTAAATAAAAAACTATAAAATTTCTAAAGAATTCTAATAATAAGTCATTTTAAAACTATTTTTACTATTTTTTAATTGTTATGTATAATAAGATTGTTCTTGTAGCAAGCAAATGAGTTTTGAAATATTATAATTAAGTAAAATAATTATGATACTTTCTATTTTATTATAATATCTTTTAAATTTGTATTCTTATTTTTATTTTATTTTATTTTAATCACATTATTTGATTTGAGGACAAAGATGAGCACTTGTTCAATCAAGTTTTTAATTTGTTTTAGTTTTTGAAGTTGCTTGCTTTTGTTTTTCAGTTTTTTTTTTTCTAGTTTTTAGTTTTTTTTTCCCCGCTTTTCGTTTTCATAAGTTTTAACAGTGATACTGAATTGACTTTAATTAAATTAAAATATCAGTTTCCTAAATAAATAACCTAGAATATTGAACATGTTACCCTAATAACAAGCAGAAATGCCTAATGTCACGGGCCTGTGACAGATAGCCGGATTCAATGAAAATACCATAAATAAAAACAAAAATTAAAAACATTAATTCCACTCCTCTACGCAAGTACACAACCATGCTCCAAGGAAACCCTAGCCCCATCTAACCATAGCCGTTCCCCACAAACACTAAGGATTAACAACCAACAATGCACAATCAAGCATCATGATCTGCATCTCACTCGCAAACCATCACATATCTTGTTGCTTCCCGCCATCACAGCCTTGCTCCATGAACTGGTGTTGTTTTGTAGCCCCTCAACATTATGAGAATTCTCTTCCATCACACCAAATTCCTTTGTCATAACACGAAATTGCTTGACAAATCCTCGCCATCGATCTCCTTTAGACCCATTGGAACAAAAATTGAAAAGCGCTTACCTTTCCATCTCAAACCCTTCCCCATCTTCATTGATCGAATTGCCAGCCAATACATGGCACTACCATTTTGCATGCTCCAATATCCCCATCCCAACCTTCCAAACACCAATGGCATACCCTCCAAGACCACTTCACCAATGAAAAAAATAACCTCATCCATTGATTACGTTTAGGGCTATGCTCAAGCACATTTCTAGTCTCAGATCAAAGGTTTTTTCCCCCTCTGGCATGGACTGATCTTCTGCGATACCCTTCTTTATTGCCTACAACGGCCTTAGCGGCAGACACAAAACATTGACGTGTGTAGGGAGGAGGGCAGTATTGAACAACGTAGACATGATGAGATAATCATGATTAGAGGCTCATTTAGTATGTAGTTTTACCATCATCCCACTAAATAAAATGCTTGTAGTTGATAATTTTGCTTTTTTTTTTTTTTTCATTTCTATGAACTTTTAAAAGATGATTTCTACTGAAGTGTTTTTCTGATATCATTTCCCTCCAAAAAGTGTATGTATTCATTAAGAATATGCTATGTCTGATGACTGATTTTCAACTGTTAAATATAATGACATTATTTTTAGTTCTAAATGGGGTAAATATCGATGTTGCATGGGCTAGGGTGGTGTCTAGTGTGAGTGCTTATGGGTTCTGGTTTTGTTCTGTTTTTTCATTTGTTTTATTAATAATATTAAATATTATTTTTGGGTTGGGGAGGGATGGGGGAACGTGCTAAGGCTTGAGTCCTGAGATCTATTTGTCTCCAAATGGAAGGAGTACAGTACTAAATTTTTGTATTTCTAATGTTAATGTTTTCTTATATTTTAAAATTTTTCTTTCTAAACAGGCATGTCTAACTTGGAAAATTTATCATTTTGAAATCTGAAATGTTTTTCCAAATAGAAATAGGTAAGAAAGCTTTTTAGGGAATTTAAAGTAGACTAGGAATCCATTGTTACTTCTGTTGGACATGTTTGTTGGGTTTGGTAGTCTCTGCAACATGTTATTCTTGCATGCTAACCTTTCCAATGCATGAAGATGTGATAAAGCATCCAGGAAGCATAGTGTTTGACATGGCTTCTCCACTCTGAGGAATTTCCTGTGATATGGAAATATCTTGGTCATTCTTTGTTGGACTGCTTAGTGAATGCAATCTAGCAGTTGGCATGTACTGTGTCGAATGTTACTGCTTGATATTTATTGTCCATTTATCATACATGACATTATGAGTGCTCTTTCTGTTTTATGATCATTCTTAATTAAAATAAATTCAGAACATTGCAAATTTAGATTTTGTTTTATGTGCCAAGAGAATGTTTTAATTTGTCATTGACATCAATACCTTGAAACTTTTCCAGGAAGGGAAAGGTTTCTTCCTACAATTTAAAGTCTCAAAATATAAGCGAAAAAAAAGGACCTATACAAAACTTGCAATTAATTCATTTTCCCCTCACTTTAGGACTTTATATTTTGCTCAAACCCTCCCCCCCTCCCCCCTCCTTTTTGTTTTAGATTGAAACATTGATGCTTTGGTTTTTAAAAATCCTTCACCCCTAAATTATAACACTGCATCAGTTTATTTTTTGCATCTTCATGTGGGGTTGTGTTGCATGGTGCATAAATGTGCATATAGAATGGCAAGTTAAACATTGGGTCATGTATTTTGTTTTTAATACTTTGTGAGTTGAAACATCGTATATATGATTTATGTGTTGGTTAGCACTGAAGTCTCTTTCTGTGGCGATGAAAATCTCTGTATACTTGTGATAATTTCATAAATTTCACAGGCAAAATATATAGACAAACTAGTGAAAAACTTCAGTTAATATCTTAAACTTCATCTCAAATAAGAGAAGATTTTATGCCAAATAAAGAGAAGCTCTTAAATCCATAAATATAAATTGTGACTTTGATTATTCTTGGTGAACAATTCAAATTGTTGGGAGTAAGATTCGGTCCGAATTGATGCGTGGAAATGATCCAAGACAGTTGACAGGTTCATTGTGGTAGCTTTAGAGTGGGAAGTATTATTTAGGATTTATCGGTTCTTGAATAATGTTGAGTTCTAGTGGTTCTTGCCATTTGGTTTTCCCTATAATAATATTGAACGCGAAATTTTTTTAATTTATTGGGTTAATGGCATTTCAGTATTTCGTTGATAGAATACAGAATATTGCATATTCTAGTGTAATGAATTGCCCAGGTTGTAATGGGACTGTATTCCTAATACATCCAGTCAAATGCTTGAATTTCTAAGAAAGTGACCCTTGATGTGAACAAACGGATGTGAACATTGTAAGTTTGCAAAAAATTTTATGAGATGAAGCGTCAATTGTGCAAGTAGAAATATAAGGGACAAAAATAAGGTTTGGAAAAAAAAAAAAAAAAAAAAACTGATGTACAGTACAAAATTCTTGACGCTGCATTGAGAGTATGGGTTTCGGACTTTGGATTTGGACTTGGATAGATATAGACAAATTTTATATTTTATACTGCAGTTTATCCAAATTTAATACAAATTCAAATTCATGATCTTTTCAAACTTAGTTGAGAATTTTGACATGGTATGTTTGGGGTTTACCGGGCAATCTCTTTACTTGAACTTGATTCATGTGCTGTGATATGTTCCTTCATATGAGAGATGTTTAAATTTTTTGGGTGCAAATTTAGCATGGGTATGCGTGTGGTGGTGGTGGGTGCTGCTGCTGCTTTGTTGTGAGCAAACTTATGCTGTGTGGGACACATGCTAACGTTTTCATTTTGCTAGACAAAGGATGGGTGTAATGTCTGCTCATATATTCATAGCTTCACGCTCAGCAACCACAAGGCCTATTTTGTTGTCATTCAAGATGAGCATGCAGAGACTTGAAACAATAAAGTTGTTTTGTCAAGTCCATTAAGCCCAAATTCAGAAAGTAGATTTTTGGTAGCAGTAAGTCATCCAGGCACTTGTGCCCCTGTCGGGCTGCCAAGTTTGTCTGTCTTAGCAGGTCTCTCTCTCTTCTTCAGGTACGGCATTATGTCTGGAGGACATTTCAACTAATGCTCCATGAGAAATGTTATATCAAAAGAAACATCTCTTGGATAAATATAATGGTACTAATTTGAATTTGATATGTCAATTTTCTTACTGCTTAAGATCTCGTAT
Organism: Malania oleifera; assembly: GCF_029873635.1. Lineage (NCBI taxonomy): Eukaryota > Viridiplantae > Streptophyta > Magnoliopsida > Santalales > Ximeniaceae > Malania > Malania oleifera. The sequence continues at coordinate 68,612,498 of NC_080422.1, read as the reverse complement.
AAATTTAAAAAAAATAATAATAATAATAAGAGAAGGAAAATGAAAATTCTTGATTCAAACAGACCTAAAACTTAGTGATAAAATTACCTAATCAAACAGTAACTGCATGTACCTTTGCTGAACTTTCTTTGTTTGTCAACCTTTTCAAGGACTTCTTTTGGGTAGTGGGAAATTTATTAAGCCTAGAAAAGCATGACAAGGGATGGTCCAAACGGCCATTAAGCCACATTAGGAACAATTTCATTAGCATGCGAACTTATTTATCTTACATGACAAAATATAAAATAAGGATGTGAACATACTTTTAAGATTAGCTTAAAGAGGAAGAAAACATACCACATACCATGAAAAAGGAGAAACAAAAGATGAGAAGCTGTGCCAAGTTGAGATTAGCTGCCAATTGTAGCTTCCCTTCACCCAAGAGACTTTAGATGAACCATTCTCCAAAACTTGATAAAGAGCTAAATGGACAATTTTAGGATCATTATGATGCTCCATGCCACCTTTGTTGCCATTATAGTTGACGTAGTGGCTTTATGGACCACAATATAGTGTGACATCTACTAATTGGCCTACCTATTTGAGATACACTTCATCAATTAATCGGTGAATGGTTTGGAAGACTGATGTAGATCTGATGGTGATTAGGCAAGGAGAGCATGAACCCCTTTAAGACTATGCTTAGATATTCAACATTGAACCTTGTAGACTTCCAATTTATGCAAGGATGTTAGAGTGGTGGCTTTATGCCTTGGATTAGAGATATGAAGTTCAACTTCACTTGCCAAATCTCCACTAAAGAAATTCCCTTGTCAATGAGTCATGTTGGTGAGTACGTTTGGGCTTTAGAGAAACAAAAGACTAACAAGTAGAAGGTGAGGAAAGAAAATTAGTAGAGATCGGAAAGATATATCAAAAGATCATTCCTCAACTTGTAAGTCAAAATTTGGAAAATACGAAGTTGAATGATTCAAAAGTAGAGCTTAAACGACTACACCCCTTTAACCATGCCTAGCTAGAATTTTTAATGCAGATATGATGATTGTGTTGAATAGCTAGTAATGATGAAGGTTGATTCAACACATTGAAACATGGACAATTATTGTAAATTATAATAGGATACACATAATTGTCATGATTTGTAGAACAAGATTCTTTCTTTAGAAGAGGTTGGTAGGTAGATGTGTAGTCCATTATGGAGAACCTAAAAATCAAGCTAATGATGGGAGATGCTTTATTGATAATCAATTGATGGCTAGGTAAACTATCTTATAGTTTGCTCATACGGGCCCTCTAGTTCAGGTATGGAGGGGCTATTAGGCTGAAGTATATCCTCAAGGGGTTCCCTCCACAAAATCGAGGGAGCCACTTCCTCAACACATTCATCAATCATATCAATATCCACAGTTTGGACGTTATTGAGCGGATGTTGGGAAGCGTGAAATACATTCAACCGAAGCTACATGTTGCCAAAGGACATATTCATGATCTTGGTCCTAGGCTGAATGCAGGCATTAGCCGTAACTAAGAATAGTCATCTTAATAGGGCAGGGATCAGATCCTTGGTTGGGTTGGAAGGTTCCATATCCAAAACAACAAAGTCAATAGGATAATAGAACTTTTCGACTTTAACCAAGACGTTCTCTATCACGTCCTGAGGCCTTTTCACTGATCGGTCAGCAAAACTCAAGGTGACTGAGATAGGCTTTAGTTCTCCTAAATTGCATTTCTTGTAGACCGAGTAAGAAAGTAAGTTTACACTTACTCCCAAATCTAAAAGAGTCCTATCGATGGTGTAATCGCCAATTACACATGAGATGGTGGCAGCGCTAGGATCTTTAAGTTTTGGAGGAATGCGAGGTAAAAGAATTGAACTTACATGCTTGACCAGCCTAATTTTCTTGTTCATGTGCACCCTTGACTTGGGCTTTTGTGTGCATAAGTCTTTAAGGAATTTAACATACGTAGACACTTGCTTGATAGCATCTAAGAGAGGAATATTGACATTGACTTGCTTGAATGTGTCCATGATGAACTCAGTATTAATTTCCTTCATAGATTTAGAGGGTGCAAGAAGAGCTATAGGAAATGACACTGCAAGTATATAATGGGGAAGTGCTCCATAATTGGAGAGGGTAAGTGTCTTGGTATCAACTACCGGTTTGGAAGGAGGATTACATGGTTCATCTTTGGGTTCTCCCCTCATTTTTCCATACCCTTTTCTTGGTCTAACTTCTCTCCAACCCTATTATTTACTCCCCTACCATTCCGAATAATGGTTACAGCTTAGGCTTGCATATGATATGTCAAAGGACCAACCGTCGGCTCACATTCTACCCTATATTTGGCCCTTAGGGTTTACTAGAGGCTAACTTGGCAATTTACCCGCATCTTTTTTACTCATAGATGTAGCTAGTTGGCTCATGGTGGCTTCTAGCTTGGCAATAAACTAGTAGTGAGAGTAGAGTATTTGCCGATCAATTTGACGATCAGCCTCAATGCCCTTAAGGGCTTTCAGCACCGTCTCTTGAAAAGATCTATCATATTGAGGCTAAGGAGGAGATGGTGATTGAAACACTGATTGTTTAGGGGCAGACATAGGAGGATTTTGAGAATTTTGGAATGGGCGAGGAGGTGGAGCAGTGGGTGATTGCTGAGGTCTTTGAGCTTGAAAACCCAGAACTTGTGATCTCTAGGAGAAGTTAAGATGTTTACTCCACCCAGAATTGTACTTGTTAGAGTAGAATCATTGATCGACATGTCGTACTAATTATGGGTGACCTTAACCTCCTATCGCACAAACTTAGGTGGGGGAGGCTCATAGGGAAAATTATAACAAATGTGTGAGGGGATCAGAGCAGATGACACACATCTCTGCATACGCCACAGGCTGAGGTTGCTGTCCTAGGGATAAGAACTAATCTGACTTCTTCACAGTGGTGTGCAGTGTGAGCGCAAGGTCATGAACTGTGGCTAACTCATAGACTCCCTTAGAATGGGAAGAGGAAGGTTGGGACGGTCTGCGAGTAGCAACAACATGCTGCTGAGAAATCTCGGCAAGGTTCTCAAAGAGAGCCCACAAGATGCATCTATCATGATTCTATCACGCTAAGCTAATCCTTTATAAAAGATCTGGACTAATTGCCACCTAGGGGCTTGTTGGTGTGGACATTTACGCAAGAGGTCTTTAAGGCGCTCCCATGTCTTGAAAAATTGTTCTCCATGCAATTGGGAGAAACTAGTGATTGCCTTCCTCAATTGGTTAGTCTTCCCAATGGGGAAGTACTTTTTTAGGAATTTATGTTGCATGGTGGCCCAGTTGGTCACTGAGTTCGGTTTCAAGGAGTTCAACCCATATTTGGCTTTAGCCTTCAAAGAAAATGTAAATAGCCTTTAATTGGAGGACATTATGACCAAAGTGAGGTATACAGATGATGGAACAAATTTCAAGAAACTCATCAACATTCTTGTATGGATTTTCAATCGAATTCCTAAAGAAATTGAGAAGCATCGAGATGATAGAAGTTTTAATTTCAAATTGTGCTGCCTCGACCTCCGAAAATCGGATGCATGACGGCGAGGTATATGCATTGGGTGTGAAGTAGTTTCTAAAAGGCCGAAGAGGGTGCTCCTTTGCCACAGGTTGATGGGGAGTTTGGGGTTCTGGGTTATGAAAGGTGGGAACCAGTTGACGTTCAGCCATGACTTTGGGTTTAGAAGACTCGGCTAACTCGAGACTAGAGGTAGACTTCCTAATTGACCTACGATATCTCTCAATCGTAGGGTCTATAGGCACGAACTCAAGATCCAAAGAGCACAAACCCAACATATACACATGCAGCACACAATCAAGACTTCAGAGTATCAAACAAAAGAAAACAAAGAAAACAAAGCACCTAGTACTCTAAATTAGAAATTGACTTACTACCGTAATAGAGTCCCTAACAATGACACCAAAATTTGGTAGGTTCGCCAAGGTTTGGGTCCTTAACTACCAAAGATAAAATTTATAACCTAACTAACTCCAAGTTCTGTAGAACAATGAGTAAGTCGGGTGTCGATCCTTAGGGACTTCAATGCAGTTGTTTACCACTTCTAGCCTAATTTACTACGCTTTGTGAAAAAGGAAAAAATGTGAGATTTTGAAAGTGTTTTTCTATCAACTACGAAAGCAAGTAAAATTATATTAACACTACTCCTACAAAGAAAATCTTAAATCATGAACCAGTTTAGATTGTCGTGTGTGATAGTTATGTCATGTCAGCTATATGTACTAGGTTAAACAGTTAAGTGAACAATTCGAGTGACATAGGGTAGAGAAGGTGCACCAATCGTCCGAAGCACGATCAGGAACTAGGGTATACCCTATACAACGATCACGAGAACACCCATACATGAACCATAGCCTATTATGTATAAGGGATTGAACTCCTAGCTATGTTATCCTTTTTCCCTAAAGTTTCATCACAATCAGAGAAGTAAAAGTGCATGGAAATTAAAGACATTAAATTTAAAGTGTAGGTATTTAAATGAAAGTAGAGTAAAAGAACATTTATTGAAAAATGACTTCAATTGCAGCTCGAAGGCCTGTCACTAGAGATCAGGAATACAACCAAGAACCAACTAATCTACGCGGCAGCACCCAGAATTCGAAGGTTGTCACATGCCTTTGAAGAATCCAAGCACGAAACAGTACAAGGAATTGAAAGGAAAGCAGTAAATCTACTCATCCAAAGACACTCTAGGTGTGTCACTAACCAAAGAGGGGCCAAAGGGGAACCCTAGACACATAGATGAAGCTAGGATTTATACCCAAAAGGGTTTACAAGCATTCAAATTCAAAATAGGAGACTTCTGCAGAAAATCTCGCAAAGAAGATCACTAGGCTTGCGTCTGTCGACCGAGTTGCACCCCTGTCTTCCTATGGTCGCGCCTTGGTGGAGACTCTTGGGTGTTTTGAGGTTTAATCTTTAGGATTTCTCGACCTGGTCGCGAATATAGGTCCTCCTAGTCGAGCTGATGGTCGAGACTCTCGGTATCTCTGGCTCAGTCAGTCTCAGGTTCTCGACCTAGTTGCACCTCAAGGTCTCCTGGTCGAGTTGTTGGTTGAACCTTGTAGCATCTCACTTTTAGTTTGAACGTTGTTCTCTTTCTTCTGTGACTTGATCGCCCCTTGTGCTTGTTGGTCGAACCACATGGTTAAACCAAGTCTTGTTTGCTTTGATGAATTAAGGCTTTGGGGGCTTGGTTGAGCATCTGATTGAGCCTTGTGCTCTCCCTTGACTTCTTGTATTGCTTAATTACTTAACTCATCGGTTTTAACTTGATTTTTATGATACATGAACAAACCATGCATAGCTCCGAATTATGTTAAGAAAGGGCAAATACATGATAAATGATGACAAAACATAGGTAAATAGGGGTCTAAATAGTGCATTTTAGGAACGCATCACTTGTCGAGATTGAGCCTAAATTTTATGAGAGCCTAAACTCTATGTACCAACTTTTGGTGAAGTTTCAACCAACTATAGGGTAGGAGAAGTATGGAGGGGCTAGTTTATATCACCACAATTTTATGTTGCCATTGTGAAGGATAAGGTTGAGACTTTTTCAATTGGCAACCTAGATGCCAAAGAGAAGTGTCTTGGTTTCATCAAAGTATGAGTCTATCTATTCAAAGCATCACTTACTACCTTCACATGTTCATTGGAAAATGAAAATGTTTGAATTTCTTTTATTCAATTCAATCATTAAAATCACATTCCTCTAAAGTTATTGATCGACAATATATCTCTTGAATTATTGTTGTTTCAAATTATCCTAAATCTTATTTTTGATTGTTTGAGATTAAAAGTTATAAGGTGAAATATTTTGACAATATGTATGGCGGCGTCTTGACCTTTCAAATTTGCCTTTCTTAATCTTATTTTTAATTGCTTGAAATTAAAAGTTATGAAATACAATATTTTGATTATATGGATGGGTTTTTTTACCTTTCAACTTGCTCTCTAGAGATGCAAACAATTGTTAGAGATTACTAGCTATATATGCAAGCATGAGGTAGCTAGAAGGAAATGAGAGGGGAAAATCTCCACGACTTGTGGTTCACTCTTGAGCTTATTCAATTCCTATTATTTGAGTGATGATTGTATGGGGTTCTCTAAGCATGTACTTTTTATGCCTTGAGCCTAAGTGTTGTATTGTAGTTGCAAAATACATTTTGGTTATTAGTTTCGTTCTTAGGGTGAGAGAACAACTAAGGATGGGTAGTCTGTGTTGTGTAAGGTCAAGGACCTTGTTTGAGAATTGACTCCTAGATTGTTGGTGGGGACTTGTAAAGGGCCTGAACTTGCCATGAAGATTATAGGTATAGGAAAAGGCTCAAAGGCTTCTTTAGAGGAGTGGATGTAGGTTCCAAGTTAGAACCAAAATCACTATAAAACTGTTTGTTTCTCTTTCTCTCCCTCTTTTAATTTATTTTTAAATTTGTCTTATGCATGCTAGTTTAAATTTGGTGCGTTTTAATTTTTTTTTTTAAATATAAATTGATTAGCAACCCAAAAAACAATTCACTCCCCCACTTGGGTTGCCTTCTAGACCAACAATGGCAAATCAAATTGGTTGCATTAGATTGGTTATGGGCTAAAAAAGCCCATGATAACTAAGTCAAATCTTGAGGACCTAGGCAAATGTCTTTCCTTTGCCATTTTTAAACATGCCAACCCAAAGGTCATGGTTCATCTACCAAAGTTGGGTCTTGAATATCAATATGCTAGGTAAAGATGAGAAAGCATGTCCCACATAGAATCTAAGCTATTATTGAGGATGTGAACAAGTTGATACAAGCTCTATTCACCATGAAAATGCATTATTTAGATTGATTATTAATATAGTGATGGTTAAGAAGGCAAATGGAAAGTGGTGCATTTACATTGACTTTGTTGATTTAAAGAAAGCATACCCCAAAAACAACCTTTTTATAACAATTAACTAGCTTGTTAATGTCATATTAGGGCAAAATTTGTTAATATTTATGTATGTTTACTAAAGGCACAATCAAATCTAGATGTATTTACCTTATTAGGAGAAGACCTTTTTCACTATTGACAAATGTATCTATTATTACGAGGGCATGCACTTGAGCCTAAAAAATATAGGAATGGCCTACTAGTGGTTTATCATTAAATATTTTTAAGGGAGCAAATCGATGGTAGTATGGTAGTTTACATGGATGACATGCTCGAAAAGAGCAAAAAAATAAAATAAAAAATAAAATGACAGAAGCACATTACAGATCTTGATGAGTCTTTCAAGTGCTTTACGAGATACAAGATGAAAACTAAACCCGAAAAATTGTGCTTTTAGGGTCTTCTTTAAAAAGCCCAGGGCTTAAGATTGTTGGCACAAGTGGCAACGTAAAAGGGGCGAGGAGAATTGGGTATAATGAAAATTAAAGTTCTTGAACCAAATTTAAAATAAATTTAAAAAACCAAGAAAATGTACAAATACTAAGCAATTAAACTAAAAGAGTAGAAATGAGAGAAATGCAAACTCTTTTATAGTGGTTCGGTCATCCTTGCCTACGTCCACTCTCTTAAGACCACCCACTTCAAGATTCCACTATTCCCCTTGCCTTAACAACGACACGAACACCGATACACCCCTTGTTTTATACAGAGATAAGACAACCAAATAAACCTTACTTTAATGGAGGCAAGAATATCAATTTACAGGAAATTACAATATAAATTTATCCTCATAATGAAGTGTTGATGACCATTTTGATCAAATGATCAAAACGGAGTTTGAAAAGTCTTATTCACCTCTCTTTGGCTTTTGGTTTTTTATTTTCTGCCTTTTTTGTTTTTTTTTTTTTTTTTTTTTTTTTGTCATTTTCTATTGTATTAGGTAATCTAGGACAGTCTAAAATGGTAAGATGGGGTTTGACGTTGATTTTAATCTTGTGCATGTAAATCAAGGCAAAACCTCTTATCATTTTGGATTTTTTTGCTATTTTATTTTACCAATTTTGACTACGTTAGGTGATCTATGGTAGTCCAAAATGGCCTCGTCGACGAGCTGTGTGATGGATTCGTCGACGAAGACGCCGCCTCGTCAACAAGTTGGACTTGGTCAAAGGTTCTATAAATATCCACTTTTGATTGCTTAGAAGCTAAGTTTCTTCCAAAGCTCTCTCTCTCTCTCTCTCTAAACCAGTGGAAACTCTCTCTCTCTCTCTCTCTCTCTCTCTCTCTCTCTCTAAGATTCTTCGCTATTCATTGCCTGTTTCTAAAAACTAAAGTTCCTGTGGGGATCAAAGGAGAAAGTTCTACAACTTTAGCGGATCGGATCGTTGTTTTGGGGATTTTTCGGGTTTTTTCCAAAAATCGAGGTAAGGATTTGATCTCAAATTTTATTGGATATTTGGATAGTAGTCAAAGTTATGGTAAGATTATGTTTTGTGATTTTAGGTTTCCAAGGTCTCGGTTCTCAGTTTGGATTGGTTTTGTACGTGATTTGGTTTCGGGTTTAAGGTAAGGGGAAATTGATTACAATAGCATTTTTGGAAAAATTAAACCGTTAAAAAGTTAGTTTATGTATGATTTAACTGCTTATTTACTAAATTCTACCAAGTAGAAATGTTGGTTTTACGATTTTATGGTTTTTGGTAAAAACGATGATTTTGACATATGATCTCCAAATCTTATGAAAATTACTTATTTGCATTTATATTGTAATAGGAGATGCTTGAATCCTTTACTTTTCTTTTTAAGTGATGGTTACTGGATTTATATCATTTAGCGAATTTTTGGACTAAACTCGTTTGATATATGTTGAAATGGGAATGTATGAATTTTCTATACTATTGACATAGACTATGGGAACGAAGTTCCAATTTGTTATACTGAAAATGTGGAAAACAGAGGCCGATTATACACCGAGCTGTATATATGTAAAAAGGGTAAATCGAGTGGATAGGAGCCGGTTTGAACCCGATGCGATTATCTGAATTTGTGAAAATACTGGAATAGCACAAGTTACTATATTTTGTTATAAATTGTATATATGATAAATGGAACCACAACTTGCTACTAAAAGGAGTTGAAAGATACTCCAGTAATAGGAGTTGAAAGATACTCCAATGTAAGAAGTTGAAAAAGCTTCATTAATGGAGTTGAAGGATACTCCCAATGGCAGGAAATTCCTCAGCTGGAAGGGTACAGTGCAATCACTCATGTTTAAAATCAGTGTGGGTACATAGATAGTCGGCTAGTAGGAGTAATGAAACCACTGGTGAAATAATAAACCAGATGGGGGCAGTCGGACTATATATATGCCTGCACGAACAGGGCATTGTTGGAGATATCGGTGCACAACCCGTGCCACGGGGTAAATAGGCAATACATGTATAACAAACTGGTCGTTGTTCTAATAATCATATGCATGATTTAAATACTTGATGTGCAGATATATGTTATATATTACAGTATTATAAATAAATATTTTAAACATATGAGTTTTATGAAAATGTGCATATATGCAGTCACACACTGTTGCAACACTTTCTTCCTTACTGAGAGGTATCTCACCCTACTATACAACCTTTGTTTTCAGGTCCATCGGTACATCGGTCCTAGTAGCTAAAGGGCCTGGGGAGACTATTTTTAGTTTAGCTTACGTAAGCATTTGAATCATGTATTAAACTTAGATGAAGTTCTTTTCTGGAGGATTGTAATAACAGAATTTATTATATGTCTGAATTTATGTAATTGTGGATGTATTAGTAAGCTCTGGTATAAGACTAATAGAAATCCCAATGGATGTTTATGTTTTTCCGGGACATTTACATCGAAATTATATATGATTTATACTCGTATGTCCCTAGTTAGGGCATGTTGTTTACGTATCTTGAACATGTACATGTATTTAGTATGAGTGAGTGACACTTGGGTCTGTATGAAGGGTCGGGTCATTACACTTACAATCTCCCCATTTTTTATGATGTCTAACTTATTAAGAATCTACTTAATCTTTACATTTATGTTTGTTTTTACTAAAACTTATTGTGCAAAGATAAGCTTAGAACTACTAATGAGTTGTTATCATCAAAACAAGACAATTAAACTTACGTAGCCTCTAAGGCTAACACTTTACTAGATTAATCATAACTATTTTAGACCATTTCGAATCACATTGAATGGTTAATTTGGTCAAAATAGAGTAGAAATGTTAGAAATTGGCAAGATAGATAGAAAGATCAGGAAAAATAGGAATTTTTTCCTTTGTCCAATTTTTTTTTTTTTATTATATAGGAACTCCAGCCACCAACGAGCCCTTCGGATCCCTTGGTGCAGTACCAAACCTACGGATCAACGTCTTCCGTCTCCAGGTCATGCTGATTAGGGTAAAGTTTGGAATGCAAACACAGCTTCTGTGCATCAGTTGGACGTTTGGCCAACTCGACCCTCGGGACACATTTCCATTACCATCCACGGTTCCTGCTGGCTCACAGAAAACTGTCACCATCCACGGTCCCTGCTGGCTCATAGAGCGAACTCTCACCATCCACGGTTTTCGTTGGCTCACAGAGTAAACTCTCACCATTCACAGGTACTGTTGGCTCCGTGATTTGTTCCAAATTTTTTGTTGTATGTTAGGCAGGACAAAGTTTAGTGCTAATAATGATACATGACGTATATATTTGGTGTTTTGCTTTTAGTAATTAATTTATATGAATTTAATTTCACTTAATACATTTTTTATATACAAAAATGTTTTATAGTTCCAATTGCTAAAATTTGATTAAAGACCTGTATTACAAATAATTCCATTGTCATCATTTTTTTTTTTTCTATTTTGGGTTAAACTAGACTACAATAGAAATTAATGAAAACAAAAATAATATAAAAAAAAATCCTTTAAAATTATTATGTTCTACCAACCACCTTGATTTGTGCTGATGATTGACTCTTCCTAAAGCTAATTAATTGAAGAGTCGTGACATTAAAGAATAGAAAGCAACCCTTAGGATAGTAAAACGGGTCAAAATTCGACGAGTAACCTATGATCCATTTGTTTAAACTGAATTTGGATTAACACAAGTTGACTTGTTTATAAACGGGACAACTCAGATCCAACCCGTTTATTAAACAAGTTAAACGGGTTCAGGTCGGTTAACCCGCGAGTGATCCGTTTATCTGCATATAATTTATATTCTAGAAGACTGAAACCCCCAAGTCCCTAACCCTAGTAGCACCGCGGTGCAGACACATCAAGCAAGTGGAGCAGCGGACCAGAAGCCTCTCAGCGGTGACGGTGGATAGGTTGACCTTTGCGGTGAGGATGGTCCCACGGTGAGGAGGCAGCCGCAGGAGCTGGGTGGTCCGTCGACGAAGGGAACTGTTGGGTCGTCAGCGGTGGCGGGGTTTGAGCGCACTGGGGACCATCGGATCGATGACGAAGCCGACGGGGAGGAGGGGGACGGTGGAGGGGTCGTCGCCGCTCATGGCAAGCTGGATGGCATTGAAGTTGATGCTGGTGAAGGCGATGAGGCTGCTGGAGTCATTGGCGCAGCTCTCTTGCAGCATCAACTCCTCATTTTAGGATGAGTTGCTCGCTACATGCAATTTTGTACATATCTCCCTCACGAGTCATGGAGAAGCCTCTCCCTCACTCCAGCAGAGCCGCAGAAGCCTCTCCCTCACTTCCTAATCTTTTACGTTCTCTTCATTTAGATATTAATAAATAAAGTGGAGTGTTTTTTTTTTTTAATATTATTTTATATAAAATATTTTAAAATAAATAAATTATATTTTTTAAATGAATGGCCCATTTATTAAATGGACAAATTTAAATTCACATCCACGAAAGATTCCCGAGAAAAGGAACCCAGCAGCTTCCACAATTTTCGCACTTATTGGGAACGTAAGGCTGACCAACTTGCGCCTGTCTTTGGAAAATGTTGTCGTTTTGCAGCTAACCAATCAATCATTTACTAAAGATTGCGCTTGATAATCGCTACCGCTCCACTCAATTCTTTTTCGTCGCATTGGTCTTTGCAAGTTGGGCGGTTGTGGGAGCATGGGGCGTGCCCGCACAATATGAAAAAGTAGTGCGCCATTGAAAGGTTGAAAGAAATTATTTATCCTTTAATTCTGGATTGTGTTTTTGGCTGTTCGGGAGCTTTTGAATTTAAATATATGGTAAATAAAATTTAATATAAAATATATTAATTTAAATAGAAATCTAATTAAATTTAAATTTATTGCTTGAAATTAATGCTGCTAATCATATTGTTTGGATTCTTTTTTGTTTCCAGATGATGGGGAAGACGCCAACTTCAGCCTTCATTGTATAATTATAATTTATAATTTGTAGGGAAGGGCTAGTAAATTTCGGCTATATTACTTTTGTGTTTTAGAGTTTGAATTTTAGACTTTATATTTAAAATAAAATTATATTAAATTTTCATTCAAATTCACGCAAATCTAAATCCAAAACTTGAAATCTGTGCTCCCAAATACTAAGTTCCTATAGGTAGGACTGTTAAAAAATATTTAAAAACTGATCCGATTTGATCCGAAAATTGGATCTAAACCGAACTGAAAAATTGGTTAACCCATTTGTTCGGTTCAATTTCCATTCATGCATTTTTATGATTTTCGATTTTTCAGTTTGATTTCATTTTTTATGTTCATGAACCGATGATTATGTGAATCGAACCGATATATGTATTTATTTACAATATATATTATTTATATTATACATTACTATATAATAATTTATATAAATATCTTAGAGTTAAAAAAAATAGTATGCACTAAATATTTTTTGGGTGACTAATTTTTATAAATAAAGTGTAAATGCACATACTAAATCAAAATCCAAGTAAAATATTTATTTTTCTTTAAAAAAATTATGATGATTTAAAAATCGGTTCCAATCAAATAACCAAATCGGACTATCAATTAACTGAACCATCGGTTAACCAAAGGGTTCAGATCGATTTCGGTTCGCAAAAACACTGAATTGAAAGTTTCAATTTGGTTTTTGAAGGTTTGGTTCAGGTAACCGAACCATGAACATCCCTATCCATAGGATAATAATTAAAATAAGTGCATATGACACTTATGTTTGAGCATAAATATTAAATGTAAAGAGAATCAAATGTGGTGGAATTTTGAATGAGAAATATGAAGAAATCAAGCAGTAAATTCGATTCCATTTGATTTGCTTCGGTTCCGTTCTTACATACTAAAGACGTAGCTATTACTTAAAAGTGCAGCGTTTCGTGTTAATAAAAATAAAAATAAAAATAAAAACTTGATTCATAATTTTTTCTTTTAGAAAAAAAAAATACCTTTATATTTTAAGCAGACATTTATAAGAAACACAATTAGGCTTATGATACTTTTTATGAGCAATTCTTGCACAATGGCATATTTGTAGTTTTAGTAGAACTCAATAACTTCGTTATTTTAATTAATATATTATTAAAATATGTAAGTTATTTTTATGAAATATTTATCAAAAAATTTTAGTATATTAAATTTATATAGACATAATTTTTAATAAATTAGATATATAATTTTAATAAATTTTAAATTTGAAATATTTTCTTAATAATGTAAAATATAAGTTAATAATAATTTTAATAACTTACATCTCTCAATTTTATTGCCCAAAATTAAAGCTGACTCATTCCTAAGCTGTTAGTATCTTTAACATATTTTTGTTGTTTATTTTTTAACATTCTAAAATCATCCTCCATAAATTTAAATAATTATCTTTTTTTTTTTTTTAACATTTTAGATTAGATACTCCATAAATTCTAAATTTTAATCCGTAAAATTACTATTATTTAACTGTATTAACCTAATAATTTAACTATAATTTGTAGTCCATTAAAATTAAAGAAAATACTAAAGACATAAAATAATTCAATTTAATTATAATATAGACAAAAAAAAATTAGTAGAAAATAAAATATAGACATTATACTTGTGTCCTTTGCCATAAACAGAATATTCTACCAGTTTTATATATACTTTTAATTTTCAGAATATATAAATACGACTTTGGTTTATACATTTCAATATTCTAAAATAAATTTTAATAAATTTACTATTATTTAAATCATTCGAAAACAAATTATAATAACCCATTGTACCCATTTGTAGTTTAGAGAGAAGCATTAGTTAGAGAACTAAAAAAAAATTGATTAGACTATAAAACTACTAAGATGAAAATAAAAATTATCAACTAATTTTATAAAATATCTTACATGTGCATTACGTGAACACCCTAGGGCCTTTTTACGGATTGGTCAACAAAGCTCAAAGTGACTCGGGTAGGCTTAAGCTCTCCTAGACCAAATTGCTTGTAAATCGAGTAAGGAAATAGGTTCACGCTTGCTCCCAAATTCAAAAAGGCCCTATCGATGATGTAATTACCGATCATACATAAGATGGTGGTAGCGCCAAGGTCCTTAAGCTTTGGGGGAATGTGACCTAACATAATGGAGCTCACATGCTCGGTCAATCGGCCTGTTGACTTTTTGAGTCCGATCCCTATTTGGATGCTGACAAAACATTTGTATCTTATGTGTACATGTAGTGAGTGAACAAGTTTACATGTCAACACGAACATAAGATACCAGAAAATAAAAGCCAACAGGGATATAAAGCTCACACACTCCTAGTGAATTCCATGAAAAATGAAGAGTAAAAGAAGAAAACATTTTGATATTATCTGTATTGCATTTAATTTTTTATTAATTGGTTAGTAATAATACATGCATCTGCATGATGTAAATTGATTTCTCAAATGACCTTAGATTGACCTTAGGGACCTAACCATTCACATAAAACCTTTTTCTCACACAATAAAAATCATACAAAAGGTTTTCATCAGTTAAGGTCAAATATGAGTTTTTAACTAGGCCCGGTCGACCAACCCATTCAGTTATAAACATCTCGGTTGACAGAATACACTGTAAGCCAGAAGTCAAAATGTTGACCATGCCTTGGGCGACCGACCTCAAATTGAACGTATCTTCCACAGTTGACCGACCATGAAATTTTGACTTCCTTACCGTCCCTGAGCGTCCGATCCTTCAGGTCAAATTTGCCTCAGTCGACCAACCTTTAAAGACCGGCATACCGAACCATTAGGCCAGGCGATCAAAATTATGAAGGAAAGGAAAATCGCCCTTGATCGACCAACCGACCCCCTGCTCGGCAGACCGAACCTTTTATGTGCTATGAGTGTTCAACCGACTGACGCCTTGGTCCGATCAACTGAACCTCTCGAGTTTCGGTAATTACTGACGGTAAAACGTAATTAATTTTTCATTAAACAAATTACAAAATACCGAGCATGTCCCTAATGGTCATAATTTTTTTTGAAAAACTATAAATACCCATTTTATTTGTTTAATTAGTAACTTTGATTAACAAATTTTTTTTCTCTCAAATTTTTACTTGATCAAAGTTCCCCCACTCACACTTTTATTTCAAAAATCATTTTAGGGTTAAATTTTTTACTTTCTAGCTCTCTTTATTACTATTTGAAAAATCTTTTGAAAGAGAGTATTTATTATTTTTTGGGCATTTGTTTTTAAATTGTGATTATTGCAAAAACATTTTTTGAGTACAAATCCTAATTTCTCCAAACATCCTTTATTACAAATCTTTGTTGGAGAAAATTTTTACAACACTTTGATCTTTGAGGTTCTTGATGCATATTTTACCTCACATCAAAGATCATTATTTGCAAAATGCCTTTGAAAGCAAACCCTAGGCTCTCCTGATTTTTATTGAAAAATAGTTTTTGGAGAAATATTTCATTAGGGTTCAAATCTTTAAAATACTTTTTCATATACATCATTATTCAAATATTGAAAATATTTATTTTGAAAAACACCTTGACTCCACTAAGCATCATTTTATATCATTGGAATCTACATTTTAGAGTTTTAATGTTGTACATTTCTACTTGAATTCAGAAGCATATTTATATGTACAAAAATGTTTTTATGTACTGGTTGGGTTCAGCCTTTTAATTGAATTGGCAGGGGAGGTCTCTGCCCCATAAGGGAGACCGATTGGGTTCAACCCGTAATTGAATTAGGGAGTCTTCGCCCTATAAGAGAGACCAGTTCGGCTCAGCCTGGTAATTAAGTTAGGGTATTCCTTACCGCGTAAGGAGAGGTGTGTAGGTTGGGGTCAGCCATGTAATGTGACCTGGGGTTTACCTTGCCTCATAAGGAAAGGTTGTAAACAGCTTCTACTCCACCCGTTTAAGTAAGCAAGGATAGTACAATCCTTGGGGGGTATGCCCAAGGCGGGGACGTAGGCTTTTTTGGCAAACCTCGATAACAAATATCGTGTGTCACTCTCTCTGTATCTCATTTAATTACTGCACTTTAGTTTCCATATGTGTATGCTTGCTTATTTACTGTTATAATTATTCGAAAGCACACATTTAATTTAAATAAGAAATGCTGCACTCGTGTATGTCGACAATTATTGCCTAAATCATTTTACATACACGCTTTTAATATTGAATAGGATATGAATTGCGGTGAATAGGAAAATATTTAAATTAGCCAAAAAGTTTTAAAACTCTATTCACCCCTCTCTTGAGATCACACCAATTCCAACATGGACTCTTTTGTTCATAAGCACAAAAGATTTGCACTTGAGATTTGCGCTTTTGTGTGCATAGGTCCTTGAGGAATTTTGCATAAGTGGACACTTGCTTAATTGCATCTAAGAGAGGAATATTTACCTTGACTTGCTTAAATGTGTCCATCATGGACTCGACATTGGTTTCCTTCTTAGACTTAGAGTTTGACTAAAGAGGTGTAGGAAATGGTACTACAAGGATATAGTGGGGCAATGTGCAATCATCGGAGGAGGTAGGAATCATGGGATTACTCACCGAATTAGAGGAAGAAAGGGTACATGTTTCAACTATGGGATCTACACTCATCTTCCCTTTACCCTTACCTAAGTCCAATTTCTCTCCGACCTTATTGTCTACCTCCTTGCCACTTCTAAGGGTGGTCGCGACTTGTGCTTGCTCATGGTGAGTTGAATGACTAAACGCCGAATCACTCTCTACCACATATTGACCTTTTAGGTTGACAAGGGCCTGACTCAGCAACTTACCCTCTTCCCTCATACTCACAGATGTAGCTAATTGGCCCAAGGTGGCCTCTAGCTTCGCTATGAACTAGGAGTGGGAATGGAGCAACTGACGATCGACCTGACAATCTGCCTCAATACCCTTAAAGTGTTGACTTTGGTTCAATCCTAAAAGCGGGGTGAATTGGAGATTTAAAAATTTCTTCCTAGGTCAACCAGTCTAGCAACAGTATTACGTAACCTAGGGGCAGTCTAAGTATGTATGAAATTGCAGCTATGAAATATGAATCAATTTTCAGTACATGCAACACAATTTCAGTATCTCTCAACAAAATATGATGAAGTGTCAATTAGATATGCAGTATATCCAACAAGGAAATTAAATCAAGCACCATGCAGAATATAAAATAGGAAATGTAAAAGTAACACCAAATATGTTATCAAGGTTCGACAAATGTGCCTACGTCCCCACCTTGGCTCGCCAGCACAAGGATTCCACTATAAGCTCACATCACAGGTGGAGCGGCACCGGTTACAACCAGATCAATTAACGAGGCTGACCTCAACCTACAACTACACCTTACTAGGATGGTGCACCTAGCTTTCCTAGCTAGGTCTAAGCCAATCCGATACTATTCAATAAAGCTAGTCTCCCTCTTTAGACCGACGCCTGGAATACACAGATATTCAATATAAATTTTGCGTACATGAAAATATGCTTCTCAACAAACAGATACATACCACAATACAGTCTAATTAATAATGCAAGCACAGATGATAGTAAATATGCTCAGTGCTTAATAATGTGTACTAAACACTTAATCTAATCTAAATATACAATCAAGATCTAGAGTGTCTTTCCAAGAAAACTTTGAAACAAATAATCAATGTAAATCAATCACCACAAGTTTCAAAGTATTTCAACAAGTATATTCAAAATATCTCAAATATGATTTTCTCAAAAATAATAGCTCAAGAGATATTTGAAAATATGTAAGCTTGTGATAAAATATTTTTGCAAATCAAAACACACAAGCTTGATGATTCTTGCAAAAAAAATGCAAAGACTTGCTAGCTATGAAGATTTTTCCCACACAAAGATTTATTAGTTAAATCGGGGGAAAAATCCTAGCTAAAAACTCTAAATAAGAAATAACAATCAAAGTATAACAAGGAGAGTTCTAACAATATGAATCACTCAATAACACTCTTAGGAAACTTGATCTATCAAGGGAATAGCAAATGAAGAGTTTTTATAGGTTTGTATATGAAAAATGGGCTCTCAAAATTTTAGAGAATTTTTTTCTTAATGATAATGCTAATTGCCCTTAATCTGTACAAATGAACTCATATTTACAGACATGAGAAGAATTATGACCATTGTGGACACTAGGGGAAATATTAAAATTGTTTTAAAAGAGTTTAAGAAAATTAACCCTATTGTCACTCCAATTAATCTTGGTAAAAATCAAGTAACCCAAGAGGTTCGGTTGACCATTTTTTGGGTTTGGTCGATCGGGGTGCTTAGTTTGGTTGACCGGGCTGAATTTGAACTGAGAATATGGTTGATCAATCATAAGGCAATTTCAGAACCTCTGAGGTTCGGTCGACCAGATTGAGTTCAGTTGACCGAACATGGGTGTTCGGTCGACCAGGCCATTTTTGTACTATAAGTTTGATCGATTAGGGCATTGGGATCTCCCCACGTGCCAGTTCGGTTGACCAAGGCATTGCTGCCTATTTTGTGTTTAGTCGACTGAAGGGTCAAACCATTGACCCTGGGGAGGTTCGTTCGACCGAAGTGCTCAGAGTGTTGGGATTCGGTCGACCGAACATGCCAAATTTGTGCATTTTGGTCCTATTCTTCTTATGAAGTTGCCCATATTCACATGATAATTAATTTTAAGATTATGGGGAACTTTTTCAAGCAATATTGTGGGTCCTATGGTCAATCTAAGGCCTTTGAGCATATACCCTAAAAATCTTGTGTTGGTCGATCGAAGGATGCCCTAAGGTCATTTGGTTCCCTATGAACAATCTACGGTCTTGTTGAGCATTAAACCCTATCATGCATGTAGATGCATTATTACAGACCGTATAAATTATTACAGACCAATTAAAATTGAATGCAAATACAATAGCAAACAAGTCTTCACTCTTTCAATTCTTCAGATGTCATAAATGAAGCTTGATCTTCATAGTCCGTATGACTTGCTTAAGTTCCTGCAATCAGTGCATGCAAGGATAAACTTATTCAAGAAGTTCAGTGCATAGGTGAGAAACATTGGTTTTGTCATAATCAAAACGAGATCAAACTCATAGAGTCAATATAAGGAACGATCATATTGAGGTTGTTGAGGAGGTGGTGGTTGATAAGCTTGGTGACGGGGAGCAGACATGTGAGGATTTTGTTGATTTGGATTTTGAAACGATCAAGGAGGTAGAGCATTTTGTGATTGCTGAGGTCTTGGGACTAGAAATCCTGGAGCTTGTGGCCTCTAGGAGAGGTTAGGATATCGATCCCACTTAGGATTATATTTATTGGAGAATGGATGATTGGCAAGTGTATCGTACCAATTGTGGGTGGACTTAACTTCCCTGTGCACAAACTTAGGTGTGGGAGGCACATGGGGAAACAAGTAACAAGTATGAGATGGATCGGAGCATATGGTGCACAACTCTGCACACGCAACTGGCTGAGATGGTTGTCCTAAGGAAATGACCTAATCAAGTTTCTTGACGATCGTATGCAGAGTAGGTGCGAGCTTATGGATGGCCACTAATTTGTAAACTCCCTTAGAATGATATGAAGAAGGTTGGGAAGTTTTATGAGTAGCAACAATGTGTTGCTGAGAATTCTTAGTGAGGGTCTTGAAAAGAGTCCAAGCCTTATTCTCATGCTTTGTGAGGAAGATACCTCCACAGGATGTGTCGACTATAGATTGATCATGCTCAACTAATCTCTCATAGAATGTTTGGACTAACTACCACGTAGGGACTTGATGATGTGGACATTTATGCAGAATGTCCCTAAAACACTCCCAAGTCTCGAAAAATTACTTACCGTCTATCTAGGAAAAACTAGTGATGACCTTCCTAAACTGATTAGTTTTCCCGATGGGGAAGTACTTTTTAAGAAATTCATTTTGCATGGTGGCCTAGGTGGTCACCGCGAATGGCTCTAAAGAATTCAGTTAATACTTAGCTTTGTCCTTAGGAGAGAACGGAAATAACTTAAGGCGGAGGGCATCATTACCAAAATTGGATATGCGGATGGTTAAACAAATTTCGAGGAATTCATCCAGATGCTTATAAGGATTTTCATAGGAATTCCCATAGAAGTTTGGAAGCATTAAGATGATCGAGGTCTTGATTTCAAATTGTGTCACCTCAACATATAGGAACCGAATGCAAGATGGCGATGTGTATGCATTGGGAGTGAAATAGTCTCACAGAGGCCGAAGAGGTTGCTCCACCGCTGTAGGTTGACGAGGAGCATGAGGGTCCATACTTTGATTTAGGTTATTGGGAATCGAAATCGATTGGCATTTTTTATGAGGATCAAAAGCCTTTGCCTTTGACCTTCATCGACATGGTGACACATGGAAGACCTCAGGATGTCCACATTGGTTGGTAACTCTTGCAGGTACACATGGAGTATCTTGAAGATTTTCAGCATGAGAAGACCTGAGTTGTTATGCTGTAACAAGTCTGAGTTCAAGACCCATATGGGCCCCACACGGCTCCATTAGGCCCCCCACAATTTGGGCCTCCCTTTTGACTTATGTTTGTATTAAATTTGTAATGTTGCAAGACAGCTTGCTTGCATGTGAGAGTGTTAGTAAGTTGTGTTAGTTATTATTGTGCTTTCCCATGTGTGTTTTCCCGTGCCTTGTCCCTCCATGCTTGTGTAAGAGTTATTGTCTTGTCCCTTTGCACTGAGTCTTTATATTTGGCATTATAAGAACTATTTAGCCGCAGATATTGATATTGAATATAGTAAAAGGTGTTTCCTTTGCTGAAGCTTGTTATAAATTTGTCCATTCCTTTGTGATTGTGTAGTGAGAGGCTATGCGTTCTCTTCAGAGATCAAGTGGTGAGAGACCACTATCTATCCAGCATTTCTATCACCATCTATTTCCTTTCACCTACGTCACTTTCATATACATACAACAGCTTACGTCTTCACTTGTTCAAAGTATGTTTCAATGATATTTCTATTGAGTTTTTAGTTCATGGTGAACAATATTACATCATCGACTGATTTTCCTTGGTAAGATTGTTCTTTACTTCACCTTGAATTGGTAGTGAACCTTTCTTAGAAACCCATAACCCTTAGTTGAGAAATAGCGCCCTTAAATTCTAGCCATTTCTTTAAAACCCGTAGCAGGTCAGGCAACTGACCCCGACAGTCAGTCAACTAACCTGCTACTGCCACTCTAGAATTTAGTTTAAAAATTCATCAGGGACCAAGGTCATTGGTTCAGTCGACTGATTCGCTATTGCCTTTCCAGAATTCTATTTCTAAATTCTTTAGGTGACTGACTCTGAAGCCTAGGCGACTGAAGTCACCCAGAACCTTAACTTTCAACATTTATACACTTATTTCTTTTTCAATTGTGGGAATATTGCTTTGTTAACTTAGACTTATATCCTTGAATGATTGAAATAGAATCTTTAAAGCATATTACTTGATTCCTTTATGAAAAAACCTTTGAGATTGAATTTTGGAACAAATTATATACCTTTTCAAAATTCTTAAACATGTGAAGCATAACCTACTTTATATTGTTTAAGTTTGGTTGATTCAATTCACAATTTAAAGTGTATTTGATGTATATGTTGATTTGAGGGTTAACAAGTAGGACTAGGTCACCCTCCCCCGTCCTACATCGTCTTGGTATCAGAGCCTAGGTTTAGTTAGGCCGAACTCTTAAACCCCATTCTCCTTTGGCTGAATTGACCTCCCTAAACTTCCCTTCCTTAGCTGCGAGTCATCTGCCCTTGTGTGGTTATGTTTTGATGGTAACTCGAGTTAGGAACCGTTATCATGGCCGTAGGACTAACATAGACCATGATACCCTTTTAGATGACCTTTAAGCCCAAGTTCAATTCTCAACTCAAGACTGAACTCATGCCCTTGCTAGAATAAAAAGGCTGGAAACCAATTTAGTTCCTAACCCACCTCCATAAAATCTAGGACAACCCCGTAAGGTCAATAATGAACTTGCTTCCCACCACTCTAAGGAAACAAACAACCCTCTAATAGAAAGGACATTGCCTCTAGAACGACCTCCCGTTCATCCTCCGCCAAAACCAAATGCTCCCAGAAGATTCCAGCGTCATGACCCTTATATTCCACATTGGAATGAAAAGGATTATGATGAAGAGGAATTCCAACCTAGGAGACCATTTCGTAGGAAAAATCATGATCCAAAAATGGATGTAATGAAAAGAGTACAAATTGAAGCCCCTACATATGATGGTCAAATGGATCCAAAATTTTTTCAAGATTGGTTAGCTAAAATGGATTCATACTTTGATTGGTATAAGATGCATGACCCACACCAAGTGAGGTTTGCAAAAAATAGAGACTAATCAAGCAAGCTAAGCTTCATTGGATAAATGTTGAAAGATAAGAAGTTCGCCTATGTCATAGACCTATAGAACATTGTGACTTGATGAAGGAGAGCTTGACAGAAAAATATGTCCAATTTCTTATGGGGAATGTCTCATGGATCAAATTTATAGTCTTAGACAAGGTAGTATGAGTGTGATGGAGTATATGAGCAAGTTTGATGAACTATCCATTAGATGTAGGGTAGAATAGAGCATTAACCAACAGATTTCTAGGTTTAGGATTGGCTTGAAACATGAACTTAGGAAATAATTATTTCCTCATCACATTGACTCACTTGAGCATGCCTTTAACTTAACACATGACTGTGAGCAGATGAATAAAGCTCAAATGGGTAGAAAATTTGGAAACACCTCCAAGGACACTTACCAAAGAAAAACCATAGCTTATGAGAGGACTAGACCTACCAACACGGGTCAAGTCACTTCAAGAGGTAGCAGTCCCACTGTCCAGCAGCCCTTGGACAAAGGAAAGGCTCCTATGAATGGGTCCTCTAAACAAATTTCTAGAAATGATGTGTGCTACAAGTATCATAAAAAAGGTCACTTTGCTAAGCAATGCCCAATTAGGAACTTAGCAATTGAAAAAGAGGATGAAGAAGAAGAGTCGGGAGAGGAACATCCTTATATTCCCAAAGAAGTGGCAAGTTAGGATGAATTATCCATAAGAGAAGAAGAAAATTCTACTATAATGTTATGTGATGTATCATGGCGACTCCTTGAGAACAAGAGGATTGGCACTGAACTTCTATTTTTCATACTTATATCAAGTATGGAAATAAGAGTTGCAAGATGATCATCAATGGTGGAAGCTGCATGAATGTGATCTCAAAATCAACTTCACAAAAATTGGGATTGAAAGTTAAAGCCCACCCTAATCCATATAAAGTTGTTTGGGTGAATGCAGCAACCATGCCCGTAAGCCATAGGTGTCTAGTCCCTATCAAGATTGTGGACTATGAAGACGAAATTCGGTATGACGTCCTTCCCATGGATGTTGCCCATATTTTATCAGGAAGACCTTGGTGTATGATCTTGATGTATCACAGAATGGTAGAAGATTGTCTTGATTCTTCTAGAGCCCAAGAAGGACAAACAAGACAAGGAAAAGAAAAACTTGAAAAGAAGAGAGAAGGTTGGAACTTCTTTGCATGTTCTAAGAAAGAAGTAATTTGAGCAAGAGAGTAAGGAGATGCAGGTTGTTTATGTCGTGGTAACGAAGAAAAATGACTCCTCTACTCTTGAACATGAGACACCACATGAAGTATCACTTATACTTGCTGAAGTTGATGATGTTATCTCTAAACCTCCAAATGAATTATCCCCAATAAGAGATATTTAGCATGCTATAGATCTTGTTCCAGGATCATATTTACCCAATTTTCCTTGCTATAGGATGAATCCTAAAGAACATAAGGAATTGAAGAGGCAAGTTGAAGAGTTGACAAGTAAATGATTTATTCAGGAAAACATGAGCCCATGTGCATGTCCCGCCCTTCTTACTTCAAAGAAAGATGAGACTTGGAGAATGTGCATTGACAGTAGAGCCATTAATAAAATCACAATCAAATATAGTGAAAGTCAAGGTGTAGTCCCAATAGGGACGGTGAAGTTTATAAAATTCTTTTAAGTGTTTTTACATATTTGCAACCTTTTGTATACTTAAGCAAACACACAAGAATGTTTTGATTTTATATACTCAATTTAAACCAACCACATCCAATTACTTCAATATGAATCACAAACCAAACAACAATCAATCAACCAACCTATAAGAACCTGAATCGTGATTAAGGAATTAATTAATTAAGAGAGGGGTAAATTGGTAATTAAGCAAGCTTTGTTGACAAAGCTAGAGTTCGTTGACGAAGTCTTTGTAGTTCTCAGTGACGAAGTGCAGAGTCTCGTCGTTGAGGAGTGGCCGGGTCAAAGGGTTATAAATAGATATTTTCATTACTTCTCAACTAAGAAAACTCAAATTCAGTTATAAATAGATATTTTCATTACTCCTCAGCTAAGAAAACTCATCCTACTCTTTATCTCTCTAGATTTCTTCACTGTATGTAGTGGGAATCATAGATCCGACGTTACCATAAGGATCAGGGAAGGATTCTCTACAAGTTCTATGGATCAGATCGTTGATTCGGGTATCTTCGGGTTTTGGCTCGGAATTAAGGTAAGGTTCAGTTTTCAAATCTGATCTAGTAGTTGTGTAGAGAATAGGTTTGTGAGCATATTTTGTATTATGGTATGTAGGTTTTGGAACTCGGTTCACTGTTTAGGGGCTTTGGAGTTCGGGATTTGTCATTTGGGGAAAGGTTAGGGGATTCTATTTATGTTAGTTATTTTTTAAATCAGACTCAGTAGAACTGTTGTTCACGGTCTTGTGTGCATTTTGGTTACTCATTTGGGGGGATCTAATGGGTAAAATTATGGATTTTTCATGTTACATTTTTGGGAAAAAGGGCGCATTGGGTTGCATCCCTGGTTTTGTTGAAAACCGTATGTATATCGTGATTTATACTGTGTAATAGGGATGGTTGTGCCTTGACTTTATATTAAACTGTATATGTTTGGAAAACATGATTTTTGAATTTCCAAATGGGTGTGGTTTATTTGGTTATATGAGCATGCATGGTTGTGTTTTATTGAAATGCAATAAGAACTGGGTTTCAAGTTGTTCCAGGTACTGAAAGAGTGTCCGGTTCTATATCCGTAGGCGTATGAAATCACTAGACCATGTTTGGCAAGAGTGTCCGGCTCTATATCCGAGAGCTTGAGCCTTACCGACTGATCACCGAAGGGTGTGGATCCACCAATTTGTACTGGTACGATGCCATGGGAGCCTGGGGTTCGCCATGTGCCAGGGATGCCGTGTATTGAGGGCCGCCTATGGGTTGGCTACGGGCTGAAAGGTGTGACGACACCGGGTTGATCATGTGTGTGCGTGCGTGTATGCACTATGCTGGAACCATTTTACGAAAATACTGGAATTGCATTTAACTGTGTATATTTTGCTGTTATGATAACACTCAAATGCCACACACCAAAATAACCTGTATCTGCCTTACTGTGAGGTGTCTCACCTCTGCTGTACGTATATATTTTTCAGGTCCTTCGGGTAACTGAAACTAGCATCCTATTGTCGGAAGCGTAGTGGTCGGTGTACTGCGAGAAGTACTTGGGTAAGTACTAGGACTGTACTGGGTGGTCTGTTGGTGGTTTTGGCTGACACCCGACTTTGTGTTGTATTTTTTTGGAGTTGACTCCTTGTATAGATTTTGGTATGATATAGTTTGTGTATAGAAAAACTTATTTTCCGCTGTGTACCTATTGTGTATATGGATATGTATAGGGTGCCTGGGAACCCCATGAGGTTGGACTCTCATTCATTGTACTGTATCTTGATCTTGTATGATACAGGGATAGGTTAGGTTACTTTTTCACCCTCGGGTCCAATTACTGGGTTCGAGGCATGACAGCTTGGTATCAGAGCTAACCAGGTTGCTAGGTCTTGTTAGGCATAACTGTGTGTACATACCAGAGCATAGGGGGTTGGATGTGGGTAGAGTTGGTTGAGGGAAGTTTTGTTGCTAAATTGGGACTCATTGGTAGTGTTCTATGTTTTTCATGAAATGAGGTTTTCAATAAAATCACAGCAAACCATTGATGACTTTTGTGTTAGTGTGATAGGACACACCTGAACCTGACAGGTGATAGTTAACATGATTAGGGTTAGATAATTGTGTTAACTGTACTTGTTGTAGGAGTCTTAATAGAACTCTGTCATGTTTTTAGAATGGAGCCCAAGGATAATGACCTGGGAAGTGGCTCTGAGGAGACAGGAGTGATGAGTTTCCTACTGTGCCTTGAGGACTGACAAGACAGATTCTACGGGAGATTGGGTGGAGTGTTAGGAGACGTGAACGTTCTCCTACATCTGTGGGATGCACCATTGAGAGGTTCACATGTATGCATCCTCCGATGTTCTTAGGGGGACATGACCCAACGATAGTAGAGGACTGGGTCGAGAAGATTGAGAGGATCTTGGAGGTCCTACACTGTATAGACAGGCATAGAGTTCTTTATGCTACCTTCCAGTTATCTGGGAAGGCAAGGCGATGGTGGACTGCCGTGAGTCTGCTGGAGAAGCAGAGAGCTAGTCCTATGGAGATGTCTTGGAGCCATTTCAAGGAAGTGTTCTTTGACAGATACTTCCCAACTTCTGTATGTGACGCTAAGGCGGATGAGTTTTCTGCGCTGACTTAGGGGAGTATAATGGTGCAGGGGTATGCTGCTCGGTATAAAAAGTTATCCCAATTTGCATCATGTTTGATCTCGAACAAGTATGAGAAGACTTAGAGGTTTGAGAAGGGCCTAAGGAATGACATTCGTAGATTAGTGGGTATGCTTCAGATCCATGAGTTTTCAATTTTGGTGGATAAAGCCGTTGTGATTGAGATTGGTATCTTAGAGGATGAGGTGGATTAGGAGCCGAAGAAGAGGTCAGTACCTTCTGGTTTTTAGTCTGGATCTCATCAGGGATCATGGACGAAGAGGAACAGGGGCTCGAGTTACCAACAGAATACCAAGCATCAGGGTTCTCATATGAGCTAGGTGGGTGATCGTTGTACCAGGTGCCGTAGATGGCATAGTGGTGAGTGCCAATCGTTTGGGGGTAACTGCTACAATTGTGGTCAGTCAGGTTACATGGCTCGGGATTGTCACGCATCGAAGAGGGGTACGCCTTCTTCGAGTCATAATCGGGGGAGTAATTAGTTATCTCGGGGAACCCACCAAATGAATACAGCTCCAGCGAGGGTGTACTCACTTACTCCAGCGGATGCTGAGCATGCGGGGAATGTGGTGATAGGTACTATGATGTTACTTTTAAATAGAGCTTTAGTTTTATTTGATTCGGGTGTATACCACTCCTTTGTATTTGTTAATTTTTTGAAATTGTGTGGGGTGGAGACCCAAGTCATGGAAGAGGAATTTTCTGTAGCCACACCATCTGGGAGTATATCATTCTATAGGAGAATGTTGGAAGACTGCCCAGTGGTAATTCAGGGGAAGTTGCTACTAGCGAACCTTGTAGTATACAACATGTCAGGGTTTGATGTTATACTAGAGATGGAGTGGCTATTCTTGACTCACTCGAAAAATGAGCAGCTCGAAAGCTATCCCAAGTATAGGAGTTACGTCGTGTAATATTAAGCCTAAGGGCTAGATCGTCTCCTCAGGGAATGCGTTTAATCTCAGATTTAACGTTCTTCCAATCAAAATTAAATTGCACTGAACTCGGTTCAGATTCGGAGTTTTTCAGAGTTGTTCAATTTTACTTTTGATGAATTAGATGGCACGT
Source organism: Malania oleifera (assembly GCF_029873635.1). Lineage (NCBI taxonomy): Eukaryota > Viridiplantae > Streptophyta > Magnoliopsida > Santalales > Ximeniaceae > Malania > Malania oleifera. The sequence goes on along the minus strand of NC_080422.1, from coordinate 68,584,346 downwards.
AATTTAAAAAATCCTAAAACTAACATGTACTAAATAAAAGAAACAAGAATAGAAATCCTAATTTACTTAAAGAAACATTGGGACACACACTAATTAAAAATGGAAACTACAAATAAGGAATTAAAACACGCTAGAATGGAAACTCTAATCTACCTAAGGAAACATCGACACACACACTAATTAAATATGGTAACCTAGAACATGGAATTAAAAACACACAATGGAAACTAAATTAGACACACACTAAAAAAAAACCAAACCTATTAAAAATCGAACCTTTAGCACAATTAAGAGATCAAATCAAGACTCACAATTTAAATGTAAACATGAACTCAACGGAAATTTAAAAGACATAAACAATAACGGAACACAATAAAAACACAACCTTTACTAATCATAGACCCTAACTAAATCGAATTTCGACAAAAAAAAATATCTGAATTTAATTAAGAATGCTAAATTAAAATAACTATCAATTAGATAAACAAAGAGATTAATTTAACAATAATGAAATGCTCAACATTACTCAACTTAAACAAAAAGAAAGAAAACTCCAATAACATTAAAAAAAAACTAAACTTTCTTCAATATTCCAAGATTCAAAGAAAAGTAAATAAAAGAAAGAAAGAAAGGAAAAGAGAGAGAGAGAAACAAATCCACGGAGCCATGAAATTGCTGCTGTGCTGGAGAAGTTGCTGCTGCGCTTTGGTGGTCCTGCTATGGAGTCGGCTAGTGTTCTGCTGTGCTTGGGGACTGCTGAAGATGGTGGAGGAGGCTGGCCGTACTGCAAGAGGGCAGAGGAGGCCAAGAGAAACAGAGGAAAGGGGGAGAGTGAGGGAGGAAAGACAAAGGGAAGGAAGAGAGACAAGGGGAGAGAAGCAGAATTGAAAAGAACAAAAAAAACAAACTAAAGAAGAAGAAGAAGAAGAAGAAGAAGAAGAAGAAGAAAAAGAGGAGAATGGGGAGCCATGGGGGCTGCCTCTGTAGGAAGAGAAAGAGAAGGGTTAAATAGGATAGGGGGGAGAGCCCTAGACCCGAATAGGAAACCCGAATTGCTATATTTTTTCATTTTTTTTATTTTCTATTCATTGCAAATTCTGCTCTTCTGGAGCCCGTATCTCATAAAACTCAAAACACAAAAGTTGTAGATAATCCTTTTCTCTTTCTCCAGAAATTTGAATCGTCTCAATCAAAACTTGTATGGAAAAGTTATGTACAAAATACAAACAGGTGTCGGTTTTTATTCTCGGGAATTTTCCTGCGACAAAAAAATTACCAAATTCTCATAAATAGTGCAATAAAATTCAAGAATGATGATTTTGACACTTTATTAAAATATTGAATAAATTTGGACATTTAATTAAAAATATAAACAGTAAAGCCTGGGTTAAGTGTCCAATTACGCAGTTTCGGCGCGTAATCAATTCTCCAATTACGCTGTGATTGACTGTTATGGGAAGGTGGTAGCATTTAGACCTTCTGGGGAGTAGGAGTACGAATTTGTAGGATCATGTGTGCGTTCGACGCCACAGATTCTATCGGCCCTACAAGCGAAGAAGCTACTCTTGGACGAATGCCAGGGGTACCTAGATTGTATGAAGGAACTACCGTAGGGTAAGTTGAGACTTGAGGTTTACCTCTGGATCGTGAGGTGGAGTTCGCGATAGAGTTTCTTCCTGGTAAGGCACTGATCTCTAAAGTTTTGTATCAGATGGCTCTAATAGAACTTTAGGAGTTGAAGAACCAGTTACAGGAATTATTAGATAGGGGTTTCATTCCACCTAGTGTTTCGCCCTCGGGAGCTCCAATACTGTTTTTGAAGAAGAAGGACGGGTCGATGCATATGTGCATTGATTACTGAAAGTAGGAATAACTTCCCAAGAGGGGGGTGAATTGGATTCTAAAAATTTCTTTTAATTCCTTTTAAGATACCTTAAACTTCTTTTATTTCTTTTAACCAATTCTTGACTTGTTTGTTTAATTCTTTAATCAATCAAGAACTTAGTTCTTTTATCCAATAAATAACACAATTAAACAACTAATCAATTAAACACAATCTTTAAGCTAAACAATCAATTTATTTGCCAAGTACAAGTTAAACAACAAACAACCAAACCAAGATATAATGTATTCAACACTTTGGTAATATAAGATCTTGAGATAGTTTGTTTGTTTATATAAGCCCTGTGATTATGAATTTGAAAACCTTGTGAAGAATGTAATTTAATATTCAACAATCCTTTCACAAACATAATAAAGTTTTTGTTGGCAGCCCTAATATTCAACAATCCTTTCATAAACATAATAAAACTTTTTTTGGCAGCCCCAGGAATAAATTTGAATCAAGCCTTGTATATATGGATTTTCTTAATATGATGTTCAATACAAAATTCAATCACTCTTTCCAAATATTCAAAACTAAAATAAACTTTCAGTTAATTTATCTTTGAGTGTTTAACTAAGAAACGTACTATGATTTCCGCAAGATATGGTTTAACCAACGTACTCTCTTTCGGTTTCCGCAACCCAAATCAAAATTAAACTTTAAGTTTACTTGATTTCCAAATATGCGTAGCTTATATGATTTTCAAATTTAAACCATCCTTCCAATTTAAATATGTACTGAAAATAAAGAGTAGGGAAAGAGAGAGTGAGACAGAGATTTTTACTAGGTTCGGCTTATACTCAGCCTACGTCCTCGCCTTTGGCAAATCACCAAAGGATTCACTAAAAATGTTCTTTTAACCGGCGGAACAACCCTCTACAACACTCCTTGGTTTAGGCTAGAGCCCGCCTTCTCCAAACGATATCTCCTCGTCCGGTCACTCCTTAACTAGGTTAAAGCCCGCCTCTCTAAGCAATATCCCCTTGCTTAGCCAACGATCCAAACAACCCTTGGAATCGTCAATCTACAAGATAAAGATCAAATAGATGCGTACAAAGAACTTGCTCCTCAAAGAGTTGGTTAGTACAACAATTACAGCACAACTAATATACTTCAAAGTAAATCACAATATGGAATATAACTTGAAGCTCAAGGAAGTATATCACCAATTAATTCTTTCAACGATTGAAAGATTTAGAATTTGTAGCACAATTCCGGTGGAAGAAGATCAACAAAGCTCAGTTGAATTTGTGCACAATATGTGAGCTTGAAAGCAAGAGAGAGCCTTGAGAATTTGAGAGCATTTGAGAGAGATTTTGGATTTTTACTGAATTTGAATTCTTGGTGTATGATTCAATGATCTTTGAGGATTATTTATAGACTTTAAAAGGTAAGTAACTTGGTCCCCAAGTGTGTTGAAATATCCCCCAAGTTTCCATAAATTTTGAGCCACAAACAACCCCATTTAAAAATTTGATCGTTGTGAGAAAAATCAAAACAGCCGCGTGGCAGTCGCCTGCCCCAATCTGTCAGTCGCCTGCCATGTTATTTTTAAAGAAATAGCAGGGGTAGTAGCCTGGCAGTCGCCTGCCAGAACTAAGCCAGTCACCTGCCACGACCACCCAGGCGCCTGTCCTAGTTCAGGCAGTCTACTGGTTGCACACATGCTGCTGTTAGCTTCGAGCATCCTTCTATTTTTTAGTCATAACCTTTTCTTTATAACTCCAAATTTGATGATCTTGGTGTTGCAAGAAATATACAAGAAAATCCTACAACTTTCATGTTGAACACGTTTTAAAATAAAGAGCTCTTGATAGAGAAAAATACACCTCAATGCAGATGTAGAAAAATTATCAGCATTTTGAAAATCCTCTTTTTGATGCTTTTCATTCCAAAAATGATTCTAACCTTTTTGAAATAATTTTTGACCTTATAAAAATATTTTCCAAGTATGTTTAAAGGTATCTAGGTCCAATAAATTAACCTAAGAGTTTCATGTATCCATATTGAAATTATTTGAAGTACTTACATGAAATTTCCTAAACTCCTTCAAATTTTCAATTCTTGAATTCCTTGAGGTCTTAATGCTTGCTTCATATTTCTTTGAACTTTCCATGTTGATCACTTGGGCTTTCATTCTTGAAGCTTTTTCTTTAATATCAATGCTCTCATGAACTTCAAGTTTTAATCCATGCTTTAAGTTTCATATTGAATTCATTCTTTGAAGTACACGCTTTCAGAAATTCTTTAACGCTCTATCCTTTAAACAAAATATGTTAAGTTCTACTTGTTTGTTAGCATCAAAATAAGATGTTAAGCCTTGTAAGGCCAACAATCTCCCCCTTTTTGATGATAACAAACAAGAAACAAAAATTTGAGTGAGCCTTAAAAAGACTTCCCCTTTCAATAAGCATTATCTTAACAATATTTGCAAGAAGCTTCATCATCATCAAATTCTTCTCCTTTTGATATATATTATGTTCATGCTCAGTTTTTGCAATTTGCAATACTATGCTCAATTTTTTCTTTAAAACTTCTCCCCCTTTTGACATCGATCAAAAAGGAAAAAAAATGATTAAGTTCAAGTAAAATCACATGTTGAGCATATCATTAAATATGCATATCAAACATATGTACACACTCAATTTATTATTTTTCAATATAGCATGTGTAGTGTGTTATAACACCCATATCTTACTTAACAACTTTTTCCTTTAGACAATATTCAAGATTTCAATTGTTAATTTTATGATACCAATTTAAAATTGAATTCATGATATCTATTTAAACTTCATGATACTAATTGAGAATTGATACCAATTGAAAATTTAATTCATGAAACCAATTGAAAATTCTCTGAATTGATTAATAAGGAAACAATCATAATATAAGCAATATGACATAACACTCCTCCTGAATTTAACACATTCAATTTTGTTATCAATTTTTCTTTCATCATCCCATGTTTCAAAACGTTAATCCACATCATGTATCAAATATCATTATCATGTCAATATCATTAATGTCATACCATGCTCACAATTATACTTATCATGCTCAAAAGCAAATTTAACTTTTAGATTGTGATACCAAGTGAACTTTTAAAATTGTGATACCAAAAATATTCATGGATACTAAAGACTTTATAGATACCAAAGTCATTATCACGTTATACACAGCTCATGAATACCAATTAAAAAGCAGTAAGTCTATCCATGCAATTCATCAATAGTATGCGTGATTAAGAATTAATCTCATGTCAAAATTCACGCTTATACTCAATAATCTCATGCTCAAATTTTCAACATAATGAGCCATAAATTTTAAATATAAGTCAAGCATATCATGTAGCATATCATATAGGCATTCATTCTCAAACTTATCTTAAACTCATCTTTAAATTTTTCTATTTTAACTAGTTTGTTTGTTGATCATGAATTAAGTTACTTTCTCAATTTTTAAAGGGAATGACTTAATCCATGGAGTTTTTCACTTATGAACTAGTCTTTCATCTTGGTACCCATACTTTCTTGGGTCCGATTGGTTTAACAAAGAATGATTTTTTAATTCTCCATACTTGTTTAATTTTCACACCCTTTCTCTTAAATGGACATTCAAACTTTATATGCCCCTTTTTTTTACATTGATAGCATATGGTGTTTGTGTAAGCATTAGAAGATGTGCAAGTATAGTCTTTGGAGGTTTTTGAGAAATAACCCACGTAAAGATTTTTTTTATTTTTTTATTTTCAATTCAATTAAAACCAATGCCTTCTTTGTTTAGAGACATTCTTTGTGAGTCTATCATCTTATCAAGAATTTCTTTTCCTTTAGTGAAGTTATAAATGATCTTATCTTTATCTTTGATTTGACTCTTGAGATTATTTAACTTTATTTCTTTCTTGTTATCAACCTTCTTTAATGATTTCTCTAATTCTAAAGATAATTTTCTAATTCTATCCTCTAATTCAGAAATATACATATCTTTCTCATATACGGTAGAGGATAAGGGTCGAAGGTCTTCTATCATTTGGTCATTCTTGCTTTCTAGTTTCTCAATTTTAAGTTGTTTTCTTTTTCAGCAAGATTTTTGGATTCTATTTCTTTTATTGTAGCATCATACTTATTTTCTATTTTCAGGAGTTTTGAATCTTTTTCATTTTCAGCAATCTTTAGGGATTCTAACTCTTTCATTAAACTTTCATTCTTATTCTTCAATGAGGTGTTTTGTTTATTTGCTTTCATCGGCATCTTATGTACTTTGAATAGATCATTTTGAAGTTAATCATAAGATGGCATACCCTCATCACTTAATTCATCACTACAAGAATTATTTGAAGATTTAGTTGAGGAGCTTTCTTCGTTATCCCATGCCATAAAACACGTGTAAGCAACCTCTTGGTCACTTATTTCATTATCCCAACTACTTGTACTATCCCAAGTAGTGGCTTTCATGGCCTTCTTATTTTTCTTTTTAGACTCTTTCTTTAATAGTGGACATTCCGGTTTTAAATGTCCAGCTTTATTGCAATTGTGGCATTTAGGAGTTTTATTCTTTGATTTCTTTTTGCTAAAATCTTTTTCTTCTAATTCGGAGTCTTGATTTCTTCTTTTGAATTTGTTTCTCCTTCTTAGTATCCTTGCTAGCTTTTTAGATATGAAGGCTTCTTCATCTTCATCTATTTCACTACTTGAGTTTTCTTTTAATGTTTTAAAGGCTATTGATTCTTAGGCTTTGGTTTTTCTATTCTTTTCATTCATTGCCATTTCATATGTAAGGAGAGAACCTATGAGTTCATCTAAGGAAGTGTTTTTCAAATTTCTTCCTTCGGTTATGGCAGTGACTTTTGGTTCCCATACGGTTGGTAGCCCTCTAAGAATTTTCCTTATCATTTCATCAGTAGTGTAAGTTTTTCCTAAGGCATTTAGGGAATTTATTATATGAGTGAACCTAGTATACATGCTGGACATGGATTCATTCGGGTTCATTTTAAATGCTTCATATTCGCTTGTGAGCATATCAACCCTATTATCCCTAACATCCATTATTCTTTCATATGTTACTTCTAGCTTATCCCATATCTCCTTAGCTGATTTGCAAGGCATTACTCGATTAAATTCATTAGCATCTAAAGTACAATATAACACATTCATAGCACTAGCATTAACTTGTAGCATCTTATGGTCTAAGTCTTTCATATCCTTCTTTTCCTTAGGGATCTATTTTCCATCTACTAATTTAATAGGAATTATATCACCATCCATGACAACCTCCCAAACTTTCCAATCCATGGTTTGGAGAAATATTTGCATTCTCTTTTTCCAGAAAGTATAGTTGTGTCCACAAAAAATAGGAGGCCTAGTTGAAAATTGTCCCTCTCCAAAGGGATCTATGCCTGATTGAGCCATTTAGATCTTTTTATAGCTACTAATTAAGATTTTTATAACCCCTCTTTGATACCAATTGAAATTAGGAATAGCTTCCCAAGAGGGGGGTGAATTGGATTTTAAAAATTTCTTTTAATTCCTTTTAAGATACCTTAAACTTCTTTTATTTCTTTTAACCATATCTTGACTTTTTTGTTTAATTCTTTAATCAATCAAGAACTTAGTTCTTTTATCCAATCAATAACACAATTAAACAACTAATCAATTAAACACAATCTTCAAGCCAAACAATCAATTTATTTTCCAAGTACAGGTCAAACAACAAACAACCAAACCAAGATACAAGGTATACAACACTTTGGTAATATAAGATCTTGAGATAGTTTGTTTGTTTTTATAAGCCCTGTGATTATGAATTTGAAAACCTTGTGAAGAATGTAATTTAATATTCAACAATCCTTTCACAAACATAATAAAGCTTTTGTTGTCAGCCCTAGAAATAAATTTGAATCAAGCCCTGTATATATGGATTTTCTTAATATGATGTTCAATACAACATTCAATCACTCTTTCCAAATACTCAAAACTCAAATAAACTTTTAGTTAATTTATCTTTGAGTGTTTAACCAAGAAACATACTCCCGTATGGTTTCCGCAAGATATGGTTTAACCAATGTACTCCCTTTTGGTTTTCGCAACCCAAATCAAAATTAAACTTTAAGTTTACTTGATTTCCAAATATGCGTAGCTTATATGATTTTCAAATTTAAACCATCCACGCAATTTAAATATGTACTGAAAATAAAGAGTAGGGAAAGAGAGAGTGAGACGAAGATTTTTACGAGGTTCGGCTAATACCCAGCCTCCTCACCTTTGGCAAATCACCAAAGGATTCACTAAACCTGTTTTTTTAATAGGTGGAACAAACTTTTACAAAATTCCTTGGTTAAGGCTAGAGCCCGCCTTCTCCAAACGATATCCCCCCGTTCGGTCACTCCTTAACTAGGCTAGAGCCCGCCTCTCTAAGCAATATCCCCTTGCTTAGCTAACGATCCAAACAACCCTTGGAATTGTCAATCTACAAGATAAAGATCAAATAGATGCGTACAAAGAACTTGCTCCTCAAAGAGTTGTTTAGTACAAGAATTACAGTACAACTAATATACTTCAAAGTAAATCACAATATGGAATATAAATTGAAGCTCAATGAAGTATATCACCAATTAATTCTTTCAACGATTGAAAGATTTAGAATTTGTAGCACAATTATGTTGGAAGAAGATCAGCAAAGCTCAGTTGAATTTGTGCACAATATGTGAGCTTGAAAGCAAGAGAGAGCCTTGAGAATTTGAGAGCAATTGAGAGAGATTTTTGATTTTTTCTGAATTTGAATTCTTGGTGTATGAGTCAATGATCTTCAAGGCTTATTTATAGACTTTAAAAGGTAAGTAACTTGGTCCCCAAGTGTGTTGAAATATCCCCCAAGTTTCCATAAATTTTGAGCCACAAACAACCCCATTTAAAAATTTGATGGTTGTGAGAAAAATCAAAACAGCCGCGTGGTAGTCGCCTGCCCTAATCCACCAGTCGCCTGCCATGTTATTTTTAAAGAAATAGCAGGGGCAGTAGCCTGGCAGTCGCCTACCAGAACTAAGCCAGTCGCCTGCCACGACCACCCAGGCGCCTGTCCTAGTTCAGGCAGTCTACTGGTTGCACACATGCTACTGTCAACTTCGAGCATCCTTCTATTTTTTAGTCACAACCTTTTCTTTATAACTCCAAATTTGATGATCTTGGTGTTGTAAGAAATATACAAGAAAATCCTACAACTTTCATGTTGAACACGTTTTAAAATAAAGAGCTCTTGATAGAGAAAAATACACTTCAATGCAGATATAGAAAAATTATCAGCATTTTGAAAATCCTCTTTTTGATGTTTTTCATTCCAAAAATGATTCTAACCATTTTGAAATAATTTTTGACCTTATAAAAATATTTTCCAAGTATGTTTAAAAGTATCTAGGTCCAATAAATTAACCTAAGAGTTTTATGTATCCATATTGAAATTATTTGAAGTACTGACATGAAATTTCCTATAAACTCCTTCAAATTTCTAATTCTTGAATTCCTTGAGGTCTTTATGCTTGCTTCATATTTTTTTGAGCTTTCCATGTTGATCACTTGGGCTTTCATTCTTGAAGCTTTTTCTTTAATATCAATGCTCTCATGAATTTCAAGTTTTAATCCATGCTTTAAGCTTCATATTGAATTCATTCTTTGAAGTACAAGCTTTCATCAATTCTTTAACGCTCTATCCTTGAGTCCTGAAAATATATCACTTAAACAAAACATATTAAGTTCTTATTGTTTGTTAGCATCAAAATAAGATGTTAAGCCTTATAAGGCCAACAATTACCGTGAGATTAATGAGGTGATTGTGAAGAATCGCTACCCGTTGCCTCGTATTGATGATCTCTTCGACCAACTATAAGGGACTTAGGTCTTTTCAAAGATTGACCTGCGGTTAGGATATCATCAGGTGAGGGTTCGATCTAAGAATGTGGTGAAGACTGCTTTCCGAACTAGATATGACTACTATGAGTTCTTAGTTTTGCCTTTTGGGTTGACGAATGCTTCAGCGGTATTTATGAATCTGATGAACAAGGTTTTCCATGAGTACCTGGACCAGTTTGTAGTGGAATTCATTGATGACATTCTGGTGTATTCAAATAGTTCGGAGGAGCACGAGAACCATCTGAGGTTGGTATTATAGATTCTGCGGCGGATGAAGTTGTATGCTAATCTGAAGAAGTGCGAGTTTTGGTTGAATCAAGTTGCATTCTTAGGCCATGTGGTGTCTGGTGATGGTATTTCAGTTGATCCTAGCAAAATCAAAGTTGTGGTTGACTGGGTGAGGCCAAAGAATGTACAAGAGGTTCAGAATTTTCTAGGACTGGCAGGTCATTATTGTTAGTTCGTGGAGGGGTTCTCTAAGTTATCCGGACCTTTGACTCGTTTGACCAGGAAAGGGAAGTTTGAGTGGACTAGTGATTGCGAGCAGTGTTTTCAGGAGTTGAAGCACTGGCTGGTTACTACTCTGGTTTAGACCATTCCTTCGGGGGATGGCAGTTTTGTGATTTATAGCGACACGTCTTTGAAAGGTTTGGATTGCGTGCTTATGCAGCAGGGTAAGGTAATAGCTTATGCTAAGGATTATGAGAAGAATTACCCTACACATGATCTAAAGTTGACTGCTGTTGTATATGCACTGAATATCTGGAGACACTATTTGTATGGTGTGCAATGCGAGATTTTCACTTATCACAAAAGCCTCAGGTACTTTTTCACACAAAAGGAGTTGAATAAGAGGTAGAGACGGTGGCTTGAGTTGATTAAGTACTATGATTGCACCATTAGTTATCACCCGGGAAAAGCTAATGTGGTAGCCGATGCGCTGAGTTGAAAGTCGGATCACGTGGTAGTATTTGTAGTTGTAGCTTAACATCACATCAGATAGGATCTGGAGAGCTTAGGTATACAGTTAGTGCTTGGTGATCATTAGGCTTTCCTTACTAGTTTGGTGGTCTAGCCAACTTTGTTTGAGCATATAAAAGTCGCGCAAACTAGTGATGCGGAGTTGAAAAAGGTTGTGGAAAAGGTACGATAGGGATTAGCTTCAGAGTTCAACATCTCTGAGGAAGGTGTGTTGAGGTTTGGGACCAGATTATGTTTTCTGAATGACAATGAGATAAGAAGGACAATTCTGGAGGAAGCGCATTGTTCTATGTATTCGGTACATCCGGGTAGTATAAAGATGTATCGGGACTTGCGCGAGACATTCTGGTGGAGTGGTATGAAGAGGCAGATTGCCTAGTTTGTGGAGCAGTGTCTGAGGTGTCAGCAGGTGAAGGCTGAACATTTAAGGCCGACAGGGCCATTACAACCCTTAGCTATTCTGGAGTGGAAATGGGAGCATATTTCCATGGACTTTGTGATTGGATTGCCGCCAGCACTTCACGGGCAGAATGCTATTTGGGTGATTATGGACAGGTTGACAAAATCTGCTCACTTCTTATCGATGAAGGTTAGCTACCCTTTGAGTAGGCTAGCAGACATGTATGTGCATGTGATAGTTAAAATGCACGGAGACCGGTGTCCATTATATCAGATCGAGACCCGAGGTTTACTTCTCAATTATGGATGAGCTTGTAGGAAGCATTGGGGACGAAGCTTACTTTCAGTACAACGTTCCACCCCCAGACTGATGGATAGTCAGAGAGGACAATACAGATCTTGGAGGATATGTTACGTGTTTGTGTGTTAGATTTCGGTGGTAGTTGGATACAATTTATGCCACTAGTAGAGTTCGCTTATAACAACAGCTTCCAGGCTAGTATCGGGATGGCACCGTTCGAGGCTCTGTATGGTCGGAGGTGTCGATCTCCTCTATATTGGTGTGAGGTTAGTGAACGTTAGGTGTTAGAAACTGAACTTGTGCAGTAGGCATCTAAGAAGGTAGGTTTGATCCGGGAAAGGATTAAATCAACTTAGAGTCGGCAGAAGAGCTACACAGATGTTCGTTGCCGTGAGTTGGAGTTCGAGGTGGGGGGTAAGGTATTTTTGAGGATCACTCCGATGAAAGGGGTGATGAGATTTAGGAAGAAGGGCAAGTTGAGACCAAGGTACATTGAACCATTCGAGGTTCTTGAGCGAGTGGGTCCGGTAGCATATAGGATTGCACTACTCCCAGCACTCTCAAGGGTCCACGATGTGTTTCACGTATCCATGTTGAGGAGGTATGTGTTGGATCCTTCACATGTTATTAGCTACGAGAATGTGGAGATTGAGGATACTTTAGCATATGAGGAGATACCTGTTCAGATTTTAGACCATAAAGTTTAGAAGCTATGTACAAAGGACATATCTTTGGTAAAGGTATTGTGGCGGAATCACAAGATTAAGGAAGCTTCTTAGGAATTGGAAGCAAAAATACCCCGAAAGTATCCACAGTTGTTTTGAGTTATGTATATTACCCTACTTTGTATTGGAATAAGTGGTTGGTCTTGAGGTGTAACACCCCGACCCCGAGGGGGGCCTGGGATATTAACTTTTTACTACTAATTTACAGCGGAAGCAAATAAACTCAATTTTATTCAAACCAGAGCGCTAATTATTCATGTTACAATCATTTATTTCAAAAGAAGAAAATTACACAAACGTAAATATCTGAAATCATACTATATTTCTAATTAATCTTTATTTTTTTTCTAATCCCCACCCGCATGCTTGCTAAGCCTGATTTCCGACATGTCCTTCAGAGTTATCTGAAATAAAATATGATTGGGGTGAGACGACGCTCAGTAAGTAAATAAGATTATTATTAGTGTGTGGCCAAAATGAGTTTTTAAAGAATTTCGTAAAACAATAAAGAATACTATAACTTCAAGATTTCTTTTAGAATAAACATAAATTTAACAACTTCTGCATAAAACTTTTGTCATCAATTTCAACAGTAAATTTTTAAATCATATATTATAACTGCTAAATTAAACTTTTAACTTTAAAACTGTAAAAATATTTAATGATAAACATACATATACTTTTCCTTATACGTTCTCCTTAGATCGTCATATAAGCACCAAAATGATCATTTTCACGTAAACTTATACTTTTCCTTCAAATTATCAGTAACTTTGTACACGTAATTAAATATGTATAAACATATATTGTAAAAACCACCCTTAGGCCTGTTTGCCGTAAGTCACGTTTACCCCCATGACTGGGTTGTGCGGTCCGAAGACTGGACTTAGTTGGCTGGCCGACCAAACTAAATCAACGTACGTAAACTTTAAGTGAGATTTTCCTTATTAAGTCCTGGACTTAAACCAGGTGTGTCACTCAGGAGAAATCCACTAACATAAATAACCACTCTGTAAACAGTGTGGGGGGCACTCTGATCCGTATAAACTTTAAGCTGGCGGTACCGAGCATCTGTAACTTTGAACTTTCGTTGGCATAAGGGGTTTGAAAATCATCTTATTATAATTTATGCAATTTAAAATAATATCGTGAAAATCTCATCTTTACTCATATTTACATAAAAAATGTAACGTAGAAATAAACTCATGCCACACAATTTTTGTGTTAAAAATATATATAATTTTATTTTTGAATAGAAAGAAATGCTGAAAATTTACCCGAAGGGATTGGAACATTTCTTAACCCAAAATAGATGCAAGTATATTAAAGATAGAACTGGTATAATTAAATATGCGTAAAAATAAACTCATGGAAATTTTGTGGAACTAAGTAACATAATTAAATTTTACGTACAAAATAAGCTCGGGTATGAATTTAAAATAAAAAGAAACTAACATAATCAAAATTTACTTACTTTCTTCTTTTACCGTGTGCTACGAACACAATAGTTATCTTTAAGAAATGAGATCGGAAAAAGTGGGTGATTGAGAATTTATTCAAAAATTCTCTCTCCACCACAAATTCTTTCACTCACTAATCCTTCTCTTCCTTGGAAAATTGTTGTGAAAAATGAAGGTTGAGAGCTCCCTATTTATAGGAAAATTTTGGGGAAGAAATAGAATTTATAAAAATGTGGGGAGATGGGTGAAATTATTATTATTATTTTTTTTAAATTAAAGAATGGGCAAGGGATGGGCAAGGTATGGGTTGAGTATGGGATGGGGATGGAGGCCATGTGGGAGTGCTTGCCACCATTCCCACTAAATAAATTTTTAATTAACTACTTACCTAATTAATTAATCAATTAGTTAATTAATTATTTTATTATTTTATTATTTTTCTTAATCATTATTGTCATTATTATTATCATTGTTATTACTTATAAACTATTTTAAGTATTTATTTATTTTATTATTTATTTTTGAACAAGAATTAAATTTAAATTTTAAAAACTCATGTGGGCCCCACATGGTCTTGTGGGCCCCATGTAGTCTTGTGGGCCCCACACAATTTCGAGACCCAAATGGATCGTACGTAATTCCAATAACTCTTATACGATTTTATGCATCCTGCATAGTTTTGAGACTTGTGAAAATCTTGATACGGTTTCGGGACTCATGTGGGCCCCACACAGTCTTGTGGGCCCCGCATAGGATACCTATATTATTATTATTTTATCATATATTTCTTCAAATTATATTAGTTAAAACATTGTTTTATGTACTCATTTACGTATATAAACAGTGTCTTGTGGCTCCGGGACTCATGTGGACCCCACATAGTCTTGTGGGCCCCACATATGATACCTATATTATTATCATCTTATTATGTATTTCTACAAATTATGTCTGTCAAAACACTATTTTATGTATATATACTTATTTACGTATACAAACAGTATCTATCCTGTTTATCATATGAAATTCCATTTTGACCAGGCCGACCTCCAGGGAGCGACTGAGCCGCAATGGTCTCTGAGCACTCGCTAAGACAAGGTCTTTCTTAGGCATCAAATATGGAATCAAGGATCCTACAGAAAAATACTTATATATTGATATTAACTAAATGACCATTTTTATTATTTTATTATTATTGTACTTTAATCATATATATATATATATATATATATATTTTTTTTGGGTCATCACATGAGGAGTGTGTGTATTTGTGAATTCTTGAAACGATTTATGTTTGTAACCACGGTATTCCTCCGCCATAAGTGAGGGTATGTATATATTGTGACGGGTCTGCGTCATAGTAGTCACCGATTTTCTTCCTAAAGTCAGGTGTATAATTGGTTTCATGAATGAGTTTATGAATAAGAGATAGTAAATTTTGAGGACAAAATTTTTGTAAGGAGGGGAGGTTGTAAGAACCCGAACCGTGATTAGGGAATTAATTAATTAAGAGAGGAGTAAACTAGTAATTAAGCAAGCTTCGTTGACGAAACTAGATTTCGTCAACGAAGTCTTTTTAGTTCTCAATGACGAAGTGCAGAGTCTCGTCGACGAGGTGTGGCCAGGTCAAAGGGTTATAAATGGATATTTTTATTACTTCTCAGCTAAGAAGACTCAAATTTAGTTATAAATAGATATTTTTATTACTTCTCGGCTAAGAAAACTCAACCTACTCATAACACTTGAAAGATCAAGAAATATGGAGTGTGTAAGTGTTTTGAAGTAGTATAGGCTAAAATAGGGTTTTGGAAGTTGAGAGAATTTTTGCCCTATTTAAAATGCTAATCTTTTGCTAATTATGACAAATGAATGAGTATTTATAGGCAAGGAGGATTTTTTGATTGTTAGGGACACAGTGGGTATAATTAAAATTGTTTCGAAGGTCATTAAGAAAATTAACCCAGTTTACCCTATTTAAAATCAATAAAAATTATTTTAACCTGGAAGGTTCAGGTGCCCGCCCTGAGGTTTAGGTGCCTGAACAGAATCAGTCGAAAATCCAATTTTTAGTGGTTCGGGAGCCTGAAGAGTGAGTTGGTCAACCGAACCATAGTCAATAGCATTTGTTCATTAGTTCGGATGCCCCACTCCAAGTTCGATTAACTGAACCAACCAATTCGGTTACCCGAGCCCATTTTGAATGTAATCATTCAGGCGCTCGGGTTGTTGAAAAAGAACCTAACACAGGTTTGGGTGCTCGAGGGAGATACACTCAAAAGTGGTTCAGGTGCCTGAACACCAAGTCAACATATTGACTGTTCGGTCGCTTAAGTCATTTTACATGGCATAGGTTCGGTTGCCCGAACCCTTTCAATGTTCTCAATTAAGTTCATTTTTAGCCTAAATTGATTCCCTTGATATGATAAGTGTTGTTGGGGACTTATGTACTAAATGTAGGTACCTAAGGTCCAACTAGGGTCTGTCATGAGCATACCTACCTACCATGCATGATGCAAATTATTATAAGCCATAGGAGTGCACAGTCCATAATTAAATTTACATCCCAAAATGAAGAAATGAAAAAAATAATTTACAAAGACAACACATAGTTCTTCATTCATCGGCACGAACACTGCACACCATCATGGTATGTCTTTTTCTTCGAATACACGTGCACAGTGAACCTGCATGCAAGCCTTAGTACAATCATCAGTACCAAGAGTATTTGTCATAAAAAAAACCGGGTGTGACCTATTAGGTCAACATATATGGCTGCATTTTCTGGTACTCTGTGATTTGTGCTTAAATGATAAACCAAAAAAATAATGCTTGCTTGAGTTGTAAATTGAAGTTTCTCTTTCAGCGTGCATAAACCCCCTGCGGTTATTAAAAATCATAAGAGGATATATATATTTTTACACACACACACACACACACACACACACATACATATATATATATATATTTATTTATTTATTTATTTATGCATTTTCAAAAGTAAGAATTGAACTTATATAGAATACATCTTGTTTCTTGCTTGTGTTCTTAAATACTTTTATGAGTTGTGCCTTTCTATGTTAAAATCTTGTGTCATGAAATTTTATTTAAAAAAAAAAGGGTGTTACATAACTGCTTCATTGACTTACATGAAATACATGTGATTTAGTTAGATCATATTTATGCTCAAACCTACTTTTTATATGCTGCATGTTCTTAAATTCCAATCTTTGCGGGACTTACGTTGTGCTTAAACTAAAATGGTTTGTGCATATTTCTGGTCTATCCATGTTTTACATGTCATTTTAATCTTTTAAATGACCAGTTAAACTGTTTTGTATACTTAATGATTATATCTTCAAAACAGTTTAAATTTTTATGCCTATAATCCATACTAAAAGGAGGGAGAGTTTTCTTTAAAAATTATTTTTAAAAAGGGGGAGTTCTCTTTGCTAAGTCTGTTTTGAATGTCAAAATGTTTTTCACTTAGCTTGGCCCTTTTTTCCAATGCCAAAAGGGGGAAAATGTTTTTGTGCAAAATAATAATGACCGAAGGGGAAATTGTTAGGGGCAAATCATAGGGAAAATTGTCTGAATGTGTGCTTTAATGCTAAAATTAAATGCATGATCATTTGTATTGTCTTCTGCCTTAATATGCTTGAACTTTACTATGTATATTTTCAATTATGCATATTCTTAGGGGGAGCCTTTTCAGGCTGTACCCATTCTGCTCTGGTGCATTTGTCATTATCAAAAAGGGGGAGATTGTTGACTTTTTGAGTTCGATCCTTGTTTTGATGTTGACAAAACACACGTATCTCATGTGTGCATTTAGTGTTTTTGAACAGGTTTATCATTCATCACACACATGAGGTAAAGGACATGGAAGCCCAAAGGAACATAAAGATCATATTATTTGGCGTATTCCATGAAAACTGAAGAGCAAAAGATGAGGACATTCATTTTAATTTGTGTATGCATTTAATTTTTATATCTTGGTCTGTAATAATGCATGCATCTGCATGATATGTCTTGCATGCTTAGAAATGCCGTAGATTGACCATAGGGACCGAATGAGTTTAGGGCACCCTTCGATCGATCGAAAGTCGACCGATGCTAGGTTTTTGGGCTTACTTGAAAAGACCCTAGGTTCCTACACATTGTGCACAAAGTCCCCAATATCACTTAACATATCAGGAGAAATAATTGAGTTAAAATTGGACTTAATAGGCAATCCTGTGAGAGGTCGGGTGACCGAATCTCTGGTGTTCAAAACACCTTGGGCGCCCGAACCGCTGGGAAGTCAGCTGTTTGACCTGGCTTGGAGCGACCGAACCAAATATGAATGTACAGTCTATGGGCGACCGAATCCTTGACTTGATACTTTTTTACCAACTCGGGCGACCAAACATCACGTTCATTTTACCCTCGGGTGACCGAGCACTTGAGTTCAGTCAACCAAAGTATAGACCGGGCAATCGAAATGCGAATAGAATGATTTTTGCCTTGGGTCAGCCAACCGAACCCAGAATCAGGCACCCGAACTTCAAAATTGCCTTTTTTTGTTGTGTCTATTCGGGCGACCGAACCTATGGCTCGGTCAACTGAAACTCTCGGGTTAGGGTACTTTTTAAATGCTAAAATGGGTTTAAAATTAATTAAACTTTTTAATAATACCCAATGTGTCCCCAACGGTCAAAATTTTCCTTAAGTCTATAACTTTGATTAGTAACTTTGATTAGCCCATTTTCTCTCTAATTTCTATCCTAATCAAAATTCCCCCAAAACTCGTTTTTATTGCAAAATCTTTTATGAGATTATATTTTATACTCTCCATTTTCTTCCATTCATTATTTTGAAAATCTTTTTGAAGAGAACATTTTAATTTAGGCATTCATTTTGATTTGTACATATAGTTTTTAAATGCTTGCATTTTTTTTGTTGTTGTGCAAAATCATTTCAAACGAAAACCCTAGGTTCTCCAGTTCGTTCTTGAAAAATATTATTTGGAGAAAATATTTTGTAGCGTTTAAATCTTTGAAGCTTTTTATTATATACATACTTTTCAAAGATTGCAAAATCATTTTTAGAAAAGCACTTGTTCGCCTTACAAGGCTTAACATCCTATTTTGATGCTAACAAACAAGTGGAACTTAACATATTTGGTTGAGTGATGATATTTCAGATCTCACATATGTGAACGCAAGGTTAAGTACTCACAAGGATCAATTAAAGCTTATATTCGAAAGGAACAAGATCATATGAAGCTTAAAGAATACTTAAAGGCATGGATGATATATTAAAGCTTGATGACTATGAGAGGATGAACTTGATATGAAAGCTTGAAGAAATGATGGACTCAAAGCATGGACATACATGAAGGCTTCAAGAGATGAAGAATTTAGAATCTTAAGGAAATTTCATGTAAGTACTTCAAATAATTTCAATATGGATGCATAAAACTCTTAGGTTAATTTCTTAGACCTAGATACCTTTTAAAATACTTGAAAAATATTTTATAAGGTCAAAAATTATTTCAAAATGGTTAGAATCATTTTTGGAATGAAAAGCACCAAAAATAGGATTTTCCAAATACTGTTAATTTTTCTACATCCGCATTGAGGTTCATTTTTCTCTATCAAAAACTCATTATTTTACGAAGTATTCAACATGAAAGTTGTATTATTTTCTCATACCTTTCTTTTGGAACCAAGAACATCAAATTTGGAGTTTTATATAAAATTTTATGATCAAAATACTAAAATGGAGTCGAAGTTGCCAGCACTCAGTAAACTTGTCTGGTCAGCCAATTGACCAAAATGAACTGTGTTCAGTCAGCCGACTGACCAGTTGACAGAATTAATTTTTAGGAGATAGGAGGCACTTAGTCACCTATCCAGCCAGTTGACCCTATATAAACACCCACCCAGTTGCCTAGTCAGCCAACTGACCCTACGAAAATTTAAATTTTGACCTTAACGAGAAAATTCTAAAAATTAGTTTTTTAAATCTAAAAGTTATAAAAACTTGGGGGACACTACAAGTAACTTGGAGAACAAGGAAACTAATTCTAATAAGCCTATAAATACTCCTTTAATCCCAAGATTTTAATATACAAGCAATCTCACAACACATTTGCATCAAATCTTTCAATCTCTCTCAAAGTTTCATATTATTCATACTCTTGCTGGGGGAAAACATCTGAATTGCTACTGAAACAACTATCTAAGGTTCTCATACTAATTTTTCTCAATCACAAAGGAACCCTTGGTGAATTCTACACTTGATCTTCAATTGTATTTTATATTGTGGATTTGATTGAAGTATATAGATTTAACTTGTACTAATCGGCTCTATTTGAGAGCACTTTTTCACATATCTATTTGTTGTATCTCTTTTAGTTCTTGGACGATTTGAGGTGTTTGGATCGTTGGCTAAGCGAGGGGATGTCGCTTAGAGAGGTGCTGCTCTAGCCTAATTGAAGGAGTGATTGAATGAGGGTATATAGTTTGGAGAGGCGGGCTCTAGCCTAATCAAAAAGTGTATAAATGGTGTTGTTCCGCCTAGCAAAGGAACTGATTTTAGTGAATCCTTTGGTGGTTTGCCAAAGGCAAGGACATGGGCTAGGTATAAGCTGAACCTCGTAAAAATTCCGGTCTCACTATTTCTTTCCCTTACTTTTTATTTTCAACACATATAAATTGTGTGGATGATTTAATTTTTAATCATATATATTACGTATATTTGGAAATCAAGTAAACTTAAAGTCTAATTTTGATTTGGGTTGCGGAAACCGAAAGGGAGTACATTGGTTAAACCATACTTTGTGGAAACTATATGGGAGTACGTTACTTGGTTAAACACCCAAAGATAAATTAATTAAGAGTTTATTTGAATTCTGAATTTTGGGAAGAGCGAATGTTTTGTTGAAAATTACTTTGAGAAAGTTAATTCATTGTCAAAAGGATTGACAAATCAAACAAACAAGTCAAGTATTGGTTAAAAGAAATAAAAGAGGTTAAGAAGTCTTAAAATGAATTAAGAGAAAATTTTTTAAATCCAATTCACCCCCGCCCCCTCTTGGAACTACATCTTAGTTTTCAGCACCCTTACTCTATTGAACATACATTTCATATTATCCTAGAGTGTTTGCATTTGAGCTTAAATGTGTACATTTTTTCTTGTATGTTTCAGAAGTATTTTCATGTACAAAAATTGTTTTAAATGTAACGGTTGGGTTCAGCCCGGAATTGAACTAAGGAGTCTCAGCCCCGTAAGTGAGACCGCTTCGGTTCAGCCCAAAAAATTAAACTAGGGAGTCTTAACCCCGTAAGTGAGACTGGTTCAGTTCAACCTAGTAATTGAACTGGAGTTTTCCTCGCCCCGTAAGGAGAGGATGTAAATGGTTTCTACTCCACCCGTAAGTGAGCAGGCTTAGTGGAATCCTTGGGGAGTATGCCCAAGATGGGGATGTAGGCTAATTTGGACGAACCTCGATAGCAAATCTTATGTCTCACTCTCTCCCTATCTTATTTAAATTACTGCACTCTAAATTCAGTGTGTGTATGCCTAGTTATTTACTATTATATTTAGTTGCATGCACACATTTACATTGAATGAGATACCCGTGTATGTATGAACCAATAGCTTAATCATTTTACATACACGCATTTACTATTGAATGTGATATGTTTTGTGGGGAATTGGCGAAACATTTAAATGAGGCAAAAGGTTTTTTAAAACCTAATTCACCCCCCTCTTGGGAATACACCAAAGTCAACATGGGATGTACACATTTAAGTACTAACAAATGCACTCTCTAATGATATGAAATATGTGCTCAGTAGAGTAAGGGTGTTTATCTAAATGATTAATGCAAAAATGAAAACATCAAAATGGTTTTTATATTCTCCAACAAAGATTTTTGCTAATAAAAATGTTTGGAGAAACTAGAGTTCAAGTTCAAGAAGATATTTGTGCGATAAAATATTTCTTAAAAAAAAATGTTATCAAGAAAAAAATAACCAGAAGAAATATTAAAGCTGCTCTAAAAAATGATTTTAATAAATGAGGTTGCTAATGAGAGTAAATGTAAATGAGTGTAAAATAAATGCCTAAAGTAAAATATTCTCTTCAAAACGATTTTCAAAAAATAATAAAGAGAGTTTGAGAGTATAAAAATTTATCCCAAGGAAAAGATTTTTTGCAATGAAATGAGTTTGGGGGAACTTTGATTAAGAAATAATTTGAAAGGTTTTTAAAGTTAATCAAAGTGGCCAATCAAGAGTAATGAGGGGGTATTTATAGATTTTCTAAAAATTATCATCGTTGGGGACACATTCGGTCTTTTGGAAAAGATTAATTAAAAATTAAAGACATTTTAGCCCTTAAAAAATTTCCAATTCGAGAGGTTTCTGGTGGCTAAACTTTAGTTTGGTTGCCTGAATAGACTCGACTCAAAAAGCCATTTTTAATGGTTCAAATGCTCGAGTTCAAGCTCGGTTGGCTAAACAAAAGTCAGAAACTTTCTGTCCGTGGTTCGGGTGTGCGAAGCTAAGTTCGGTTAACCGAACATAAGTATTCGGTCACCCGAGGCCTATTTTGAACTAAAGTGTTTGGCAACCCAAGTTGGTGAAAAGTGTCTTTTTAAGGGTTCGATCACCTGAGGGAGGTACGTTCATATTTGGTTCGGTCACCCAAAACCAAGGTCTACCCGCTGACTTCCCAGCTGTTTGGGCACTCAAGATGTTTTGAACATCAAGGGTTTGATCGCCCAACCTCTCACAATTTTGCCTATATGGTCCAATTCATTTTCCATTTGATCTGTTGATTTATTATAGGGATTGTTTGTGCATATGTGTAGGGACCTAAGGTCTTTTCTAAGGTCGTTTTGAGATAGTCCCAAAAATTTGGCGTAGGTCGATCAAAAGGTGCCCTAAAGTCATTTGGTCCCTATGGTCAATCTACGACATTTTTTAGCATACAAGAAATATCATGCAGATGCATGCATTATTACAGACCAAGATATAAAAATTAAATGCATATACAAAATAAAATGAATGTCTTTGTCTTTTGCTCTTCATTCTTCATGGAATACACAGGAAAATATGATCTCTATGTTCGTCCAGGCTTCCATGTCCTTTACCTCATGTGTGTGTTGAATCATGAACCTATTCAAAAACACTAAATGCACACATGAGATACTTGTACTTTGTCAACATCAAAATAGGGATTGGACTCAAAAAATTAACAATCTCTCCCTTTTTGATGATGACAAATACACTAGAGCAAAATGGGTACAGACTAAAAAGGCTCCCTCTAAGAATATGCATAATTGAAAATATACATAGTAAAGTTCAAGCATATCAAGACAAAATACAATACAAAAGATCATGAATTTAATTTTAGCATTAATGCGCACACTCAGACAATTTTCCCTTTGATTTGCCTTATGGTTTGCCCTATAATTTGCCCCTAACAATTTCCCTTTCGGTCATTATCATGTTGCTTAAAAACATTTCCCCCCCTTTGGCATCAGCAAAAGGAGCCAAGCTAAGTGAAAAATATTTTGACATTCAAAACAGACTTAGCAATGAGAACTCCCCCATTTTAAAATAATTTTTAAAGAAAACTCTCCCTCTTTTTAGTATAGACTATGAGCATAAAAATTTAAACTATTTTAAAGATATAGCCATTAAGCGTACAAAATAGTTTAACTGAGCATTTAAAAGATTAAAATGATATGTAAAACATGGCTAGACTAGAAATATACACAAACTATTTTAGTTTAAGCACAATGTAAGTCCCTGCAAAGATTAGAATTTAAGAACATGCGGCATATAAAAAGTAGGTTTGAGCATAAAAGTGGTCTAACTAGTTCATATGCATTTCATGAACAATCAATGAACCAGTTATGTAATATAACACTCTTAAAAGATTTCATGACATAAAATTTTAATATAGAGAAATCATAAGTCATGAAAGCATTAAAAGAAACACACAAGCAAGAAACAAGATGTATTCTATGAGGGTTCAATTCTTGCTTTTATAAATGTATATATATATATATATATATATATATATATACATTTATAAAAGCAAGAATTGAACCCTCATAGAATACATATATATATATATATATATATATATATATATCCCCTTTGATGTTTGCAAACAGTACTGGAGGTTGCTTGCTGAAAAGAAAACTTTAATTTAATGCAAGCAAGCAACATTTTTCTGGTTAAACATTTAAGCACAACACAGAGTATTGACCAGAAAAATAAACATAACCATATAAATCTAGAGAAATTGAGTAAATTTAAAGCAAGGATCATATGGAGAATCCAACGAACTTGCGGCAAAACAATATTTTTCAAATTAAGGTTTTCAATAACATCATTACATTAAATCATGTGCCACAAGATAAATTCAAAATAGATCTAAGCCAGATAGTCTGGGTGAACATACAAGATAGAGATTCAAAGAAAAGATGCTCCCCCTCTCAATTTGAATATGTGCTTAGATACATTTTTCATTTTAAAACAAATTTTACTAAGTATGTGTTAAACCAATTTATCTTACCAATAAAATGTCCCTAAACACACATGTGCTAAACATTAAGTCATGTTTGGTGTTCATGCGGACCTGGAACAATCCATATCAAAGATAATTCAATGAAGACAAGATATGATGTTCATGGTACCCAAAAAAAGTTTTGGACTCACAAAGTAGAAACAATGAAAAATATGAGTCCATGGTTCAAGTGATTCAAATCCTTTTTCAAGAATAGGGCTTAAACTCCCCAGTATAGTCTCACACACACATAAGTGTATTTACGATTAAGGATGAATTTCATTCAAACACATTCATCACATGTTCATCCTTCTTAATTATTACTTAGCATGCAAGAGATTATCGAAATTAAATACTTATTTATTTTTTATTATGAGTGGGGCTTAATCCCTCCTTGTATAATTGCATGCACACATATTTGCAATAAAGTTCAAGGATGATAGTCATTAAAAACATTTCTCATATTTTCATCCTTTCTAAGGATTTCAGTATGCAGCAAATATTGAACATTTAGCACACAGCATGACATATTGCATTTCAATTTAAATACACAATAGCCAATTATGACTATACTTAAGAGTAATGCAATAAGGGATCAGAGAGGATGACACACCTCAAAACACGATGAGAGTGTGTAAAATGAAAAACTCCCCCCAGGTCATGCAATTGTACAAGTTTATGGACCATCATCAAAATATGGTATGTTTAATTAAGATGATGATGCTTTACCATTTGAGTCCTGAGTGAAAGTGCATAACCAAAGAATTGGACCAAACGATGTCCATGAACTAGTCCCTTCAAGGATGACAGAATGTGTACATGTTTTTGATTTACATAGTGGGTTGGATTTGACATGTACTTTACCTATATAGTTAATTTGCATGCATTTTCAACAAAGAGTGAGAATAATAATTTCATTATGATTCACTTATCCTTTCAAAAATTTTTGGGCATGTATTAAACTATCTATCCTAATCCATGGTTTCATTTATGGAAAAAATTCTACCAAAATTTCGACAGCATTTCGTCTATAAATTGAACATTTTCTCAAATTTTCATGTACCTAAACCCTGATAGATTCAAGCAAGCAATATAAAATAATCTGCATCATGCAAATACCATTCAGTTAAAGGCATGTGAGAACTGATATCCACTACCAGCATGCAATTCTCATCAACTGCATCCGCCATGCAGGAGGCATTCTAAACTAAGCATGCAATCAAGGAGTTCAATTAATATATCAAATAAAATATAAAATATCCAAACAAAGATATAATCATTTTGCAAACAATGGACAGTTGTATTCAACTCAAACAACAAATCATCCAAAAATAATAAGAAAAATGCATGTTGGATGAATTTTCTAAAATTTGTTGCTCCCCCTCAATTATGCAATTAAAGAAATTTATATTCAATAACAGTATTTGGCATAACAAAATTTTCGAATATGAGGATGAGCTTTAAGTTCCATTTTGAATTTAGGGCTATATGATATATACATATACATATACATATATATATATATATATATATATATATAGTATTAATTCCCTAAACATAAAATCTATGTGATGGACAAGTCAAGCAATATTCAAGATTTTTAAATTTAAGCATATATAACATCAAAAATCTTATAACAAATAAAACATTTTGTCCATTTGAATGTGATTTATTTAAACATGCTTATGAGGTTTAATTCAAAAACTGATAATGATATAAGCATGTACTAGCAAGAATTATCATATATTAACCAATCGTAGTTATACATACATATATATATATATATATATATATATATATATATATTTTAAGTTTAGATTGGATAAAATCATTAAAACTCATATGTTGGCTAGATTTTCTTAGGGTTCTTAGTAAAACAATTGTGTATATTAAGGTTTAGAATTTTAAGCAATATACACTATTTAAGCATTCAAAGCATAACAACCCCTTTGAATATTTTGTCCTAAAAACTTATGAGTATATAAAAATTTCTTTGAGATGTACCTCATAAGACATCATGCTATTATCATAAAAGATTTATCATGATTCATACAAAGATTTAATACAAGATATATCATACAAATAATGACATGAAATTAACACCAATATCATATGATTCACAGCAACAAAAAAATCAAACACAAGATATATCATGTGAATTGTACTATGAATTATTCAATATATTAAAAGGAGAATAGATATACCTTTAAGTTTTACTCCTTCTTAATCGTTTAAGCTCGGAGTGGTGTCATTTTCTCTCTCAATTTTTCAATACCACTAATGGTTCCCAAAATCCTTAGCACTAAGAAACAACATTAACTTTGCAAGAATGTCAGTAGCTAAGGCATAAGATAAAGATATGCATTAAAACAATGTCATGCAAATTCAAAATTATTTTCAGGTTTTGGAAACTCTGCATTTTAAAAACATTTTGGATGGAATATGATAATTTTGACAAATACTTTCCAAATCCTCAAATCAATTGATTTTACACAAGCATTTTCAATAATCAA
The DNA here is from genome assembly GCF_029873635.1 of Malania oleifera. NCBI lineage: Eukaryota > Viridiplantae > Streptophyta > Magnoliopsida > Santalales > Ximeniaceae > Malania > Malania oleifera. The sequence goes on along the minus strand of NC_080422.1, from coordinate 68,557,615 downwards.
ACGGTAAGATCAATATAATATAAGCAGTGGAGGATTTGCAAAATATTGACCTTAAAAATAGGGATACACCGAAAAATGAGTCGTTGCAATCTTTATGCAAATAGTGGTTAAGCTTATTGCAACCGGGTTCTGATACCAACTTTTGGAATTGGTGTAATCCCAAAAGGGGGATGAATTGGGTTTTAAAAATATTTTCAGTTGATTTAAATGTTTCGCCGATTCACCACATATCATATCCCATTCAATATTAAATCCGTATATGAAAAAGGATTAAGCTAATCGGTTCATGTGTACATGCATATCTCATTCAAAGTAAATGTGTACATGCAACTAAATATAACAATAAATAAATAGGCATACACATACTGAATTTAAGGTGTAGTAATTTAAATGAGATAGGGAGAGAGAGACACAAGACTTGTTATCGAGCTTCGGCCAAACCAGCCTACGTCCCCACCCTGGGCATGCCCCCCAAGGATTCCACTAAACCTACTCACTTAACCAGGCAGAGCAGAAGCTATTTACATCTTCTCCTTACGGGGCGAGGAAAAACCCAGCTTAATTACTAGGCTGAGCCAAACTAGTCTCATTCACGGGGCTGAGACTCCCCAGTTCAATTTCTGAGCTGAACCAAATCGGTCTCACTTATGAAGCTGAGACTCCTTAATTCAATTTATGGGATGAACCCAACCATTACAATGAAAATCATTTTGTACATATAACATACTTCAAACAATAAACTGGGATGTACACATTTAAGCTCTAACAAATGCACTCTCTAATGATATGAAATATGTGCTCAGTGGAGTAAGGGTGTTTATCTAAATGATTAATGGACAAATAAAAACATCAAAATAATTATTATCTTCTCTAACAAAGATTTTTTCTAATAAAAATGTTTGGAAAAACTGGAGTTCAAGTTCAAGAAGATATTTGTGCAATAAAATATTTCTTCAAAAAAAAATATTTATCAAGAAAATAATAACCAGAAGAAATATTAAAGATGCTCTCAAAAATGATTTTAATAAATGAGGTTGCAAATGAGAGTAAATGTAAATGAGTGTAAAATAAATGCGCAAAGTAAAATATTCTCTTCAAAACGATTTTCAAAAAATAATAAAGAGAGTTGGAGAGTGTAAAAATTTGCCCCAAGGAAAAGATTTTTTGCAATGAAATCAGTTTGGGGGAACTTTGATTAAAAAATAATTTGAGAGTTTTTTAAAGTTAATCAAAGTTCCTATTCTGGAGTAATGAGGGGGTATTTATAGATTTTCTAAAAATTATAACCATTGGGGACATACTTGGTATTTTGGAAAAGATTAATTAAAAACTAATGACGTTTTAGCTTTTAAAAAATTTTCAACCCGAGAAGTTTCGGGTGGCTGAACTTTAGTTCGGTTGCCCGAATAGACTCAACTCAAAAAGCCATTTTTAATGGTTCGGGTGCCTGAGTTCAAGCTCAGTTGGGTGAACAAAAATCAAACACTTTCTGTCTGCGGTTCAGGTACCCAAAGCTAAGTTCGGTTAATCGAATATAAGTGTTTGATCGCCTGGGGCCTATTTTGAACTAAAGTGTTCGGCAACATGAGTTGGTGAAAAGTGTCCTTTTAAGGGTTTGGTTGCCCGAGGAGGTATGTTCATGTTTGGTTCGCTAGCTCGAAACCAAGTGGGCACCCGAGATGTTTTGAACACCAAGGGTTTGGTCGCCCGACCTCTCATAATTTTTCCTATATGGTCCAATTCATTTTCAATTTGATCCGCTAATTTATTATGGTGATTGTTTGTGCATATGTGTAGGGATCTAAAGTCTTTTCAAAGGCCGTTTTGAGAGAGTCCCAAAAATTCGACGTTGGTCGACCAAAGGGTGTCCTAAGATCATTTGGTCCTTATAGTCAATCTACGACATTTCTGAGCATACAAGACATATCATGCAGATGCATGCACTATTACAGACCAAGATATAAAAATTAAATGCATATACAAAATAAAATGAACGCCTTCATCTATTGCCCTTCGTTCTTCATGGAATACGTCGGAAAATATGATCTTTATGTTCCTCCAGGTTTCCATGTCCTTTACCTCTTGTATGTGTGCTGAATCATGAACCTATTCAAAAACACTAAATGCAAACATGAGATACTTGTGCTTTGTCAGCATCAAAACAGAGATCAGACTCAAAAAGTCAACAAGGTTTCCGCAAAAGATTAACCAACGTACTTTCTTAAATTAAAAGGTCTTATCAATCTTAATTTCAGCTACCTGCACTCAAACACAACTTATAGACGCTGAAAATTTAAATAGAAAAGGGTAGAGAGTGAGACCGAGATTTTTTACGAGGTTCGGCTTATCTCCAGCCTACGTCCTCGCCTTAGGAAAAACCAGTTAAGGATTCCACTAACACGTTCCTTTGTAGGCAGAACAAGCAGTTTATAAACCCTTCTTTAGGGTGGAACCCCCTCTCTGAGGGATACCCCCCGCTTGATTACAACGATTCAATGGCCTAAATCGTCAAAGAAACAAAAAGATAGAAAGGATTTATTTTGTACAAAGAGATGCTCTCAAATAAAGCAGGTTAGTACAATTAAAAGCACTATTATATGAAGAAATTTCATTTTCCACTGTATTTTCTCTAAATGTCAAATCCTATTAAAATTTGTGTAATGCATAATTGCTCTCAGCACTTGATCAATGCTCCTATATAAGTGTGATCTTCACCAAAAGATCACTCATGAATAGAGAGTAGAATAGAGAGCTGGCGCTCAGTAAATGCTTGCTTGAAGATCAATGGGAAGACTTGAAGAAAAAGTACAAAGATATTAAAGAGATAATCATTTGTTTGCTAGAGGATAATAGAGTAATGAGCGATAGGGAAAAGAGGAGGAAAGAGGGATGCAAGAGGTTATTGGGGCCTTCAAAGAGTTCTTGTGAAGGTGAGAAGAAGGTTTTTGCTTATCTGAAGAATACGATGAAGGATTTGGAGTGCGCGAATGCGAGAACCGAGGTGAGGGTTGAGGCTTGGAAGAAGCGGTTTGTGGAATTAGAGGCTAGGGTGATTTTTTTAAATGGTGACTGGCGAGTGGGTGAATTTTTTTAACCCTTTTTTATGAAGGGACTAGGCAGCCCAACGAAAGGCCCATTTAACTAATTCAATTTATGACTGAAATATATAAGTGGTACAAAAAAAAAGAAGATACAAGTAAGCTTTGAAACACTATGATCTCTTTAAATATATATGCACACACATACATACATCTATACATACATACATACATACATACATACATACATACATACATACATACATGTATACATATATACTTACACACACATAAATATATATATAAAAATACATACATACACACACACACACACACACACACACACACACACATACAACAAATAATAAAAAACCGGAAAATCGTATAACAAGACCCAAAAAGAATGTCAAACGCACAAAAAATATTACAATAAAAAAAAATCCAGAAGAAGAAGAAGACGCACCTATGGTGGGACATTTGGCAAAGAAGGGTTGGCATTTGGTTGCACCTCTTGCTAAACTAGCTAAATAGAAGGTAAAATATTAGTTTAAGATAAATTATTAATTTTTAAATTCATACAGAGAATTTGAAATAACCCTCAAACCAAAAACATAAGATCTTCAAAATAAAAAATTAAGGGTAAGCAACAATCTGCGATGCCCAATAGCTCGCCGAATAAACATAGATCAGTGTGGATCGAGATTGGCCAGTTGCCTGATTATGCACTTAAACTGCATAATTAAGCGTTTTAATCCTAGCATTAGGGCTTATATTTTTAATTAATGGCCTAATTACTCTTAATATTCTAAAAAAGTGCCCTATTATAATTTCTGAGTTTTATTGAGCAATTTATGAATTTTTGGCATTTTTTATTGCAAGAAAATTCTCGGGAGCTAAAACTGGCATTAGTTCATAATTCACGCATAACATTCCCGTTCAAGTTACGATTGAGATGATTCAAATTTTTAGAGAAATATGAGAAGATTATCTACAACTTCTGTGTTTTGAGTTTTGAGAGAAATAGGCTCCAGAAAAGTCAAAACGGACCTCGTTCGTAGAGAGAAAAACAAAAAACTAAAAAATAAAACGAAACCTTAAAATAGTGATGTGACCCGGCCATGCAGTCTAGGTCGGATCCTCTATCGGGTCTCTTATCTGGGCGCTAGGGTAGTCCCTCCCCTTCCACTTATTTTTTTCCCTCATCTGAAAGAAGCCCCCGCACACCTTCCCTCGCTCACTCTCTTATTCTCTCCTTCTCCCTCTTCTTTCCCGCATCCCCTACTCTTTCTTTCGTCTCTGTCTAGCTTAGTCTTCTTCTCCCTAATTTTCTCCTTCCCCTCCTCCTCTTTCGCCTCCCTATTTTCTTCCTTCCAGTCATCCCGAGCTTTACTCCCAGCTGTAATGAGCCACCCCCTGCTACAGCCACATCCCTTTGCTGCAACTCTCCGGCCGCTCCTCCACTTCTAGACTCTTGCTACACACCTGAGCCACTAGCCATCTTCAGGCTACAGCAACACCAACCACTCCAGCCGAGGCCAACCTGCAATCCACCACACTCAGCTGAGACACGAGACCTCAAACTCCGGAAGCTACGGTTTGTTCTCTTTGCAGCTTCCAACAACAACCACAAGTAACCGAGAAGCTACCAGCCATCCTCCAAACCCTGCTGAAGCCAGACATAGAAGCCACAGCAGCCACCTCTGCTCTTGGGCAACCTCAGCAACAGCCACTAGCCACCCACCAGAACTGCAATACGACTCACTCTTTCTCTCTCTCTTTCTTTTATATTTTTTTTAGTACTGATAGTTGGATATGGTTAAAATGTTATTAAGGTTTATTTGACAATTTTAGATTTTAAATAATTGTTTAAGGTGTTTTATTATTTGATTTCATCATTAGATTAAAGTTTTTTTTTTGTTTGCTTGAATTAATTTCTGCTCGATTTTATTCTGTTTTGCTTCTTGTAGGAAAAAAAAAAGAATAAAATACAAAAAGAAAAAAAATTTGTTTTATTAAATCAGTTGTCTTTCTTTCTTAAAATTTGATCTTTGCTTGAAACTTGATTTAGTTTAGGGTCCCTTTTAAGGTGTTCAATTTTTGCTCGAGTTCGTGTTTGCCTTTAAATTTCGACCTTAGTTCAAGTTCTTAACTTTGTTAAAGGTTCGATTTTTATCGCTCGCGGTTGTGTCTGATTGAGTCTCCATTGTTGTGTGTTTTAATTACGTGTTTAAAGTTACCGTCTTTAGTTTCTATTTTGAAGTTTAATGCGTGTTTCGATGTTTGCCTGATTAGACGTAGGGTTTCCATTCTTTCTATTTAATTTAGTGCATGTTAGGATTAGGGTTTTAATTTGCATGTTCGTTTAATTTGTCGAAGGAAATCTCAACCATCTTGAAAAAACCCGAATCTAAACTAAGTTCAGTAACCTTTTATCTTTTGATTGGAAAAGCGTAAAATTTGAGATTAAAACGCATTCCCTGAGGAGACGATCTAGCCCTTGGGCTGAATATTACATGACATAACTCCTATACTTGGGATAGCTATCGAGCTGCTCATTTTTTGAGTGAGTCAAGTTTTTGACACCATTGTTAGGGAGTGCTAGTTTTAATTTCCAATTTTGTGTTTTTCCAAATATTTCTGATATTTTTCGTTAAATAAAAAATTTTTAAAAATCAAAAAAATAAAAAAAAAATTAAAAAAAATTAAAAATTTCGAAAAAAAATTTTTTGATCATGCTTGTTTGTTGCTATGTTAGTGGATTTCTGCTGCCTACATTAATGTTTGATGCCCTGGATTTGAGATAATATGAATAGACTGTGTAGAATTTCACCTAGCACCAATAGGGATACACAAAGGACGAAATCTGATTGTTTTCCTGTTAGTCTTAAGAGTGATTCTGAAATTGATTTGAGCAATCTATTTGACCAATATTTTTAGGAAGTCATGGCTGCACCTGCACCATGTACACTTGAGGATTTTCTACAGCCCACACGCACATCTACACCTTCATGCATTATGTTGCCACAAGATGCACCGAACTTCAATCTTAAGCCTGACATATTATCTGTAATACCCCAGTTTCACGGGATGGATCTTGAGAGTCCATACCAACACTTGAAAAATTTTGAGTTAGTTTGCACCACTTTCATTAATAGGACTAGAACTGATGAATATATCAAACTACGCTTGTTTCCCTTTTCTTCGAAAGATAAGGCAAAAATCTGGTTTAATTCTCTATGATCTAACTCTATTACTAGTTAGGGTAAAATGTAGTGTGAGTTCTTACATAAGTTCTTTCCTTTTCAGAGAACTTAATACTTACAGGAGCAGATCAGTCAGTTTATGCAAAAAGATGGCGAGACATTCCAGGTTTGCTATAAGAGATTCAAGGACCTGATGAACATATGTCCACACCACAGATTCGAATCTTTGAGGTTAGTAAATTACTTTTATACTAATCTAACCCCTGTGTGTAAAAAATTTGTCCAGACTATGTGCAACGGGGCATTCTTTCGCAAGGAACCAGATGTGGCTTTATCATTCTTAGACTATTTAGCTGAGAATGCCCAGCATTGGAACACACGTCCTGAACGGGCACCAATAGCAGCACAACCTCTCCAAGTGATCAGTGGTGGAAGCAGATATGAGGTCAAATGGAAAACTAGCTTACAAGTTCTTGTCGCTGCATTGTCTAAGAAACTAGAGGTAATGGAATCAAATAAAGCAAAAGCTGAGGATTGCTCTATCTATGAGACCTCAAACCATAGACCTCAGAACTGTCAATTCCTACCAGTATGGCAAGAGAGTAGATCTAATTGGGTACCATCGAAAAATTGGGTCAACACAATGCAGAATCAGCCGCTCTCGAACACTTATAACTTGGGATAGAGGAATCATCTGAACCTTTCGTGGAGGAATGATTAGTCCGGTCCATCTTCCTCGCGGTATTAGAAAGTTCCTCACCCTTCTCCACCGCCTCCGCAACCAACCTATCACCCATTTGCAGCTCCTCAATCGCAGTATCAGCAGCAAAAAATTTCTCAGAGTTACACACCACTGAGATTCCAACCAACTCTAGCTCCTATTCCAGCAAGGAAATCTCTTGATGATAGCATGGCGCAAATGGCAAATATGTTTCAGTAATTCATGCAGATTCATGTCCCGACCAGCAATCAGAGTAATCAATCATTCCGTGAATTGAAAAATGCCGTGAATAAGATAAATATGTAGCTGAACACCATGGAAAAAAGGAAAATTCCCTACATAGCCTCAGCCTAATCCCCAGGTATATAGACATCAACAGAAAAAGGTGCACAATGTTTTAGGGGATGTTTTTGAGTCAGCTAAGGCAGTTATTACCTTGTGAAGTAGAAAAAAAGTTGCCCGTCCTGAAATGCCCACTGATCAACAAACAATCGCTCTCGTACCTGAAGTGATAGCTGAGCCAGATGAGGGAAAAGAAAAATCAGATGAGGCCAGCTCAAATTTAACAAATTCAGATAAGAAGGAGGATGAGCCGATCAAGGAGTATCAACTGGTGGTACCCTATCCTCAGCGGTTGACATTTGGTCAAAAGAATAAGTATCACACTGAGATCCAAGAAATATTCAAACAGGTGAAGATCAATGTTCCACTTCTAGAGGCCATACAACAAATCCCTACATATGCAAAATTTTTGAAAGACCCATGCACAGTAAAAAGGAAATTGAACGTGAAGAAAAAGGCTTTCTTGACTGAGCAGGTTAGCATGTTGATACTAAGTCAGACTCCGTAGAAACTTAGAGACCCTAGGTCTCCCATGATTTCGATCATGATTGGTGAATCTCGTATCGGGAGAGCTCTACTCGATCTAGGGAGCAGTGTAAACCTGCTCCCGTTCTTGATATATGAACAACTTGGTTTAGGTGAGCTGAATAAGACCACTATGATGCTACGGTTAGTTGAAAGATCCATAAAAGCTCCATAAGGCGTCATTGAGGATGTATTGATTCAAGTCGACAAATTTTATTACCCAGTCGATTTTGTTGTTCTAGAAATGCAGCATCCTGTTTCCACCATATATCAAACCCCTGTATTCTTGGCTGACCATTCCTTACCACTTCTAATGCCTTGATTAACTGTCGAAGTGGAGTACTCAAGCTCACAATCGAAAATATGAAACTGGAGATGAACGTGTTTAATAAGACACTGATTGGGTGTGATGATTCGGAAGTACACGCATTAGATATGGTGGATGACTTGGATATGCTGGAGCTGTTTTCAGCATTTGGTCCTAATGGTGCATTTGAGAATGAAGCTCCTGAATAACCTAAGGTAATTGATGAGCAGGTTCCATTGATTAGCACGTTACTTGAATCTGAGGGGCAATCCACAGAGATAGATGCAATATCGATCCGTGATGTGCGATGGAGACCGCCGGAGTTGACAATGTTAGACATCATCTATCCACTCACCGACATGTAATACGGTCCTCGAGTTGATGATATTGTGAACTACTTTGCTACTAATCAAACACCAATGCAGGATAAGCGACAATTCTTTTCAAAAGTCAAGATCATATTTAAGAAGACGGGTTGTCCTAAACACAAAGCATAGCTTGAGAAATTGGTTAATGCGCGCTGGGCTTACCGAGCTACAATTAAGAGAATTTTTGGGATGATTCCATACAGGTTGATTTACGGTTAGGCATGTTATGTACCTGTTAAAATTCAGCATTATGTATTTTGGATCATAAAACAGATTTACTTTTTACTTGATAATGCCATAGGGTTGAGAAAATTACAGGTGCATGTGCTTACAGAATCCAAGGCGAAAGTCTATGACAAGGACCGCTTAGAGAAGAAGCAGATGAAGGTGCTGCATAAACTCAAGGATAAACAACCCCTCTTAAACCAGCAAGACCCTCTCTGCAACTCTAGATATCTGAGATCCCGTTGTGGCTCGTATATCGCTGAACATGCTCATTCCCACGGCACAGTAGAATTGGTGAATCCAACAAATGATAACAGTGTCATGGTCAAGGAACAGAAGCTCAAGCCTCCCACGATCCCATTCGATCTCAATAAAGAGGTCTTGCTTCTACAAGACCCTTGGGGAGTCCTCTGACCTTTCTATTTTACTTCTTTCTTTTTCATTTTTTTCTTTTCATTTTATTTGTTTTTATTTGCATCTTTCCTTTCTTTTTTCTGTCACATTATTCGGTAGTGATTCTCTATTAGTTGTTCACCCGTGCACAGTTTTTCTATTTCCCCTATGCTTTCACATTGAGGACAATGTTTCACTTTAGTTGGGGGGGTGAACTTTTGCATGTGACATTGTGCACGTATACTTGCTGGGTTTTATACATTAATATGAAAAAAAATTAAAAATAAAAAGGAGAAAAGAAAGGAAGAGTAGTGGAATTACACTGAATTATGCCATGATGAACACTGACTTATACCCTTCACATACTTCATATAACCTACGAATTACACACTTGAGTCATTTATGCGTAGTTTCTCTTTATATGACTTTGTAACCCCATGAAGAATTGATTGGTAGTACACTCGTGTTAATCTGGCTATATATTTTCTTGTATTTACACGGCATCTCATGAGGCTGAGTAGACATATTCACGTGATTCATTGCACTTAGGGTTCTTTGTGAGCACTGAGAGAACACCCGTGGCGACTATGACACCTTGTGAGATATTCTTAAGCTATTTCTCATCCTTTTGAGTGTTAACGTCAAATTAGAGTTCATGGAACTCAGTTCTCTTTTCTTCTGGATGACTTTTTGTGCACTAGTCTCTATTTTTTATTTGCTAGCCTAGAGGTGACATCTAGTGGGGAGATAGAAACGTAGGTCTTGTAGTCTACTCAAGATGTGAAGGTTGAGCCACCCCTAGAAAGAGACTTAGTTCATGGACCACTGTTCGAGCTTAATTCCCATTGATGGTATGAATATAACAAAAAAAGTGTAATGAGTGTCCTAATTGACCAAGAAAAGACAGAAATTGAAGAATGAGCAGAAGAAAGAATAAGAAATAGAAATGCACATGATATAAAATGCCAATGCCTACTCCGTAGAAATACCGCAAAAAAAGTCAAGCACACAACACATGTTCTCCACGTATGGAGCTTCTTCAACCGTTTTAATGCCTCAAATGTATTCACATCAAGTTTGTGAATAAGTTTATCTAGGGTGGTCTCAGTTGGATATGGCGAGTAGGTGAGAAGATGTTAGGGTGAAGGACTCGACACCTCATACATAAGCTAGATCCTTCTCAGACTAGTCCACTCCATATACTTAGCGTTTGTTCCTTCCAATATATGGGATGTTTCATCGCGACACTCCTCCTCACATATGTCGAGTGAACCCATCCCTTTTGAGTGTTCTTGAGGGTATACCAGTTAGACCGAGTCAAAGCGACCGTTCTGTAGGTGTCCACTAGTATCCTAGGTCTACTAAGTTACACACATCACACACACCTCGAGATTTTACTGGTTTATACTCGAATTTATATGACTGCATTAACTCTGAATTGTACTATTGATTAACTTCAGGTGAGTATATTGTTCTTAATTGCTATATACACAATGAAACTTGCATGAGTGGCGTGCCTCAGAGTTGTGTGCATTGAATATGAACAATCTTGTGTGAAATTCAGTTATATTCTTATATGTAAAACGATATGGTTGTGTTGCATGTGCATTAATTTCATGTTCGCTAGAGTTCCTAGTTGTGGGCACCACCCTGAAATTCATTCACGTTATTTGCTAGAGACTAGCAAAACGTTAGTTAAGGAGTGTGATTACGTGCTTAAACTGCATAATTAGGCGTTTTAATCCGAGCATTAGGGTTTAAATTTTTAATTAATTGCCTAATTACTCTCAATATTCTAAAAAAGTGCCCTATTTATAATTTTTGAGTTTTATTGAGCAATTTATGAATTTTATATGTTTTTTATCACATGAAAATTCTCGAGAGCTAAAACCGACATCAATTCGTAATTCGCGTATAACTTTCCCATCCAAGCCCCAATCGAGACAATTCAAATTTCTGAAGAAAGAAGAGAATATTATCTAAAACTTCTATGCTTTAAGTTTTGAGAGAAATGGGCTCAAGAAAAGTAAAAATGGGACTCGTTCGCAGGGAGAAAAATTAAAAAAAGAAAAATAAATAAAACAAAACCTTAAAATAGTGATGTGACCCGGCCATGCAGGCCGGGTCGGATCCTCTGTCGGGTCTCTTTTCTAGGCGCTAGGGCAGTCCCTCCCCTTTTATTTATTTTTTTTCCCTGTTATGAAAGAAGCCCTCGGACCCCTTCCCTCTCTCACTCTCTTATTCTCTCCTTCTCCCTCTTCTTTCCCACATCCCCTGCTCTTTCTCTCGTCTCTCTCTACCTTAGTCTTCTTCTCCCTGTTTTTGTCCTTCCCCTCCTCCTCTTTCTCCTCCTTGTTTTTTTCCTTCTGACCATCTCGAGCTTTAGTCCCAGCTTTCATGAGCCACCCCCTGCTACAACCACATCCCCTTGCTGCAATTCTCCAGCCGCTCCTCCACTTCCAGACTCCTGCTACACACTCGAGCCACCAGCCGTCTTCAAGCTGCAACAACACCAACCACTCCAGCCAAGGCCAGTCTCCAATCCACCACACTCAGCCGAGACACGAGACCTCCAACTCTGGAAGCTGCTGCTATTTCTCTTTGCAGCTGCCAGCAACAGCCACAAGCAACCGAGAAACTACCAGCCATCCTCAAGACCCTGCTGAAGCCAGACATAGAAGCCATAGCAGCCACCTCTGCTCTTGGGCCACCTCAGCAACAACCACTAGCCATGTACCAGAACTGCAATACGGCTCACTCTTTCTCTCTCTTTTTCTTTTTTTTAGTATTGATAGTTGAATATGGTTAAAATGTTATTAATGTTTATTTGAGAGTTTTAGATTTTAAATAATTGTTTAAGATGTTTTATTATTTGATTTTATCATTAGATTAAAGTTGTTTTTTTGGTTTGCTCGAATTAATTTCTGCTCGATTTTATTTGGTTTTGTTTCTTGTAGAAAAAAAATACAATACAAAAAGAAAAAAAAAATTGTTTTATTAAATCAGTTGTCTTTCTTTCTTAAAATTTGATCTTTGCTTGAAGCTTGATTTAGTTTAGGGTGCCTTTAGAAAATTTCGTATTTTTTATTTAGTTTTTAAGGTGTTAAATTTTTGCCCGAGTTCGTGTTTGCCTTTAAATTTCAACCTTAGTTCAAGTTCTTAACTTTGTTAAAGGCTTGGTTTTTATCACTCGCGGTTGTGTCTGATTGAGTCTCCATTGTTGCGTGTTTTAATTACGTGTTTAAAGTTACCGTCTTTAATTTCTATTCCGAAGTTTAACGCATGTTTCGATATTTGCCTGATTAGATGTAGGGTTTCCGTTCTTGCTATTTAATTTAGTGCATACTAGGATTAGGATTTTAATTCACGTGTTCATTTAATTTGTTGAAGGAAATTTCAACCATCTTGAAAAAACCTGAATTTGAACTAAGTTTAGTAACCTTTTATCTTTTAATTGGAAAAATGTAAAATTTGAGAGTAAAACGCATTCCTTAAGGAAACGATCTAGCCCTTGGGTTAAATATTACATGACGTAACTCCTATACTTGGGATAGCTTCTAAGCTGCTCATTTTTCGAGTGAGTGATTGCCGATTAACTCAATCAAGATGGAGGGGTGTGGAAACAACAATCTAGAATATTGTAGCCTAAGATGACAACACACCGAGCCGATTCAGTGAAAAGAAGCACCAAAAGTTGAAAAAAGAAATGAGATTGAAATAAATGAGAGGTGGGGAGGGTAAGTGGTAGTGGCGTACCTGGCAAAGTCTAGCACTTGCAGCTTCAAGAAAGGACATCTTGATATATATGTTCACTCTATAAGAAAATATTAACTGGTGGGCGTTCGACGGAGAAAGGTGGGGCCTTTGGTTGCAATAGCGGCGGTGGGAAGCAATGGCGACGGCGGAAAGCAACGGTAGCAGCGGGAAGCAACAACGGCAGTAATAGCGGCCGCGAGGAAGGCTGGAGAGGACGTGCACAAGCCGGAAGAAGAGCTGAAGGAGGAGGAAAGAAGGGAGGAGGGAGAGGAGGGGGATCGATGCGGAAAGCAAAAAGAGGGAAAAAGGGAGATTGGAAAAGTAGAAAGGCGGGAGAGTGGGGAAATCGTGTGGAGAGGGTATCAATGATGGTTTTAAAATCGTCATTATTAGTTACATAATTTTTTTTTATAAATAAAATATACTATTAGTGACGAATTTAAAAAATCGTCACTAATACCCCTATTATAAGTGACGAATTTTCAAAACCGTCACTCATAGTTTTGAATAAATTATTTTTATATTTTTTAAATAAAAAAACTATTAGTCACGGTTATCTAAACCATCACTAATAAGTGACTATTAGTGACAATTTTTCAAAAGCGTCACTAATACTATTAAATAAATTATTTTTATATAAAAAACTATTAGTGACAAATTTGAAAAATCGTTACTAATACCCTATTATTAGTGACGAATTTTCAAAACCGTCACTAATAGTTTTAAATAAATTATTTTTATATAAACAACTATTAGTGACGGCTTAACGGTTTAAAAACCGTCACTAATAAGTGACTATTAGAGACGAATTGTCAAAATTATCACTAATAGTTTTAAATAAATTATTTTTATATTTTTTAAATAAAAAATATATTAGTGACCATTTGTGATGAATTTTCAAAATCGTCACTAATAGTGTTAAATAAATTATTTTCATATTTTTATATAAAAAACTATTAGTGATGAATTTTCTAAATCATCACTAATAGTGTTAAATAAATTATTTTCACATTTTTTATAAAAAAAAGCTACTAACAGACTATTAGTGATGAATTCTCTAAACCGTCACTAATAATATTAAATAAAATATTTATATATTTTTTTTATATAAAAAACTATTAGTGACGGTTTAAAAAATTATCACTACTAATGGACTATTAGTGACGAATTCTCTAAACCGTCACTAATAGTGTTAAATAAATTATTTTTATTTATTAATACAATAATAGTAGTGGTCGTTTTTTAATCGTCACTAATAAGAGACTTTTAGTAACGGATTCAATTCGTCACTATTACCCCAAGAATCGTCGCTAATATTTTTTCGGAATAATTTCTATTTGAAAAATGGTTTCCCGTGATAGTTTGAGCAGGAAAATCGGTGTTTAGTGACGGATTCAAATTCATCACTAATAGCGTCGTATTAGTGACGGTTGTTAAAACCGTCACTAATGCTTACATTATTAGTGATGGTTCTTAAAACTGTCACTAATACTTTCGTCACTAAAAACTAGTTTTTTTGTAGTAGACAATAAAGATTGCAACAAATATCTATTGTTTTCGTTTTTCTTTTTTTTCTTTTTTTTTGAGAATTTTCTAGCCATGACAATAATCTTAGTTGTTCCAAGCATAAAAATAGTTTGCTTTATCAATTATGAAATAAAAGCATGTGTTGCACCAATAAAGTAGCATGGGATCTTCAATGGGAACCCATTGCCAATGACTGATGGAATTCACAACCTTAAAAGGTTGAAGCATCCACGAATTTAAGATCTTAGCAAGCTCGTTTCACGCATTGTGGATGTTCAAAAAAAGAGATGGGCATGCCATGCATGATAGCTATATTCATAGAGTCTCTTTTTTACAACTCTAGGATGCAAAAGAAGAGTGAAAGTGCAAAGTTTCTAGTAAAAGGAAAGCTTGAGCAAACTATTTGTTTTGCTCCTTCACAATATGAGGGTAGGTTTACTATCTTGACATGTCCTGCAGAAGATATCCAACATATGGTTGCCTTTTTTTTTTTCTTTTTTTTTTGTAGGTGGATTTGGTTGGCCCATTTTGGAGGGCTTTCTTTTGAGGTTTTATATGTATTAGAATTGTTAATTTTGTTATTAATCTGTTAATTAGTTTAGTTGTTAATTTGTTAGTTATTATTTTAGTTGTATTTTTCATTTCATATACTAGTATAAATACCACTGTAAAAATAACTTTAATTCTGAAATAATACAGATTATTTATTTAACATGGTATCAGAGCATTTTCCTTCTACTCTCTCTCTCTCTCTCTCTCTCTCTCTCTCTCTCTCTCTCTCTCTCTCAGTTTCAAGAAAACTTGAGAGTTCTTCTGTTGTTCCCTGTGAAAAGTTCCACTTGCGGTCTCGCCTCTCAGAGCACTCTCCGCTCCACTCTGATGCTCTCTCAATCTCCACAGACTCCACGATCTCTTCCCACTGCAATCCCTCACGTTCGCCATGTCTGCAGCTCCAGATTCCCTCACCACCGAAGGTGACGACTTTCAAGTTCGGCTTCCAGCATTCGAAGAGCAAGTAAACCATTCTTACAATCAAGATTCATGGGTTCCCGTTCACAATCAGGATCACTCCTCATGTCGAAGCCCTTAAAATTTCTTGATGATGCCTATGAAACCAAATTCTTGGAACCCCAATTCGTCGTTCTCGTGATGGGCAGTCACCGCGGCTCTGTCACAGACGGTCGCCTCTGAAACCGGTTTATCAAAACCACAGTTCACTCGAAGTCATGGATTCCTTACTGCTTTGTTGTTCTAGAGGTGCCGAAGAGTCAGATGGGTGAGGTGTTCTGTATTTTGCGCAATTTGAAATTGCTCGTCTCAATGATCTTCTATTCTTGTTTTCTTTGTTTGGGCATTTCTCATTTCGTTTTCAGTTCTTTGGTTTCTTCTTTCCCCTTTTGGTGATTGCGTCACTTCCCCTCCTTGGATTTTCTGATTTTTTAATTCTTCTTCTGTATACATTTTTTTTTTCGTTCTCCCATATTCTACTCTGGAATTTTGGGAATATTGTTTAGTATGGTTTCATTTCCTGTTTGTGCTCCAAGTGTTTGAAAGAATGACACAAAGGAGCTGGTGATTCACAATGCTCCGGCAATTGGAACAAGATCAAGACCTATCTCGTGGTTTGCGCCAAGCTCGGCTAGGAGTATGTCACCGTTGATTAGTTCTTCGCCGCCCGAATTTTGCCTCTTCAGTTTGGGTGTTGCAAGCCTCCAACAGTTTGTGGATATACTTTCGTGAACCCAATTACATGGGTGAATCCAATGAACCAAGCATCGACTTTTTGGTCTTTTTCAAGTTTTTCTTTGAAGTTTGGATGGAATTTTGTTTTACCTCTGATTGTTGAGTAGAGATGTTGTTTGTTGCTATTAGTTTAAAAAAAAATAAAAATTGGTGGCAGTTGGAATTCTGGATCAGGTCTTCATGAAATCCCTTCCATATCAGCTATTCCATTATCTCAATTGAAGTTGATTCCCGTGATCGCCGGTTAGGAGCTTCGCACTTCAGAGTGACTTCGCAGCTCTCCACTCTATCTCTGGTTTGATCTGCTAGTCTGTGTCGTCATCTCCGTCTCGTCTCCGACTCACTCGTATTGGGTCTAATCTGCTGGTCAACCATTCCCACTCCGGCTATGCCGTGTTTCGTCACTCCTTCACAGAGACAGTAGATCTCTTGGAGTTTCTTGATTTTGAAGGAAATTTTTACAGGCTTTTCCTTCGTTTTGGGCCATATTTTTTGGTCTTCGCTTCGCAACAATTTTCTTCTTCATTGGCACGTCTCGTCTGCTTTATGCATCAGCATCTTCTCCTACAAATCATCTCTATCGTCATTGCCTTCTCTACTGTTGTCATGCTTCACATTAATGAAGTTTTTTTTTTCATCATATTTTTACCGCAAGATGGCGATGTAAAATCTTTATTCATCATCTTCATCTTGAGGGGGCGTATTAGAATTGTTAATTTTGTTATTAATCTGTTAATTAGTTAGTTATTATTTTAGTTGTATTTTTCATTTCATATACTAATATAAATACCACTGTAAAGATAACTTTAATTCTGGAATAATACAGATTATTTATTTAACAATATGTGTGTAATATCCAAATTTCTAAATAATTGGAACTATTTATGTGAACATCTTGTATGGTTTGCTTGTCTATTTTGATGAGTTATATCAACCTTTCATCATTTTCAAAATTTTTTGTAATAATTTACGATTAAAATATTCTACGAATATTATATAATTTGCATAGATTTCTAAAATTCATGGGGACAAAGATAAAGGGTAATTTTTGATATTTCATAAAAAATGTTAATGTTACACTTAATGCTCTTGAAATGTCAATGTCCCAAATATGGTGCACATGGGCTTGAATAAAATATGTCAGCCTATTAAATTCGTTTTGGTTGGATGATGTGTGGCTATTATTCGTGTACTTGGTGATATCAAAAAGACGAGTGTCACTGTATAAACCCTTTCAGTAAGGATTCGTTTTTCGAGTTTGGAACTCAATAATTATATGATGCTACACATGGTACTTAAAACTTATACAAGTGAGAGGAATTATTCTAATAATGTGGATCTCATAATATTTAAATAGGTCGATACATTAATATAACATTTTATGATTGTTAAATTTCAAATCATATATGACAAATCGTTTCTTCTAAAACATTTTCTCTCATTGTGTATATAATTGTGTGAATACATTAATCGCGCCACTTTGAACACTATATTGTGGCACCAAATCCGAAGGGATGAAAGTCACTCGCCCATTGACGCACTCTTGGTAATTTATTAGGATAAACTCTCAAGTAGGAATCGAACCTATGACCTTATGATCACCAAAGTTATAACTCACCCTTATCACTTGAGCCGACCCAATTGGACCATACTCGGCATCCTTTGCATTGCTTCAACCATTGTGCTTATTGGCCAAATATAATATTAACCTTACCCATCTATTTAATAAAGAAAAGCAAAGGTTTTTAAGATGTGCATGGTGGGTGCTGACTCTGGGTCCAAGAGGAGGGCATGATAATAGAAAGTGCGGCCGGATAAGAAGGAATAGGTTACAAAGGTCGCCATCTCCGTAATATAAATATAATATAATAAATTACACCTAGATACACCCTTTTAGTTTTACCAAACAGATTTTGAAAATGGAAAAATATTTTTCATAAATTAACAAAATATACCAACTAAAAAAATACTTAGAGATGCGAAAACATTTTTTAGTTTTTAAAATATAATATTTTCAAGAACTATAAATATTTTACCTTATTTTTTAATTTTTCAATATATGTATTAAAAAATTAAAGTTTAAAATCGAACTCAATGCTCATACACATAAGGTAAGTGTCAGTATTTTAAAAAAATAATTACTTCCTAATTTTCTATATAAACTTAAAAAAAAATAAAAGAATAGATTGATATTTTTATAATTAATTGAAAAATTAGAAATTAAAATTAAAACTATTTTATTAAGAAACTATTTTTAAAACTATTTATTGTTGTTCATTTGTTTTATATAAATATTGTAAATTAAAAAAATAGAAAATTTAGAATACTAAAATAAAAATAAAAACTATTCATGACTAAACATGTCCTTCTTTGTCATCATTTCCAAATACAAAAAAAAAAAAGAGTAAAAAATTAGAATTATTTGGTAAATGATATTATTTAAAACAATTATTAATATTAAATGTATATATTTTTTAATTGCTTGTCAATAAAATATAAAAATTATCTTCTCCTTTTGATGTGGAAGGAATCTGTTTATTTATTTTTTTCGTAAAAAAATTATTCAGGGGGGTGGATGAGCAACCATTTGACCGGAGAGGATAGATAAGAATTGAATAAAGTGAAGAGATATGATGGAGACGGCGGCAGCACCACTTGTTTTATTTCACAAAATTCCAAGCGCCCAGTCCGCGCTGCCAATATTCATTGAATGCTTGGGAAGACCCGCCGGCGGCCACTGCGCTGCTTCAATTATATGCCTGGGTCGAGTCGATGCCCACTGAACTACGTCGTTTCAATTCTAATTTATTATTCTACCCTTTTTTATGCATGAAGTCTTTGTCCAGCTTTTCCGAGGTGCTTCAAATCTTAAATAATAAGTATATAGTTTATTTTATGTTCACACACCCACACAAAGAAAATGCCTCTCTCTCTCTCTCTCTCTCTCATCCGACCCTTTTAAATAAATCTCTCCAAAGCTACACTTCTATTCAATACTGATGATTACCAATTCTTTAATTTTTCCTTTTGTGACAAGGTCGTAAGTAACTTTATATTTTTTAATAGAAGGCTAATTTTATTCAAATGAAAATATATGAAAGATAAACTAATAAACTTCTATCCACTGGACTATAATAATAAAACTTCTTAACTATAATCCTTTTAGGTTTATTAGGACAATTTTGTCCCTAAAACTAATTTACATTGCTTATGATGCTAATTGCAGGCACCCCATATTGTATGGGGCTAATATAGCAAAATCAGGCTAAATTTTATTTCATAAGATAAAATACACAGGAAACATTGAGATATAGAGAATATAAAATTTTACATTGAAAAAAAAATAAAAAATAAAAAAGAGAAAGGAAAAAAAATAAAAAAGAGGGGAAGGGATCTTCAGTTCTTCATGCTAGCACCTACACACACGCACAATAAAAATTCAGTTAGGAAGTCAAAATTAAAATTGATTAGCTACTTAAGATTGATTGAATAAATTAAAATTGATTAATTAACTTAAATTAGAAAATTAGTTTTAATTCTGATTGGTTGATTTGAATTTGATTGGTTAATCAAATTGAATGCAAATCACTCCTCAAATCCTATAAATAGAGGCCTCTGAAAGAGTGAGAACACACAGAGAGATTCGCATGATGATACAGATAATTAGTTTGAGGAAGTCATTCAAGCAGTTTTAGAGAGAACATCAGAGTAAGTTCTGATTGAAAGCTTGAGGAAATTGCTGGAGAGTTGAGCTTTTGAATTCAAAGGTTTTGGAGGTTCTAAAGGTCAGAGTTTGGGATTCAAGATTGTAGACAAAATCAAAGAAATGTTAGGACTAGAGGAACCCATGAGTGGGCTTGATACACATGGGTGAACATTAACTTGATCCAAAAGCTTGAACCTATTAGGTCTTGAGTCCAACCATGTATATCAGCACCCATCATCCACTCAAATTTTCTAATGTGGGACAAACGCACAAGTGGAATTCTCAACAAGAAAATGCTAATGTAGAGCTTGAAGATCGAAGGAGCTGAAGACTAAGGTTAGCTTCACTTTTGCCTTTGTGTTTGATTTTACAAAATTTTGAAGGTATAGCTTTAAAATTGTTGATTCAGATTATTTTTGGACTTGAAAAACTCGAATTCTTTAATTTGGATCCATTCCAGCAACACGGATCCGATCCAATATTTGGATTTGATCCGCTGAACTGATCCATCAATCTCATCAACCCAATCCGCCGAACTCGGGTTGACCCAACCCATTCAACCGGTGGATCCATAGACTCGAGACACGGGTTCAATATGGATCATGGTCCATTAATACTTGAATTTATTCGGCCAAAGTTTCAAAGTCTAAGTCTTTAACCCAACATTGGGCCTAAGCCCAAATGCGTTTAAATAAAACCAATCCCAAGATTGGGCCCAAGCCCAAATTATTTTTAAATAAACTCAAAACCCAACAACCCACGTATTGGACTGAGCCCATTACTTCACTCAGAGCCCAAACTCAAATGTTTGAGCCCAATGATGAGCTTAGCCCATATTTCGAAGCCAAAGTTTCAATGTCCAAGTTCTATAAACCCAAAACTCAGAATGCTAAGCCGAAACATGAGTCGAGCTCATACCATGACTCAAATCTGAGGCAAACAAAACCCAACAAACCCTAACCCAAACGAACTCAATACTTGACTCAAGTTAATTCAAATCAAACGGGTTGTTTGGTTTAAGAGCAAATAAGGGGACTTTTCTCAAGAAAATTTGACCTGAATTGAAAAATTTTTTAAAAAATAAAAAAGGAAAACCAAAAGGAAACTTATCTAACTATCACACGCCTTCGATCCATTTGAGCCAAGCTTTCAAAGGTGAGTATTGCATAGATCTACAAAGAGAGTAAGAAGATGAGTGAGAAAAGAAACAATGAAAGAAAGACATAAGAAATCAGAGAGGAGAAATCAAAGAAAGAATGAGAAAGGGTGCGAAAATGAAAGAGGAACAGAAAACAGAAGAGAGTAAGCAAATGAGCAAGAAGAGGAAGAATGGAGATCAGAAGAAATGAGAAATCAAAGAGAAGAAATCGAAGAGAGAATGAAAAGAGAAACAAAGAAATGGAGAGAAATGTTGCGAAGAAAGTGAGGGAAAGACAGAGAGAGAAAAAAGAGGAGAGTGAACAAATTTGGCAAAAATGAGAGGAAAAAGTAAAATTTGGATTTTTTTATATAAGGGTAATGGGACACATATCACATCCATATTGCAACATATGTCACGATATGAGCCAAGTATTTAAAGGGCAACTTGTGTTGGCTTAACATGACTTTTGAATCTTATTTTGATGATAACAAATAAAGATAAATTTAACTTGTTATGGTTAAGTGATGATGTTTCAGGAAACCTAGTATATGAAGTTCAAAAGTTTAAGGTTTATAAGCTCAAGATCACAAGTGTTATGAAAGAATATATCCCAAAGCCAAGAGATCAAAAGGAAGCTCAAGAAGCCAAAGATAGTAAAATCATACGGAAACTTAAAGGATATTGAAGCTCAAGACAAAGTGGACTCAAAGCAAGAGATACATGAAGACTTCAAGTTTAGAAAGTTTTAAAGTTTTAGGGAAGTCTTGTGTAAGTACTTCATTTAAATATCAAAATGAATGCTTTGAAACTCATTAGAGTTTATTATGGACTTAGAGACGTTATTTTGAAAACCCCAGAAAATACTCTTTAAAAGTATCAAAACAACTTGGCTAAAGTTTTTGGAAACAAACTTGAAAAACAGTGTTTTTAACTATTCAGGCAACTGACCCTTGTCAGGTTAGGCAACTGACATTTTCACTGAATTGAATTTGGAAAACAGTGAAGGATCAGGCGACTGACCCTATTTTTTACCTTGAAAATACACTGATTTTCAAAGGTCATGCGATTGACCCCGATGAGTTCAGGCGACTGACCCTCGTAACAACTATTTTTTAAACAGCGTTTTGAAGTTTCTAAAATGAGTTGCTTGTGCCCCAAACTTTGTAAAAACTTGGGAAACATTCCAAGTAACTTGGGCAACACGATTTTATTACTTTTTGAGCCTATAAATACTTGGTTTCTCAAATCAAATTGAATACCAAGAATTGAAAACCTGATTTCAAGCTATATTGCTCATACTCTCTCAAAGCCTTCTTACACACATCCATT
The DNA here is from genome assembly GCF_029873635.1 of Malania oleifera. Classification (NCBI taxonomy): domain Eukaryota; kingdom Viridiplantae; phylum Streptophyta; class Magnoliopsida; order Santalales; family Ximeniaceae; genus Malania; species Malania oleifera. Next base: position 68,535,291 of record NC_080422.1, on the reverse strand, counting down.
TGCCAATATTTTTTTGAGAATTTCTGAGGCATTGTTCTCTGATCCCTGAGCACAACTTCTGAGTTTCAAATCAATCCAAGAGAGATACCGGTGATATACTCTTTGAGCTTCAATTTCATTCTTCATTAATATTTATTTTGAAGTATTGATTAGATGTGCTATATTTGTACTAGTATGCTCTATCTGAGAATATTTCTTGTACACAAGAATTCTTTCTTGTTTTCTTCACGATTCAAAGCTGTTGAATTGTTGTACCAAGCGTGGGGTATCATTTGGAGATGTGTACTCTAGCCTATTGAATGAGGGATTATAAGTTTACTTGACTCACTCTAAAAATGAGCAACTTGAAAGTTATCCCAAGTATAAGAGTTCTGCCATGTAATATTCAGCCCAAAGACCAGATCGTTTCCTTAGGAAATGCAGTTTAATCTCAACTTTTATGTATTTCCAATCGAAAATAAAAAGTTACTAAACTCAGTTTAGATTCGGGATTTTCAGGATTGTTTGATATTTCTTTTGACAAATTAAACAAACATGCAAATTAAACCCTAATCCTAGCATGCATTGAATTAAACAACAAGAACGAAAACCTTACGTCTAATCAGGCAGACATCGAAACATGCGTTAAACTTCGGAATATAAACTAGAGATGGTAACTTTAACATGTAATTAAAACACGCAATAATAAGACTCACTCAAACACAATCGCAAATGATGAAAACCAAACCTTTAACAAAATCAAGAACTTGAATCAAAATCAAACTTAAAATGTAAACAAGAACTCTACAAAATTTAACGCTTTAACAACTTAAACGATAACTAAACATGATAAAATTAAGAACTTTAATAAGACCAACCCTAAACTAAATCAAGCTTCAAAAAAAATTAAATTTTAAAAAGGACAACTAATTTAATTTCTAAAAACAAAAATAGTTTTTTTCTTTTTGTATTTTTTTTTTAGAGCCAACCCGAACTTAATTAATTAAATAACTCGAATCGCTAATTAAATCTACCGCTAAATTTACTTGATAAAATAAATAAATAAAGAAACTTCAATAATAATAAAACACCCTAAACAATATTCAAAATCTAAAATTTTAAATAAACCTCAATAAATAAGATTTAACAATATTCAACTAACTAACAATAATAAAAAGAAAAGAGGAGAGAGAGAGAGAGAGAGAGAGAGCTCGGTGGCTATGGCAGGTTATGTAGCAGCTGTGCATTGTGGTTGCAGTAGCTGGCCGAGAGTGGATGGTGGCTGGAGCAATCGTGGACCAACAACGACAGCAGAGGAATTCCTTCGGGTTACAGCAGCAAAGGAAGGCAGGCGACAGCTCTTGGGTTGGCCTCTCTGTTAGGACCAGCAGTAGCAGCGGCTGACGAGGTCTTCGGGTGTGGTATGGAGGCTTCAGTAGCAAGTCTCAGCAGCAGAGGGGTGGCTCTCGGGTTGGTAGCACCAGCAACACAGTAGTGGAAAGGAAGGGCAACCACAGTAGCTCGAGGAGGAGTTCATGGCAGCAGCTGGGATGGCTGTGGTTCTCTGTGTAATGCCCCAAACCCTTAAACCCGGTCCAATGCATTAAACCTGATAAAAACCTGATAAACCAAAACAAATACGCAGCGGAAAACATAACTATAATCCTCAACTATAATACTAGAGTTTACTATTCCTATCCATAATCCAAATTAACTATTCACCACCTATAATCACATATATACATGTCTCCAAAACATAATCCTCAAGTACCAGTATTCTTAACCATCCATATCTTAGAAAACTTAAAACATAGAACATAAAACATAAATTTATACATCTCAAAATCAACATAAAAATATACCCTTTTCTTTTTCTATTTCCCAAAAACGCTATAAAACATCGAGCTCTCTAAGCTCGATCTCGAGAAAATCCTGAAAAAGATACATTTATATTCAGGTGGGACACATCTTAGTAAGGAAAAAAGCATTATATTAAAACACCGTGTGGCTAGCATGAGTTTATATGACAACAAAATATTTAACATTTGAAAATCGTTAACATAATTTCTGAAATCATTCGATGATCCTATTCAAACACACGTAAGGTATTTTACCCACGAGATTCCTTAAGGATAGGGGTGATTACCCGCCCATACAAGTAGCACCCGTCTGCTCTAATACATTTGGAAACCTGAAGGTCACTACTGAAGCATATCATGACACTCACCTTACTCAGTAAGCTCTCTAGTGTTAGATTGATCTCATACTTACATAGTTCAAACAAAGGTTTACAAGTGAAGGCCCCAAAGATAGGGAAATCTACCTGCCCATACAAGTAGGTTCCCTCTGCCCTAGTATATTATGTAGCCTACTGCCACGTCTGATACTACTAGCACACTTGCCTTTCTCAGCAAGCGCTCCGGCGAAAAGTACACCCCGCCCCAGCTATAACATATTCTATTAACATAAATACTTTAAATATTATAATACATTATTCTTTATGTCATTATGCAACCATTCACATATGTTCATGTTCATAACTTTAACATTTCATTTCATTTCACTTTAAGTGACACTTTCTCATTTACATCGTTCACATTTCACATTTTCATTTTATTCATTCTTACTACAGCTGCTCTTTAGCCATCATCAATTAGTCCACATAGAAATGCACTAAAATTTGCTAACATAGCTCCTTTTAGCTGTCATCAATTAGTCCACATAGAAATGTGCTAGAATCTGCTAACATGACTTTCAACTGTCATACATTTACATGATTACATTAACATACACAAGCCACATGATTCATATCATATTTCATTATTAATGCTTTACTTAGCCTGCATCTCATACATTTAACATATATTTGCACAAAACTTACATTTACTTATGCCACACAATTTAACAATAAAATTCATACATTGCCTGTAAAATAAGCCAACCAATATTTAACATTTATATACTGAAAATACCTTTCATTTCTTACATAATTATCCTGAAAATATTTTCTACTTTTATCAGTTCATTTTTACTTATACGTATCTAATAAACAGCCCTAAACTCAGAAAAACATAATTTAAATGATTGACATTTTAAATACATACTGAAACATATACACGTATATATAACACACTTCATTTTCTATTAAGTTCATAAAAATTATGGTTTAATATATATTTTTTCCCTTACCTGGTTTCTTGAACTATGCCAACAGGGACCCCGAAAAGATGCCCATGGTGTTCACCCAGACCCTGAAATAAAAATTCTAATTCCATTAAATCAACCTTAAATAAAATACTATTTTAATATTTCCTAGGCCCTTAAATTCCAAATAATTAGTTATACCCTCAAATATAGCCAATTTACTTAATTCCCCAAATCCCACTCACTTTGGAGTGGGGCCTCGGAAACCCAAATTGAAAATTTACTCCTACCAAAATGATGGCGATCGTGACTAGGATCCCGTGGTGGTGCCCGATCGTCAATTTGGTTGAAAATCTAAGGAGAAATTGAGTAAATTGGGAAAAGTTACCTTACCCCAGGAATGGTATCTACGCTGCTCCCACGACAAATCTACTCCAGAAGAAATGTCGGTGGTGGAGTTAGGAATCCAACGATACCTTCCGTTTTCCAATTGGTACTCGTTAGGCCGATGAAATCGAGGAGAGAGAGGAGGAGGATGGAGGAGGCGAAGAGAAGCACTGAGAGAGAGCGCAGGAGCTCTCTCTGTAATTCAGGAAAATTCTCATGTAAGTTTTTTTTTTTTTTTTTTAACTTCCTTTATCTTGTTTTTTTTATTAACATAATATCATATTATATTATATACTTTTATATATATCTTATCCTTATATATCCATATATATATAACCCCCATTTTACTTAACTAAATTAATTCAATTTAATAATGTTTAATTAATTAATTAATTACTAATTACTCTTAATTAATTTTTTATCATACTATTTCTTTTTATTTGTTTATTTAATACATTAATTTAATAATTTTTAACTAATTAATTGATTAATAATTTTAATTAATTAATTTTCTTAATTAATTTTTTAATTAATTTTTTTTTCTGGGTTATTACATTCTTCCCTCCTTCAAAGATTTTCATCTTCGAAATTTTTACCAACTAATCAATTATTTCCTCATTTTGGGAATTCATAACCCAACACGTCTCACATATCCCAATATCTATCCAATGAATTGCTACATTATCCATAATGAAATAAAATGATCATATAAACTTCTCAATCATCCATAGCCAAATTAAATCATTATTACCATAATTATAAACTCATACTTGCGCCCTTGACAACATCTGCCTCAGTCGGGATCAACGAGTACACTTGTGCTGGTCCACCTCCACCTAGAAGTACTTGCTGGTTTACCCTAATACCATAACCTCTGAAATCAATTAACCAACCTCATACCACATATTTCCATATACTCCAATTTAAATATCAAACACCCAACTTGACCACAAACTAATTAATCACAACACCTAAATTATTCTCCTTCAAAGGGTGTTTTTTTTTTTTTTCCACATTCAACCAACCTAACCTTCGAGTTCAAATCCCAAGTTCTTATTTCTCTGCTCGGAAACATCACCATCGATGGATTTACCATGATTTTCTGAAGGTAGTTACTTCTTCATAAAAACATAGAAGACCATCAAGGGATTTCTGTCCCCAAGCTTATGAAACACAATTCAAAATTCGTAATGATATCTTAATCTACCCATCCCTATCCATATCGCAACTCAATCCTATACTCCGGTATAAATCATCCCTAACCTAATACTCTAATATTTCCATAACTCTAATCACACTTCCGAATGGACATTACTCTAACACCATCTGTAATGCCCGAACCCTTAAACTTGGTCCGGTGCGTTAAAACTGATAAAAACCTAATAAACCAAAACAAATACGCAGCGGAAAACATAACTATAATCCTCAACTATAATACCAGAGTTTACTATTCCTATCCATAATCCAAATTAACTATTCACCACCTATAATCACATATATACATGTCCCCAAAACATAATCCCCAAATACCAGTATTCTCAACCATCCATATCTCAAAAAACTTAAAAAATAGAACATAAAATATAAATTTATACATCTCAAAATCAACATAAAAATATACCCTTTTCTTTTTCTATTTCCAAAAAATGCTATAAAACATCGAGCTCTCTAAGCTCGATCTCGAGGAAATCCTAAAAAAGATACATTTATATTCGGGTGGGACACATCTCAGTAAGGAAAAAAATAATATATTAAAACAGCGTGTGACTAGCATGAGTTTATATACCAGCATAACATTTAACATTTGAAAATCGTTAACATAATTTCTAAAATCATTCTCTGCTCCTATTCAAACACATGCAAGGTATTTTACCCACGAGATTATTTAAAGATAAGGGTGATTACCCACCCATACAAGTAGCACCCGTCTGCTCTGATACATTTGGCAACTTGAAGGTCACTACTAAAGCATATCATGGCACTCACCTTACTCAGTAAGCTCTCTAGTGTTAGATTGATCTCGTACTCACACAGTTCAAAAAAAGGTTTACAAGCGAAGGCCCCAAGGATAGGGAAATCTACCTGCCTATACAAGTAGGTTCCCTCTGCCCTAGTACATTATGCAGCTTACTGCCACATCTAATACTACTAGCGCACTGGCCTTTCTCAGCAAGCCCATGAGCAAAGAGTACGCCCCGCCCCCGTTGTAACATATTCTATTAGCATAAATACTTCTAATATTATAATACATTATTCTTTCTTTCATTATTCAACCATTCACATATGTTCATGTTCATAACTTTAACATTTCATTTCATTTCACTTTAAGTGACACTTTCTCATTTACATCGTTCACATTTCACATTTCATTCCATTGCCATTTCATTTCATTCATTCGTACTACAACTGCTCTTTAGCCGTCATTAGTTAGTACACATAGAAATGCGCTAAAATCTGCTAACGCAGCTCCTTTTAGCTGTCATCAGTTAGTCCATATAGAAATGCGCTAGAATCTGCTAACACGGCTTTCAACTGTCATACATTTACATAGTTGCATTAACATACACAAGCAGCATGATTCAAAAAATATTTCATTCTTAATGTTTTACTTACGTAACTTGCATCTTATTCATTTAATATATATTTACACAGAACTTACATTTACTCATGCCACACAATTTTGCAATAAAATTCATACATTATCTGTACATTAAGCCAACCAACATTTAATGTTTATATACAGAAAATACCTTTCATTTCTTACATAATTATCCTGAAAATACTTTTCATTTTCATCAATTCATTTTTGCATATACATATCTAATAAACAGCCATAAACTCGGAAAAACATAATTTAAATGGTTGACATTTTAAACTTATACCGAAACATATACATGTATATATAACATAATTCATTTTCCATTAAATTCATAAAAATTTTGATTTAATATATATTTTTTTCTCTTGGTTTCTTGAACTACGCCAACATGGACCCCGAAAAGATGCCTGCGGCGCTCACCCGGACCTTGAAATAAAAATCCTAATTTTATTAAATCAAGCCTAAATAAAATACTATTTTAATATTTCCTAGACCCTTAAATTCCAAATAATTAGTTATATCCTCAAATATAGTTAATTTATTTAATTCCCCAAATCTCACTCTCGCTTTGGAGTGGGGCTTAGGAACCTCAAATTGGAAATTTACTCCAGTCAAAATGACGACAATGACGACTAGGATCCCATGGTGGTGCCCGATTGTTGATTTTATGAAGATCTAAGGAGAAATTGAGTAAATTGGGAAAAGTTACTTTACCCCAGGAATGGTGTCTATGCCGCTCCCACGAAAAATCTGCTTCAGTAGAAATGTCAGTGATGGAGTTAGGAATCCAATGGTACCTTTCGTTTTTTGATCGGTACTTGTTAGACTGATGAAATCGAGGAGAGAGAGGAAGAGGATGGAGGAGGCAACGAGAAGCACTGAGAGAGAGCGTAGGAGCTCTCTTTGTAATTCAGGAAGCTTCTTAGGTAAGTTTTTTTTTTTTTTAACTTCCTTTATCTTTTTTTTTATTAACATAATATCATATTATATTATATAATTTTATATATATCTTATCCTTATATAACCATATATCCATATGTATATATATATATATATATATATATATATATATAACCACCATTTTACTTAACTAAATTAATTCAATTTAATAATGTTTAATTAATTATTTAATTACTAATTACTCTTAATTAATTTTTTTTCATATTATTTCTTTTTATTTGTGTATTTAATACATTAATTTAGTAATATTTAACGAATTAATTGATTAATAATTTTAATTAATTAATTTTTTTGATTAATTTTTTTTCAGGTTATTACACTCGGGGTGGGTGTGGTTCTCGGGATGGCTGGAAGAAGAAGACAGGGAGGAGAAAGAAGAGAAGGAGAAGGAGAAGGAAAGGGAAAAGGAGACTGAGGGAGAGAGAGCTGAGAGAGAAAGCTAGGGGCTGAGAGAGAAAAAGGAGAAAGAAAGAGTGAGAGAGGGAAGGGAAGGAGAGAGCAGGGGTGCGCGGGGGCTTGTAGAGAAGAAAGGGGGAAGAGAAGGATATAAAGGGGAAGGGGGGAGACCCTACCTGCCGAAGGTTACCCGGAAAGGAAGACCCGACCCTGCCTGCATGGTCGAGTCACATCAGGGTTTTAAAAGTTAATTTTTTTTTTATTATTTCTTTTTTTATTTATTTGTGAACAAAGTCAATCTTGACCCTTGTGGAACTCGTATCTCTCAAAACTCAAAACACAAAAGTCGTAGATAATCTTTTTATCTTTCTCTAGAATTTTGAATTGTCTCGATTGGAACTTGGACGGAAAAGTTATGCATGAATTACAAACTGATGCCAGCTTTAGCTCTCGATAATTTTTCTACGATAAAAAAATGTCGAAAATTCATAAATTGCTCAATAAAACCCAGAAATTATAAATAGGATACCTTATTAAAATATTGAGAATAATTAGGCATTGAATTAAAAATATAAGCTTTAATGCAAAATTAAAATGCCTAATTATGCAGTTTAAGCACGCAATTACAACCCCCAACTAATGTTTTGCTAGTCTCTAGCAAATAACGTGAATGAATTTCAGGTCGGTATCCACAATTACTAACTCTAGAAAACATGAAATTAATTCCCATGCAACACAACCATACTGTTTCACATATAAGAATATAACTGAATTTCATACAAACTTGTTCATATTCAATGCACACAACTTCGAAGCATGTCACTCATGCAAGTTTCATCATTATATAGCATTTAAGAATAGTATACTCCCATGAAGTTAACCATTGGTACAATTCAGAGTTAATTCGATTATATAAGCTCGAGTATAAACAGGTAAAATCTGGAGGTGTGTGTGATGTGTGTGAGTCATTGCACCTAAAATACTAGTGGACACCTACAGAACGGTTGTTTTGACTTGGCCTAACTGGTATACCCTCAAAAACACTTAAAAGGAATGGGTTCACTCGTCATATGTGAGAAGGAGTGTCATGATCAAACACCCCACATATTGAAAGGAACAAACACTATGTATATGGAGTGGACTAGTCTGAGAAGGATCTAGCCTATCTATGAGGTGTCGGGTCCTTCATCCTAGCATCTTCTCACCTACTCGCCATTTCCAACCGAGACCACCCTAGATCAACTTATTCACAAACTTGGTGCGAATACCTCTGAGGTATTAAACGGTTGAAGAATCTTCATACGTGGAGAACATGTTTCATGTCCTTGATTTTTTTTGTGGTATTTCCGTGGAGCAGACATTAGCATTTCATTTCATGTGCATTTCTATTACTTATTCTTTCTTCTGCTCATTCTTTATTTTCTGTCTTTTTTTGGTCAATTAGGACAATCATTACACTTCTTTTGTTGTCTTCATACCATCGATAGGAGTTAAGCTCGAACAGTGGACCATGAACTTAGTCTATTTCTAAGGGTGGCTCAACCTTCACATCTTGAGTAGGCTACAAGACCTAGGTTTATATCTCTCCACTAGATGTAACCTCTAGGCTAGCAAGTCAAAAATAGAGACTAGTGTACAAAGAATCGTCCAAAAGAAAAGGGAATCGAGTTTCATGAACTCTGATTTGATGTTAACACTCAAAAGGACGATAAATAGATCAAGGATATCTCACAGGGTGTCATAGTCACCACGGGTGTTCTTTCAGTGTTCACAAGGAACACTAAGTGCAATGAATCACGTGAATGTGTCTATTCAGTCTCATGAGATGTCGTGTAAATACAAGAGTTCATATAACCAGATTAACACGAGTGTACTACCAATCAATTCTTCATGGAGTTACAAAGTTATATAAAGAGAAACTACACATAAATGACTCAATTGTGTAATTCTTAGGTTATATGCAAGTATGTGAAGGGTATATGTCAGTGTTAATCATGGCATAATCGTTTATCCTCAATACTCTTTCTTTCTTTCTTGTTTTTTTTTTTATAATATAAAACCCGGCAAGTAGATGTGCATAGTGTCACATGCAAATTATCACCCCCTCCCCCAAAACTAAAGTGGAACATTTTCCTCAATGTGAAAGCATATAGGAGATAAAAAAGATGTGCATAGGGGAAGTAGGGCGTACCTAGGTGAAGAAGTAATGGAAAAGAAAAATTGAAACTACAGAAAAATGTACTTGAAAATTAACTAAAAATAAAATGAGGTAAAATAAAATGAAAAGAAGGGAAAGAAAAACATCATAGTTGTCTGGCGGAGGCTCTGGAGGAATTTTGTCTGATGGATGTAGGTCTATAAATTGAACTAGAGGGTCTCCAAATTTGAGCCATCACAATGAATCAATTTGCATACTTGCACGAAAGTCAACTTCAAATGAATTAATACTCTTGAAAATACCAAACAATACATGTGCATATTGACTTTTAACAAGAAGGGATCTTTATTCAGCATATTTTTCATGAAATTTACTTCTTTACGAACTAATTTTTGAGGAAAAGTTATTGGAATAGTTACCTTTAGTTCTTTAGAAGTATTAGCACTAAAAGTTTTACTTGGTTCCTTGAAAGTTAAACATTCACCATTTTGCTCACCCTATTTATTGGGTGTACTAGTCATCTTACCTCTGCGAGCATTTGCTTCAGCATTGAACTCCTTGACATTTATTCCAGTTGGGAGTGACGGTTCCACGGCTGCCAAGCTCTGAGGATAAGGTACCATAGGTTGGTACTCTTTATTAGTATCAGCCTCCTCATTAACTAAATGCTTCACTTCTAGGCCCGCTTCCTCTGGTTTTTCTTTGACTTCATCTGTCTCAGTTGTAACTTTAGGTTCTGGGATAACTGGTTGTTTGTCGATGAGTATCTTATGTTGGGGAACTTCTTTTCTACTTCTCAAAGTAATAATGGCCTCCGCTATCTCAAGAGAAACATTATGTATTTGTCGTTGTTGGTGCTAGTATTCTTGAGGATTAGGTTGAGGTTCAAATGGAAATTCCCTTTTTTCTAAGATATTCAACTTTGTACTCATCTCATTAATGGTGTCCCACAATTCATGTATAGCATGAGTGTACTGATTATTAGTTGTGACGTGAATCTGCATGAATTGTTGAAACATATTCGCCATTTGCATCATGCTATCATTAAGAGATTTCTTTGCTGGAATAGGAACTAAATTTTGTTGAAATCGCGAAGGTACGTAGCTCTGAGAGACTTATTATGGCTAATACTGCTATTGAGGAGCTGCAACTGAGTGATATAGTGGCTGCGGGGGTGGTGCATAAGATTGAGGAGATATCTAAAATAGTGAGGAAGATGAACTAGACTGATCATTCCTCCATGTGAAGTTTAGATGATTCCTCCATCCCAGATTATAAGTATTCGAGAATGGCTTATTTTGAGATTTGTTGATCCAATTTGCTAACTGCATCTGATCAGATCCACTCTCCTGCAATCCTGGTAAAAGCGGACAATTCTCCATCGATTTCGTAGCTTTCACTTTCTCCGACTCCATAACCTCTATTTTTTCAGACAAAGCATCAACTAGAGCCTATAAATTAGTTTTCTTTTTGACCTCGTATTTACTTCCACCACTAATCGCTTTGAGAGGTTGTGCTGCCATTGGTGCCCGTTCATATCGTGTGTTCCATTGTTGGACACTTTTAACTAAATAATCAAAGAATGACAGAGCCTCATCCAATTCCTTGCTGAAGAACTCCCTGTTGCACATAGTCTGGACAAACTATTACATTCAGGGGTTAAAGCAATATAAAAATAATTCACTAACCTCCAAGATTCGAATCCGTGATATGGACATATATTTATAATGTCCTTGAATCTCTCCCAGCAAGCTTGGAACGTCTTGTCACCTTTTTGCATAAATCGACTGATTTGTTCCTACAAAAATTGAGTTCTTTGTAACAAAAAAAAATATATGCAGAAATTTGTTTTGCATATCAGCCTAACCAAAGATAGAATTAGGCCTAAAAGAATTAAACCACGTCTTAACCTTGTCATCAATGAAAAAGGAAATAGACACAATCTAATTGCCTGATTAGTAGTAGTCCCATCTATGAATGTAACACATGCAAGCTCAAAATTAGTTAAATGCTGATACGAATTTTCACACTCCATCCCATAAAATTAAGGTATCACAGATATCATTCCAAGCTTAATGTTAAAGTTTTGTGCATTCTCAGGAAATATGATGCAAGATGGTTGTGTGGTTAGTGTGGGCTAAAAAACATCCAAAAGCGTGTGTGGTGCAGGTGCAACCATACTTTCTTCAAAACTCAAAAAAAAAAAAATCTTTTTTTTCTTTTTCATGAGAAAAATTAAAATAATAGGAAAAACACTAGTTTGAAACTAAAATTGACATTCCCCAGCAATGGCACCAAAAATTTGACTCACTCTAAAAATGAGCAGCTCAGAAGCTATCCCAAGTATAGGAGTTCTGTTGTGTAAGATTTAGTCCAAATGTTAGATTGTCTCCTCATGAAATGCAGTTTAATCTCAAATTTTACGTATTTTCAATCAAAAATAAAAAGTTACTGAACTCAGTTCAGAGTCGGGATTTTTAGGATTGTTTGAGATTTCTTTTGACAAATTAAACGAACATGCAAATTAAACCATAATTCTATCATGCACTGAATTAAACAACAAGAACAGAAACCCTACATCTAATAAGGCAAACATCGAAAAATGTGTAAAACTTCGAAATAGAAACTAAATACGATAACTTTAACATGTAATTAAAACACGCAATAATAAGACTCACTCAAACACAAACGCGAACGATAAAAACCGAACCTTTAACAAAATCAAGAACTTGAATCAAAATCAAACTTAAACGTAAACAAGAACTCAACAAAATTTAACGCTTTAACAACTTAAATGATAACTAAACACGATAAAATTAAGAACTTTAATAAAACTAACCCTAAACTAAATCGAGCTTCAAAATAAACTAAATTTTTAAAAAACAACTAATTTAATTTCTAAAAATAAAAATAATTTTTTTCTTTTTTATTTTATTCTTTTTTTTAGAAGCAACCTAGACTTAACTTAATTAATTAAATAACTCGAATCGCTTAAATCTACCACTAAATTTACTTGATAAAATAAATAAATAAATAAATTTCAATAATAATAAAACACCCTAAACAATATTCAAAATCTAAAATTTCAAATGAACCTCAATAAATAAGATTTAACAATATTCAACTAACTAACAATAATAAAAAGAAAAGAGGAGAAAGAGAGAGAGAGAGAGAGAGAGAGAGAGAGAGAGAGAGAGAGAGCTCGGTGGCTATGGCAGGTTGTGCAACAGCCATGAACAGTGGCTGCAGTGGCTGGCCGAGAGTGGATGGTTGTTGGAGCTGCTGTGGACCAACAGCAGCAGTAGAGGAATTCCTTCGGGTTACAACAGTAGAGGAAGGTAGGTGACAACTCTTGGGCTTGCCTCTCTGTCGGGATCGGCAGCAGCAGCGGTTGAGGAGGTCTTTGGGTGTGGTCTGGAGGCTTCAGCAACAAGTTCTCAGTAGCAGAGGGGTGGCTCTCCGGTTGGTAGCACAAGCAGCACAGTAGTGGAAAGGCAGGGCAACCGCAGCAGGTGGAGGAGGAGTTCACGGCAGCAGCTAGGATGGCTGTGGTTCTCGAGGCGGTTTGTGGTTCTCAGAGTGGCTAGAAGAAGAAGATAGGAAGGAGAAAGAGGAGAAGAAGAAGGATAAGGAGAGGGAGAAGGAGACTGAGGAAGAGAGAGCCGAGAGAGAAAGCTGGGGGCTGGGAGAGAAGATGGAGAAAGAGAGAATGAGAGAGTGAGAGAGGGAAGGGAAGGAGAGAGTTGGGGTGTGCGGGGGCTTGCAGAGAAGAAAGGGGGAAGAGAAGGATATAAAGGAGAGGGGGGGAGACCCTACCTACAGAAGGTTACCCGGAAAGGAAGACCCAACCCGGCCTGCATGGCCGGGTCACATCAGGGTTTTAAATGTATATTTTTTTTTCTTTTTTTTTTCTTTTTCTTCTTTTTATTTCTTCTTAACCCTCCTAGAGCTCGTATCTCTCAAATATTAAAACATGAACGTCATAGATAATCTTTTTATCTTTCTCCAAAATTTCAAATCATATCGATCGGAGCTCGGATGAAAAAGTTATGCGTAAATTACAAACTGATACCGATTTTTGCTCTCGATAATTTTTCTACGATAAAAAAATGCCAAAGATTCCTAAATTGCTCAATAAAACCCAGAGATTATAAATATGACACTTTGTTCAAATATTGAGAATAATTAGATATTTAATTAAAAATATAAGCCCTAATGCACGAATTAAAATGCCTAATTGCGCAGTTTAAGCGCCTAATCATTGCTCCTACTTGGAAAGGAGTGTTATAGTGGAATCCGTAGGTGCATATCCTAAGACGAGGACGTAGGCGGGTATAGCCAAACCTCGTAAAAATCTCGGTCTCACTCTTTTCCCTTACTCTTTAATTTTTCTACATATATAAACTGCGTGGTTGTTTATTCAAGTGTAGGAAGCTAAAATATTAAGATTGAAAAAACTTTAATTAAAGGGAGTACGTTGATTGATCTTTTGTGGAACCTTAGAGGGAGTATATTGATTAATTGTTTGTGGAAACCTTGGTTAAAGGAAGTGCATTGATCAAGGAATCAAATTGACAACAAAGTTTGATTAAAAGGAAATACCGTTAAAATTTATTTAAGTAACTTGTGGATTGTATTGATTGATTGATGGGTGTTGATAGAAATCGCTACAAGATCAAGCTGATATACTAATTCATAAAATCTTAAAATTTGAATTCGATTCTCAGCTGGACTAGTGATTGAAACTTAAACATTGCATTTGTGATTGTTGAATATAAAAAGGGTTTAAGAAAGAATTTATAAAAAGATTCTTAAAGAAATTTTAAAAACCCAATTCAACCCCCTTTTTGGGACTACACCTTAGTTTTCAATTTATTTATTTATTGTGTTTATTTTAAAGGATTTAGTTAAAGACAATTAGATTCAATTCAGGGATAATTCATAATTAATTAGGTACCGTTCATAAAACAGGTGTGTGGGGGGTGCTAGTTCCTTCCTCTCGCATAATTGAACTCTTGATTCCAATTCTGGTAAAAGCAGACTGAGACTACTAGTTACTTGGCTTAGGATTTGTCTAGAGACCAATCAATAAGCATTAATTAGGTGATCTAACCGCACCTAGGTAAATAGAGTCCATCCATGTAGTATTTGATGAGTCCAATCCCTTCTCTAAAAAGTCTAATGAAGATGATATTAAGATAAGAAATGGATTAGAAAATTTATCCATTGAAAATAATTTTGAAAAGAGCACAGAAATTAAAGAATCACCTGCTGAGGATAATTAGGTGGAGAGTGACGTAAATGAACTACCTAGGGAGTGGAAATTTGTAAAAAGTCACCCCAAAGATCAAATCATAGGTGAACCATCACGAGGTGTAGCTACCCAATCATCCCTTAGAAACTTATGTAGCCACTTTGCATTCTTGTCTCAGGAGGAGCCCAAGAATGTGAATAAGGCAATTGAGGATGAGTCATGGGTGATGTCCATGGAAGAAGAGCTTAACCAATTTGATAAGAACAAAGTTTGGACTTTGGTTCCAAGACCTGATGATCATATTGTTATTGGAACTAAATGGGTCTACAGGAACAAGAAGGGTGAAAATGGCATAGTTATTAGAAACAAAGCCAGAATAGTAGCCCAAGGCTATAACTAGAAGGAAGGTATAGATTTTGAGGAAACATATGCTCCTGTGGCTAGGATGGAAGGCATTCGTATGTTATTCGCATATGCTACTTTTAAAAGCTTCAAATTATATCAAATGGATATTAAAAAAATGGCTACATCAATGAGGAGGTACATTTAGAACAACCTCCAGGATTCGAAAACAACAAATTTCCTAACCATGTTTATCGATTAACGAAAGTCTTGTATGGATTGAAGCAAGCTCTTAGAGATTGGTATGAGAGGCTTACTGGTTTTCTATTAGATAATGGGTTTACTAGAGGGAAGATAGACACAACACTCTTTATAGAGGCTAAAAATGATCACATGCTTCTTGTACAGATATATATTGATGACATCATATTTGGAGCTACAAATAATAAGTTGTGTAATGATTTTTCCAAATGTATGCCAAATGAGTTTGAAATGAGCATGATGGTTGAACTTAATTTCTTCCTAGGACATCAGATAAAACAAGCCAAACATAGAACATTTATATGCCAATCAAAATATGTTAGAGACTTGCTTAAAAAATTTACTATGGAAGATGACAAAATTTTAGGAACACCTACGAGCTCTTCCACAAAATTAGACAAAGATGAGCAAGGTATATCGGTAGATGTTAAGCTCTACTGTGGCATGATTGGTAGCCTATTATACCTAACTATGAGCAAATCTAATATTATGTTTAGTATTTGTATGTATGCTAGATTCCAGGCTGCACCTAAAGAGTCTCATTTATTAGCAGTCAAGAGGATACTTAGATACCTTATTGGGAGTATTGAATTAGGATTATTGTATCCTAAGCATACCTCGTTTGAGGTTGTTAGTTATTCTGATGTTGACTTTGCCAGTAGTAAAGTGGATCGAAAGAGCATGAGCGGCACTTGTCATTATTTAGGATAATCTCTAGTTTCTTGGTTTTCCAAGAAACAAAACTCAGTTGCACTATCCATAACTGATGCCGAATACATTATGGCTGGGAGTTGTTGTGCTCAAACGCTTTATATGAAGCAAAAACTCATGGATGATGGATTGCACTATGACACAATTCCTATAAAATGTGATAACACTAGTGCAATTAATATCTCAAAGAATCTCATATCACACTCACGAACTAAGCATATAGAAATAATACATCATTTTATTCGTAACCATGTGCAAAAGAGGGATGTGGCACTTGAGTTTGTGTGCACTGATAAGCAATGGACCGATATATTCACGAAACCTCTTTAGGAGGATAGATTCATACAAATTATATGTGAATTAGGCTTAATGCACACTCGGGAAGTTGCCCAGAGATATGATGAAGTTCATAAACTGAGGGGAAGCAACATAACTTGGAATCACTACGGCTCTAAAAATTAAGGTTTCTCACAATCTTATCTTGTCTTACACCTATATGTTTTATGACTTGCAAGAAACACAATTGCTATCCATTATATATTGATTGCTTGATTTTATTAAATGGATATTTAATATCTGGTATTGTGAACTGTTATTGATTATTCTAATTATAAATACTGGATTGCATGGAATGTCATCTGCAAGGTTGTTGCAAAACCTTATGATTTGCATGATAGATAATCATTTAGAATACTTGCATGCTTGTATGGAACACCATCTGCAAGGCAGTTGTAAAATTTGTGTATGCATGCTGGTAGTGGACTAAATTATTGCATGTTGTATTAAATTACAAATTTTGGGCATACATGTTGCTTAGGCAACTGATGTCAAAATGCTAGTCATACGGGTTTGTGTACAATCTCGCTATACTGTTTTGTAAACAATATTGATATATCTTTTAAAACAGTTATCAGAAACAACCTTTCTTGCGAAGGTTCATTTAAATGTTTATATTTTATACCTTAATCCCTTTTTGCTATTGCCAAAAGGGGGAAAAATATATCTTGCAAAACTCAGTAAGTCTTTGGGAGAAATTTAACAAAGCATAATTTTTTATTCTCTCGCTACTCTTGGTATCTGAGCTTCAATTTCAAACTTAAATGCATATTTGTTTTAAATGTCTTCTATCATGAATATGCTTGATGAACTATTCTACATTTTTACTTTATGCATATTCTTAGGGGGGGCCTTTTTAAGGTTGTACCTTTTCGCTCTTGTATTTGTCATAATCAAAAAGGGGGAGATTGTTGAGTTTATGAGTCGTATCCCATTTTGATTATGAAAAATCCCAAGTCTCTCACTTGTGCATCTAGTGTTTGAACATATACTTCTCTTAGAAGGAACGTAAAGTCGAGGTACGATCAAAGCCATGAGGATCTCAAAGATCACACTACATGATGGCAATTAGGAAAGAAAAAAGAATGAAGGCCTTTTATGTTGTATTGTAACACATTTGAGTATTGGTCTGTAATAATGCATATCATGCATGATGGGATTGAAAGCTCAAACACATGGCCATAGATTGACCATAGGTTCCAAAATTTTCATGGAAAACCCTTTTCTTAAAATGTCATACTCATACACATAGGGTTGGGAAATTTTAGGGTCAAAATCAGGACAAAATCTTAGGCTTTCACTGACCTCGGTCGACCGACCCATACACGTTATAATTACCTTAGTTGACCGACCTTAGTACTTTGGACAGAATACGAAGCCTCGGACGATTGGCCCACTTTTCTCTTGAAATGCTTAGCCGATCGACCCTTAATTACTTTGCAAATATGAATAGCCCAAATGACCTGCCATCGTAGAACAAAAAAGGCCTCAACCGACCAGACTTCAAGCCCAACCGAGCGTTCATAAGGCTCAACTGACCAAACTATCATAACTTTATATTTCTCCTACGACCGACATCTTGCACAGTCAATTGACTCCATAAGAAAGTTCAAATTTTGTTGTAGGTCGGCCGACCAGAGGCTTCACCAGTCGACCGAACCTCTCGGGTTTGGGCAATTTTTTAGTGCTAATCAGGTTTAAATTTTAATTAAATAATTTTAAAAATTCCTTCCATGTCCCTAATGGTTAAGATTTTGGGGAATTCTATATATAGCCCTTCCTAAAGCATAATTAGTACTTTTGATTAACAAAAATTCTCTCAAAATATTTTGTGCAAATATTTCTTATACTCTTGTATATTCAAGCATACTTGATCCTCTTTCTCATATTCCTTTGCAAAATCAATTAGAAAGAGAGCGTTGATTCATCCTTCTTCTCTTGCATATTCATTGCAACTTAAAGATTGATTGAACAGTCATTCTTGTGGGCATATTTCATATCATCCAAAAGCTTATACTTTCACTTATTCATTTGCATGTGAAAATTCTATTTAGAGAGTAAGCTTTAGTTCTTCCCATATTATTTGATTCATAAATATTTCTTGAGAGAACTCTTTTACAACTTGTGAGTCTTTGCATATTCATTGCAAGATTCAAAGGCTTACATTGTGTTTATTAGAAAAAGATTTTTTGGTAAGCTAATCTCCAATATCTCTTATACTTCATATTTGAAAAATACTTTTGGAGATATTATTTGGGTTTTTAAGATATTTGAAAAACACACATAGTGAATATTAAATATTTGAATCAAAGATCATATTTATCATCATCTCTCACATTAATTCATAAATACATTTTTGAGGGATATCACATAAACTCTATTAAGCTTAAACTCCCATCATACAAGAGTGCATATAAGTTTAAATTTGTACATCATCTGCTTATTGTAGAAGCACTACTTTTGTACACAAAACTTTCAAATTATTGTATTCCCAGCATGTGGTATCATCGGAAGGGGAGGTCACAATCCTGTAAGGTGTACTAGTTTGGCTCAACCTGGGTAATTGAGTTAGGTAGGCATCGACTCGTAAGGTGTCAAGGTTTGGTTCCACTCGATAAGTGAACCAGGGAGTCTTCACCCTATAAGGAGAGGTTGTATATGGCGTCACTCTGCTCATTTAAGTTATGCATTTAGTAAATCCTCAAGTGGGTTGGCTGGAGGCGAGGACGTAGGAAATATTGGCCGAACCTCGATAAAAACCTGTGTCATTCTTTCCTTATACTCTTTACATTCCTGCATTTGTATGCTTAGATTTATCTGTTGATATTACTACTTGTGCGTTTTAGATATTAATTTGTGTTTGATTGGGAAATATTGGAACTGTGATACTTGTATAAATTATTCATATATCTTCTGGATTAATATTGGATTAGACAGACCCTAGGTTGTGCTATATTAATTGTCGATATAAAAATAGAATACTTGACCTAGTAATTTTTAAAATATCCAATTCATCCCCCCCCCCCGGGTTCTTGGTATTATATCAAAAATCACAAAAATTGTCATACCTGTTTAACTTATTGCACACTTATATATCTACTAGAATTGTAATTTATTGGAAAAGACCCTAAGTTGTGATATTCTGATTGTGGATATAAAAATAGGACACACTTGGCCTAGAATTTTTAAAATCTCCAATTCACCCCCCCCCCTTTTGGGATTACACCAAAAATCGCATTTGGTATTAAAGACAGGTTGCATTAGACTTAACCATTTTTGTAAAAGATTGCAATGGCTCATATTGGTGTAACCTCTTTTGGAGAGGGACAGTCGTCCACACATCCTCCAGTTTTCATTGGTGTTAACTACACCTTCTGGAAATAATGGATGCACATTTTTCTTCAAAATCTTGATTGGAAGGTGTGGAGGGTGTTCTCCAAAGGAGATTTTTTCCCTACGAAAACTGTAGAAGGAAAGAGTGTACCTAATACTGAAGATGAATTTACTGATGATGACATGAAAGGAGTTCAGGTTAATGCCACTTCCATGAATGTCTCATACTGTGCTTTAGATGTTCATGAGTTTAATAGAGTCATGGCATGTCAAACAGCTAAGGAAATATGGGAAAAACCAGAGGTTACATATGAGGACACTAGAGATGTAAAGGATAGTCCCATTGACATGTTAACTAATGAATATGAAGCATTAAGGATGACCTCGAGTGAATCCATACAAAGCATGTACACTCAATTCACACATATGTCTAACTTGTTGCATGCTCTTGGTAAGACTTACCCCACGTATGAAATGATCAAGAAAGTTCTTAGGGGTCTACCACCTATCTGGGAAGCAAAAGCTACTACCATAGCTAAAGGAAGGAACTTAAAGGCTATGACACTGGATGGTTTATCGGATCGCTCATCACGTATGAAATGGCAATAAATAAGAGAATGGGTGAGCAGTACAAAGTAAAGATAGTGACAGCTCTAAAAGCATCCACCATCAGCTCCAGCAAAGATAGTGATCAGGAGCCTAGTGAAGACATGGCACTGCTAATAAAGAAGTTCAGCAAGTTTTTCAAGAAGAATAGGAGATCTTCTAGAAAGTTTCAGAGCTTAAAATCTAAAAAGGGAGACTCGAGTATAAGAAAGAAAAAATTAGATCCTCCCACTCATTACAATTGTAATGAAGCTGGGCATATTAGACTAGAATGCCCACTACTAAAGAAAGATTTGAAAAAGAAGAAAAAGGCAATGAATGCCAACATGTCTTGGGATAGACATAGTACGAGCGGTTCAGAAACCAAGTCCAACGACACTAAAGTCACGAACTTGTGTTTAATGGCACACAGTGACCACAAGGTGTGCTTGAGATCATCCACCTTTAAAGACAAATGGTACATAGACAGCGGCTACTCAAGGCACATGACGAGCGATAAGGCCAAGTTCGCATCCATCACACCAAAGGATGGAGGATTTGTGGCCTTCAGGGACAATGAAAAAGGCAAGTTCATTGAGGTAGGTAAGGTTGATAAGGAACCTTCTCTAGTCATTGATAATGTTTTACTAGTAGATGTTTTAAAGCATAATCTATTGAGCATTAGTCAGTTATGTGATAGAGGGTATAGGGTGTCCTTTGAACATGATAAATGCACTGTAGAAAATATATCTGAAAACAAAATATTGTTTTCTACTTAACGAAATGAAAATTTCTATGCTACTAGTTTTAATAACTTAGCCTCTCAACATGTGAAATGATTTTCTGCTATAAATGAGGTTAGCTGGCTTTGGCATAGAAGATTAAGTCATGCTAACATGGGTTTATTGTCAAAGCTAGTCAAAAGTGAATTAGTCAAGGGCTTACCATAGACAAAATTTGTAAAAGATAAAATTTGTGATGTATGTCAGTTGGGTAAGCAAACTAAATCTAGCTTTAAGAAAAAGAAAATCATCTCCACTACTAGGCCACTTCAAATGCTGCCCCTAGACTTATTTGGTCCTAATCAAGTTCATAGTCTAGGAGGTAAATCATACGTGTTTGTTATCATTGATGATTACTCTATGTTCACATGGGTGTTATTTCTTGCACATAAAGATGAAGCATGTGAACAAATTACCAAACTATGTAGGAAAATTCAGAGAGAAAAGAGATATACAATGACACACATTCGAAGTGATAAGGGTAGAAAATTTCAAAATTAGGATATGGAGGACTTCTGTGATTCACATGGTATATCTCACAATTTCTTTGCACCTAGGACCCCACAATAGAACAGTGTAGTTGAGAGAAAGAATAGGTCTTTACAGGAAATGGGTAGAACAATGCTTAATGAACATAACTTACCCAAATATTTCTAGGCTAAAGCAGTGAGCACTGCTTGCTATGTAATGAATAGAGTTTTAATCAGGCCCACTCTCAACAAAACTCCTTATGAATTGTGGAATGGACACAAACCTAATATCTCATACTTCCACGTCTTTGGGTGTAAATGCTTTGTGCTTAGAGATAATGATAACCTAGGGAAATTTGAAGCAAAATCGGATGAGGGAACTTTTCTAGGTTATTCCTTAGATAGTAAAGCCTACCAAGTGTTTAATAAAAGATCATTGACTGTTATAGAGTCCATCTGTGTAGTATTTGATGAGTCAAATCCCTTTTCTAAGAAAACTGATGAGGATGATCTTGTGATTAGGAAAGGTTTAGAAAAATTACACATTGAAAATAATGAAGTTAAGAGCACAAAAATTAAAGAATCATCTGCTGAGGATAATCAAGTTGAGAGTGAGGAACATGAACTACCTAGAAAGTGGAAATTTGTGAAGAGTCGCCTCAAAAATCAAATCATAGGTAAACCATCATGAGGAGTAGCTACCTGATCTTCCCTTAGAAACTTATGCAACCACTTTGCATTCTTGTCTTAAGAGGTGCCTAAGAATGTCAATGAGGCCATTGAGGATGAATCATAGGTAATGTCCATATAGGAAGAACTTAATCAATTTAAGAGAAACAAAGTATGGACCTTAGTTCCTAGACCTGATGATCATACTGTTATTGGAACTAAATGGGTATATAGGAACAAGAAGAATGAAAATGGGATAGTAATTACAAACGAAACCAAACTAGTAGACCAAGAGTATAACCAGGAGATAGGCATAGATTTTAAGGAAACATGTGCTCCTGTAGTTAGGATGGAAGCTATTCGAATGTTATTAGCATATGTTGCTTTTAAGAGCTTCAAATTATATCAAGTGGATGTTAAAATTGCATTTCTAAATGACTACATCAATGAGAGGGTATACGTGGAACAACCTCTAGGATTCGAAAACCATAAATTCCCTAATCATATTTATCGATTGACTAAAGCCTTGTATGGATTGAAACAAGCTCCTAGACCTTGGTATGAGAGGCTTAGTGATTTTCTACTAGATAATGGGTTTATTAGAGGGAAGATAGACACAACACGCTTTATAAAGGCTAAAAATGATCATATGCTCCTAGTACAGATATATGTAGATGATATCATATTCGAAGCTACAAATGATGAGTTATGTAATGAGTTTTCCAAATGCATGCAAAATGAGTTCGAAATGAGCATGATAGGTGAACTTAATTTCTTCCTAATATTTCAGATAAAACAGGACAAACATGGAACATTTATATGCCAGTCAAAATATATTAGAGACTTGCTCAAGAAATTTAATATGGAAGATAGTAAAATTTTAGGAACGCCTATGAGCTCTTCCACAAAATTAGACAAAGATAAGTAAGGTATGCTAGTAAATGTTAAGCTCTACCGTGGCATGATTGGTAGCCTGTTATACCTAACTATGAGCAGACCTGATATTATGTTTAGTGTTTGTATATGTGTGAGATTTCATACTGCACCTAAAGAGTCTCACTTGCTAGCAGTCAAGAGGATACTTAGATACTTTATTGGGACTATTGAGTTAAGATTATGGTAGCATACCTCTTTTGAGATTGTCAGTTATTCTGATGCTGACTTTGCCGGTAGTAAAATAGGTCGAAAGAGCACAAGCGGCACTTGTCACTACCTAGGACAATCTTTGGTTTCTTGGTTTTCCAAGAAAAAAAATTCAGCTGCACTATCCACAACCGAGGCTAAATACATAGCGACTGGAAGTTGTTGTGCTCAAAAGCTTTATATGAAGTAATAACTCATGGACTATGGATTGCCCTTTGATACAGTTCCTATAAAGTGCGATAATACTAGTGCAATAAATATCTCAAAGAATCTCATCTCACACTCACAAATGAAGCACATAGAAATTAGACATCATTTTATTCGTGACCATACGCAAAAAGGCCAAGGATGTGGTACTTGAATTCATATGCACTAATGGGAAATGGGCTGATATATTCATGAAATCTCTTCGGGAGGATAGATTTATACAAATTCGATGTGAATTAGACTTACTGCACACTCGAGAAGTGGCCTAGAGATATAATAAAGTGCATAATTGAAGGGGAGCAACTGAACTTAGAATCACTATGGCTCTAAAAATTAAGCTTTCTCCCAATCTTATCTTGTCATATACTTATATATTTTATGACTTATGAGAAATACGATTGTCATCCATTATGTATAGATTGTTTGATTTTATTTAATGGATGTTTATTATCTGGTACTCTAAACTATTATTGATTATATTGATTGAGAATGCTAGATTGCATGCTTGTATGGAACGCCATCTGCAAGGCTGTTGCAGAAATTGTATGCATGTTGGTAGCGGACTAGGTTATTGCATGTCTGAATTAAATGATCATATTTAGAAATACATGCTATCTAGTTGTTTGAATTGGGGAGTTTCTCTAAGCTAAGGATTCATTTAAATGCTTACATTTTTACCTTAGCCCTTTTTGCTGATGCCAAAAGGGGGAGAAATATTCTTACAAAATTGGGTGTATAGTATAAGTGCAAATTTGAGTAAGAACTATTGGGGGATCCATACTTTGTATTTGAGCTTAACTGTCAATCCACAGATGGCATATGAGTTTCAAATGTCAAACTTAAATGCATATTATTGTATAATGTCTTCTTTCCTAGATATGCTTGAACCGTACTAGAATTTCAAATTATGCATATTCTTAGGGGGAGCCTTTTTCAAGTTGTACCCATTTTTTGCTATTGTATTTGTCATCATAAAAAATGGGGAAATTGTTGGCATTATGAGTCCTATCCCATTTTGATTATGACAAATCCAAAGTATCTCACTTGTGCATTTAGTGCTTGAATAGATAATTCTTTTAGAAGGCACGTAGAGTCGAGGTGCAATAGAAGCCATGAGGAACTAAAAGATTACTTCACCTAGCGTGTGGCATGGCAATGTGAAGAGCAAGAGTTGAAGACATATTAATTTGAACTGTAATTGCATTAAAGTTTGGTCTGTAATAATGTATATCATGCATGATGTGGTTGATGCTCAAACATGCCCATAGATATACCTTAGAGGACCAAAACTTTCATGAAAAACCTTTTTCTAAAAATACTAAAATCATACAAGGGTTTTAAAATGTTTTTAAGGACAAAAAGAGGTGTAAAAATTAAGGTTTCACTGAGCGCAGTCAATCGGCCCTTAAAGCTGTGTATATGCCCTGTTGACTAGCCTCATCACTTGGCCAAAAACATTTATTTACATAGACCCCAATCAACCGGCCCCTTACTATTTTCTACGCCCCAGTCGACTGGACCACGTTCTTTGGCCAAGATCAAATCCCTAGCCGATCGACCTAACTTATAACTAAAATGCCTAGTTGACCGACCATCAAAGCTCGGCTAACCGGATCATCAGGCTAGCAAGCCGACTCTTGGTGATTGGAAATCACCTTGGTCCAACAGACCAGTGATGTCCCCAGTCGATCAGACCCCTCGTTACTTTTTCAAAAAGACACTGAGGCCAGCCGATAGGTGGCTTGCCCAGTTGACTGGACCTCTTGGGAAGGTTGAAATCTTCTTAAGGCAAGTCGACCAGTGACTTCTCCAGCCGACCAGTCCTCTCAGGTTGGGCAAAATTTCAACGCTAAACGACATTAATTTTTTGAATAAACAATTCCTTAAATGCTCAACGTATCCCTAACGGTCAAAATTTTTCAGAAATCTATATATAGCCCACTCATAAGCTTAATTAACAACTTTGATTAGTTGGAAATTCTCTCAAAATATTTTGTGCAATTATTGTTCCTACTCTCACACATACAAGCATATTTTCATTCTCTTTCTCATACTCATTGGAAAAATCATCTTAGAAAGAGAACATTGATTCATCTTCTTCATTTGCAAATTTATTGCAACTTGAATATTGTTGAATATTCATTCTTGTGGGTATTATACATTTTATTTAAAATCTTTTACTCTCACTCGTTCATTAGCTTTCAAGATCATTTTTGAGAGTAAGCTTTGAGTTCTTCCCATATTATTTTTGTTGATAAATATTTTTGGGAAAACTCCTTATAGCTAGTGAACCTTTGTGCATATCTATTGCAAGGTTCAAAAGCTCATTTTGTGTTTATTGCAAAATACATTTGTGAGCTAATCTCCAACATCTCTTCTACACTTCATTTTTGAAAAAACATATTTGGAGATATTAGTTAGGTCTTTAGATCTTTGAAATACACTTAGTAAATATTTAATATTTGACTCAAAGATCATTTTCATGATCATCTCTCACATTATTTCATAAATATATCTTTGAGAAATAAACTTCAAATACCCTATTGAGCAAAAACTCTCACAATTCATGAATGTATTGTTTTTAATATTGTACACATTTTCTTATTGTAGAAACACTTTACTTGTACACTATAATTTCATTTTAATATCTTTGTATTCCCGATGTGGGATATCTCTGGAAGAGGAAGGCACTATCCTGTAAGGTGTGTACCAGTTTGGCTCCGCTCGGTTAAGTGAGCTAGGACGACACCATCTTGTAAGGTGTGTAACAATTTGGCTCTACCTGATAAGTGAGTTAGAGAGACCTCGCCCTATAAGGAGAGTTTGTAAATGGTGTTACTCCATCCGATTAAGTGAGCAAGGCAGTGAATCCTCAAGCGAGTTAGCTTGAGGTGAGGACGTAGGTCGGAGTGTCGAACCTCGTAAAATCATTGTGTCACTCTTTCCCTATACTTTTTATATTTCTGTATTTGCCTGTTTACATTTTGTTAGCTTTGGTGCAACCCCAAAAGGGGCGGTGAATTGGGTATTTAAAATATTCTCAAATAAACATACATGTGCAGTAAAGGTAAAAGTGTAGAAATGTAAAGAATACGCACAATATGTTATCGGGGTTCGTCCAACTATGCCTACGTCCCCACCTTGGCCACACCAGCACAAGGATTACCACTATAATGCTCACTTAAACGGGTGAAGCGACATCTAAAAAAACTAGGTCAATTCAAGGGGCTGACCTGAATCAACACGCCTTAACAGGATGGCGTACCTAACTTTCCCAAATAGGTCTAAGCCAACCCGGGACTATTCCACAGGGCTAGTCTCCCTCTTCAAGCCCACACCTGGAATACAACCAATGTGTATAAATTGTGTACACAAAAATACACTTCTAGATAAGTAGGTATGTGTACCAATACAGCTCAATCAATATTGCAAGCACGAATGATATGTAAATATGCTCAGTGCTCTAATGTGTGCTAAACACTCAATCAAGTATAGATTTTCAGTCCAGATCTAGAGTATATATCCAAGCAAGATTTGAAACACACTACGTGAATAACTTAAAACATATCAGGGTTTCAAATATGCTAAGCAAGTTAAATCAAACAAACTTAATAGGATATTTCAATATACAAAGTACAATGGAGTTGTTTGAAAGACTAACTTTTTGAAAAAGATTTTTGCACGCCAAAATCTAGGTTTAGGTATCTTGCAATGATAATGCAAGAATCACAACCCTCAAAGTCTTTCCACACTGAATTTATCAAATGAAATCAGTGGAAGAACTTTAATGCTAAACTCTCAAAGAAAATCAATCAAGCAATAATACAAATGAGAGTTCTAGCTAAAGAGATTGAATACAATAACCTTAGAGATAGTCACAATGCTTAAAGAGATCAAGAATGAGGAGTATGTGAGTGTTTGGAAGTAGTATTGGCTATAAAATGATTTTTGGATTTGAGAATATTTTGGCCTTAATGATCTTTCTAATCTCTTGCTAATTATTCCAAATGAGGGGGTATTTTATAGACTTCCCCAAAAATATGACTGTTAAGGATACAGGCGAATAATTAGAAAAGTTTTAATGTTATTTAATTAAATTAACCCCTTTAAAAAAGTTAACCACGGTAAAAAATAAGGGGCAACCCGAGAGCACCGGTCGACCAAGACAAGTTCGGTTGACCCAAGTTCTTGGGGTTCGGTCGACCGGGCCAAAAATGAACTGCCCGTTCGGTCGACCGGACATGTTTGTTCGAGGCCTTTTTTCGAGGTTCGGTCGACCAGGACTAAAATGAACTAACTCGGTCGGTCGACCGGACTTATAATTCCAAAGGCAATTTTTCTTTCTAGCGAGGTTCGATCGATCGGGAACATTTGAACTGAGTAGTTCGGTCAACCATGGCGTTGGGACATCTCTCGAGGACTCTTGATCGACCAAAGCATTAGAGTACATTTTAGGCTCGGTCAAGTAGGTGGTAAAAAATTTGACTCTTGGGAAGTTCGGTCGATCGGGGTCAAATGAACTATGTGAGTTCAGTCGACCAGGTTGTGCTCAACTTGTTGACCCTGTCCTGGTTTGGTCGACCGAGTGATATTGAACTGGAAGGTTCGGTCAACCAACCATGCATGTTTTTTGCATTTCGATTCTGTTTTAAGCATTCAATCACTCATTTCAAATGATCATTCATATACGTGCAAGAGTGAGTGTCCTAGGGTTATTTTAGGCCTTTTTAGGTGTACCGAAAAAATCCGGTGTCGGTCGGCCGAAGGTTGACCGAAGGGTATTCCTTAAGGTCTTTTATGGTCTGAGTAGGTACTTAAAGTCCAACTAGCGTCGATTTGAGCATACCTACCTACCATGCATGATGCAAATTATTACAAGCTATAGGAGTGTACAGTACATAATAATTACATCCTAGAATGAAGAAATGAAATAATAAATACAAAGATAACACATATTTCTTCATTCTTTGGCACAAACACCGCACCCCATCATGGCATGTCTTTCAATCCAAATACACGTGCACAGTGAACCTGCATGCAAGTTTTAGTACAACCATCAGTACCAAGAGTATTTGTCATAATCAAAACTAGGTGTGACCTATCAGGTCAACACATTTACTTGTTGATATTATTGCTTATGAGATTTGTGATTGGTTGAGAATGTACTAAAACTATCATGCCTGTTTAACTTATTGCGCACTTATATATCTACTGGAATTGTGATTGATTAGAAAAGACTCTAAGTTGTGATATACTGATTATGAGTATAAAAATAGGACACACTTGACCTAAAATTTTTAAAATCTCCAATTCACACCCCCCTTCTCTTGGGATTACACCAAAAATCACAAATTACATTGATAAAATTAGAGATCTAGATGAATTGGTCCTCATCTAGCCTAAGGAGTTGAAATGGCATTTGTTGGGGGTGGTTTCTAGATCTAATAAAAGATTGGTAAAGGCAATTTAGGCTTTTTTCTACAACTCTTCATTGAGGCAAGGCAACATAATGCAATGTGGTCATGATTTGCTATTTGCTATTTGCTATAGTGGGAGAGGCCTCGTATGATTGTATAATTGAGATAGAATTGAAGAGATGAACGAAGGAAAATGATGAGAGAGGATCATACTGCCTTGCAATGATATTAAGCATCATCCTTGAAGCTAACCACTTAAGCATCATCCTTGAAGCTAACCAAAATAGAAGCAATCATAAGGATTTAGATGTCTAGTCAACCATTATAGATTTTAATTCAAAGTTCATTAGCCTCTCTAGCACAAAAAAAAACTTAGCCCAAATGTTTTACTGGTTATATTTACCAATACTTTAATTATCATAAAGGCACAATTTAAATAGATTTTTTTGTTAATGCAAGAAGCTAAATTCTTTTTTATATTTTGAATAATTTTTTACTCTTTAATGTGATCTTTTTTAAAATAAATTTCAAAAATATTTTATAAATAAAAATTATAAATTCACATAATTAACTGTTTAGTAATAATTTTTTATTATAATTAACTAATAGGTAATTATGAGTCTAACCATATATTTATAATACTTTTTCACGATTAGGAAGATGACAACACTAATAATAATAACATTATCTATTTGACCGCTTCCACCAACTTGGTGGCATCACCAATTATCCTCGTTAATGCTTCAAACACCACAAAATTATTCACCTTATTTTATAAGCCAGTCAATTTATCAATCTTTGACTGAGCCCCGTCTCATCAAGATTTTAAAGGCTTATCAAATTACGAGGGATGCAACCTTCTCTTCGTGGTCCAATTTTCCTTCATGGATTGACACTTTTGTACTACAGCTGCATGCTACTAGCATAAATCAAATATTTTTTATATTATTTTTGTTCTTATTTTTTATATTAAAAATTTTAATTTCTCTTTCTAATTTTGATTTTTATACCAAACTACACCTAAAATGAACCGATTAACATTTCATGGATGTAATCTCGTGGCTACGCGGATGCCACAGCAACACTTGCATGCCACATTGAGTTTTTGCCCATTTTGTTATTATTTTATAATAATATATTAAAAATACTTTGTTTGGGAAATTTTTTTAATTTGATACATACGTAATCTCGCTGCTTTCTCCTTCATTTCCCTCGCGAACGCAAAGCAGAGCAGCAGAGAGAAGATAGTTGCAGAGAGAAGGATGGCAGCAGCAGAAGGCTAGCAGTTGACCGTTCGTCGTAGCAAGTGACCGTTCGAGAACTAGCAGGTGATCATTGGAGTAAGCTATAAAAGGGGAGAAATGAGATATGTATTTTTCTTACCCTAAATCTATTTTGGTTTCATTGATCATTCAAGATTAATTTGAATTGGATTTGAAGATTTGTTATTTTAGATTCATAATTTAGTATGGTGCTTTCTATTTTTTGGTTGGAAATTGCATCCGAAACCACCCATTTGAGGTTTAGGTTTCATTTCATTATTAGTATTTTAACGAATTGAAATTGTTGTATATTGAATGTGTAAATATTATTGGTTAATTTGTTGTTAAATAATATGAGCTTAGGATTTATGATTGAATTTATGTATTGATTTGTAAATTAGTTAGGTTAATTTGTGTCTTGAGATGGTTAATCTGACATATATATATATATATATATATATATAATTTGTATATATATGTAATTAATATATATCTATAATTAAAGTATGATGTATATATATTTGTATATATAACTGTAATTGTTATTGAAAAAAAAAATTAAAGTATGTTGTATAGTTGATGATTTGAAAATCTAAAGTATGTTGTAATTGTTATTAGAAAAAAGTTAAAGTACGTTGTAATTAATATATATTGTATTTTATACGGTATTTTATATGTGTAATTGTTATATATTTAATGTGTTCGTTTGCTGTTATTTAATGTGAGGTTAATTTGTTTTTAATTAATATAAGGTTAGGGTTGAATTCCTTATTTGTAATTGAATTTGAAAATTACATGTGTTATTGAGATATCTAAAGAAAATTGATTTTGTTCTAAAAATTAAGGGTGTGTTCAAAAGCTGATTTGATTTTCTGTAGTGGATTTGGCCAAAAAAATATGCATCATGATATATAATTTTTAATTAAATAATAACAATATGAATTATATTAAGTATAAAAATAATAATTAAAACTGGTGAAATATTATTAAAAAAATTTCACAATCATATGTTAATTCACTATATGGTATTAATACATGCAAGCTTACCAAATACATCTATACATATACATACTCACATGCTTATACATGTATACAAATATACATATGCAAACTCACATTCACATGCACATATATGTGTACAAACTCATACACACACACACACACACTTTGTGTACATGCATATATACACATACTGTGAATTCATGTGCATGGTCATACATACATGAGCATAAAAAGAATATTAAAAAAAAAAAGTTAGTAATGTTGTCATTAACAAATAATTAAGATACATATTTAATGAGAATTGATTAGACTCTCATCATAAAATAATCTATTTTCTCATTATTATTAAAAAAAATTAAACTATTTAATGAGGGTAATTGTATCGCCCCATTCTTAGTTTAAAATTCTTAATTGCGGTTTAAACATCTTGTCCCCCTTCTAAAAATTTCTTGACCTAAAATAATACATTCTAAAAGTCATAAATTTAGGCATGCGATAATAATCCTCTTCCCTTCTCTAAACTTTTTTATTCTTCTATTCTCTTACAAAGAAACAACTTACTATCAAACTATTTGATATGACTACTATGACTTGTTATAGTCATAATAGTTGTACTTCTAAACTATTTGATGTTCATGCACACTGTAGTTTTACTTCTTAACTGTTATTGAATATACTGTTTTCTCTTTATTAATCTGGAACGTCAACCACATGGTTGATGTAGTATTGTGAAATGCATGCTGGTAGTTGATTAGGAGTATATGCTAATTGAACTGAATGCCACGTACATGGCTGATGCAGACTTGTGAATTGCATGCTATAAAAACTCCTAGGATATTTGGTGCATGGTTTTTGATATGTATGATAGGAAAATGTTCTGTTTATAGATGGCATGCTGCCAAATTTTTGATAAGATTTTTCCCAAAATAATCAAAGTGTGTAAACCATATGCCAAATGATTAACAAATGCTGCATGCTGAACTTTATTTTAAAGGATAACTGCATAATGAATGGAGTCATTGTTATAGTTGATTAGCTTACCATGAATGAAAAGAGTTGTTATGCCATGCGCTTATATATACAATTTTTTTTTTTGTAGGTCTTTACTATTTCTTGAGGGTCAATCTAAATGGCTGGAAGCTCAACTAATGTTCCGGCGATGGTGTTGTTGTATATGGAGGGGAATTATCACTAGAGTAGAAGGTGATAGTTATAGCACTAAGCCGGTTTGACCAATTTGAATTGGTCATAGAAGCAAATTAAATAAATTGTATGCAAAGATATACAAATAAATGCATATTGATCCCGATCAATATGCGTTGCGGATGACCCCAAGATACCGTATATGAGGGTTCAATGATACAATCCTCTATGAGGCTGTTCCCGTAATTGATGATTATGGTCTGCGCATTGTGTTGTATGCACACTGCGTAGGTCCAACATATTTAACTGTGCAGTTATATATTGAAATCATTCCTCACATGGATGTCACCACGGATCGACAAACGGGGACGTCTGCCGAGCATGTGGTTGAAGTGGAGGAAGACACCCAATGTAACGCCCCAAACCCAAAACTAAGGT
Organism: Malania oleifera; assembly: GCF_029873635.1. Taxonomy (NCBI): domain Eukaryota; kingdom Viridiplantae; phylum Streptophyta; class Magnoliopsida; order Santalales; family Ximeniaceae; genus Malania; species Malania oleifera. The sequence goes on along the minus strand of NC_080422.1, from coordinate 68,502,313 downwards.
CTGGAGTGTTATTTGAAATATATCTTTGATACCCCCTTGTGATGCTCTGAACCTGCCAAGTGGAGCCCAGGTGCCATGTGTTCTATTACCTATACCTGCCTTTATATCAGTTACATAGCGGAAATAATAACAAGTCCTCAATAAAATACTAGAGTATCTACATTTATACATCTCAAAAATTAACTTCCAACAACCAGTATCCATTATTCACAATTGTACAACTCATAAAACATAAACAAATCCAAAAAATATACACATCCAAAAGTCTATATCCTTTATCTCAAAAATGCTACAACAGCCTCAAGCTCTCTAAGCTCGATCCCGCGGAGGTCCTGAAAAGATGAAATTCAACTATCGGGTGAGACACATCTCAATAAGGATGGAATACATTAAATTAGTGTGTAGCTATCAGGAATTTTATATACAACATATATATATTCATTAATTTCAAATGAAACAACAATTATGAAATCATTCTCTGTTCCTACTCAAACACATGTAAGGTATTTTACCAATGAGAGTTCACAAGGATTGGGGTGATTACCCGCCCATACAAGTAGCACCCCTCTACTCTGATACCTTAAGCAACCTACGGTCACAAGTGAAATATATTAGGGCACTTACCTTACTTTGTAAGCCCTCAGGTGGTTAGTTTATCTCATACTCACACATTCACACAAAGGTTTACTGGTAGAAAGTCCCTAAAATAGGGAAGATTACACGCCCATATAAGTAGCTTTCCTCTGCCCTAATACATTATGCAGCCCACAGTTACATCTGCTACCTATTAGGGCACTCGCCTTTCTCAACAAGCTTTGGGGCGAAAAGCATATCTCGCCCCATATACATATAATACTACTATATTTAATACTAATAATACTTTACTACATTAATCTTTATGCTATTATCTCTGTGTTATTCATTACATTCACATTCAAATTCTACATTTCTCAATCTGTATTAATGTCTACTTTCACATATTCTATTTTCATATCATTCCCGTCTGCTGTTCTTATATCTTTTGTTTCCATATATGCTATTTCCATATTTGTTGTTCTCATATTATCAATGGTTAAAATAACAATTATGCATTTAGAACTTTCTATACTGGTGAAAAATCATAGTCATGCTTTCGCCCCATGACGGGTTGTGCGGCCTAAAGCTAGACTTAACCCTGGTTGGCCCTTTAGAGTTAAATCAACCACATTCTACTGTTTGTAGGTCTAATTGGTTGTTCCCATACTGGTCTAGACTCTAGGGGCACCCTACCCTTCCCAGCACAATTGACCATCCCGTCTCCACATTCTATCTAAGACGTGTAGGTGCACTAGTGCTACCATACATATTTGCAACAGTACTGTGCCCTTTTTTGGTCCACCGGAGTTCTCAAACCATACATTGTAATTTAACATTCTCAAAACACATATAGAATAAATCATATCACATCTAATTCTCAATACATCTCTAGTATTTCCTGCATCTCATACATATATTATAGTTCAACACATAAACTTCATTTTACTCAAGCCACACAATTTAACAACATATTTCATACGTTTACTATAAAATAAGCCAACCCATATTCATCATTCATATGCTAAAAATACACATTTAGTTTCTTATACAATTATCTAGAAAATCTATCATATTAACTTTCTATTTTCGCAAATAATATCTAGTAGCTTAGCCTTAGGCTCAAAAATTTACAATTCAAACGATTGAATTTTTAGAACTCACCATAAAATCATATACATATATACATAATATTTCCATTTTTTATCGATTATTTCCTCAAAAATCTTGATTTAATATATTCTCCTTACTTGATTTCTTGAATTATGCTAATAGAAACCCTAAAATGATGCCTGTGGCGCTCACCCAAATCTTGAATCAAAAACCCTAGTTTAATCAAATAAACCCCAAATAACCTACTATTTCAACATTATCTCAACCCATAAACCTCAAATACACATTTAAAACCCCAAAAACTAGAAATCCTAACTCTTACCTCAACTTTGGAGCGATGCCTGGAAGCCTAGTTTAGAAATCTACTCTGCTAGATGTGTAGAGAATCTCCCCTAGAACACCACAGCAGTTCCCGTTTGTTGATTCGGGATGAATCCAGGCCAGAATCTTAGAGAGAAGGCAGAGAGAGGCGTTTTAGAAATAGAAAAATGAAGAAAAAATTAATTCTTCATAGAAAAGCTTCCTCAAATCAATTTATACACGATGTTGCCACGTAACTTCGTCGACAAGAAGACAGGGTTCGTCGACAAACCACAGAAGGGAATTCGTCAACGAGAGGATACATTTGTCGACGAAACCTAAAATATGAAATTCACTCTCTTGGGATATCTTCGTTGACGAAGGACTGAACTTCGTCAATGATCCCTACTGTCTTTTTCTTTTAAATCTTCCCTTTTCCCTTATTATTTATTTATCTATTCTATTTATGATCTTTGCTAATTATTTTAATAGTTATAATTTTTTGGGTTTCTATATTCTCCCCTCATTCAGAAAATTTCGTCCTCGAAATTTTGCTAATCATTCATTTTCAAATTTTTACAATTTACTAACTCACTATATCTTATACAGTTCAGTATATATCACCAATTAAACTTTTACATCATCTATAATTAAATAAAACCATCTTTATCTTAAACATAAACTCATACCTGCCCTTTTGGCATTATCTGCCTCATCCAGGATCATCATGTAGACATGTGCAAGACCACCTCCACCTCGGGGTACTTACTGATTTCGCTTGATCTGATTTGGTGCAGGTGCTATAGGTAGCAGTTCATGACAATTCCTCCTAATGTGCCCCGGTTTACTGCACTTATAGCAGTTAGGAGTCCCAATTCGACATTCATCCTTATGCCTTTTATTACATTTCTAACATAAGGAGTAAGACATATTATCCTAATAACCAGCATAACCCCGATCTCCCATCTCCTGCCTCAGACCCACAATATCTTTCTCTCTCTTCCTTGATCCCTAACTACCCTCAGCTTGAAAACTGGAAGCTGCAGGCCTCTTCTTCTGCTCTGTCGGCTTTGTACCACCCTGAATGCTTTTCTCTAGTACCGAAGCCTTATCTACCAAGTCTGAAAAATTCTAGACCTAGAATCCCACAACAAGCTCATAAACCCTTCATCTCATGCCTTTTTCGAACTTCTTAGCCTTCCTCGCCTTGTTCGAGATCAGGAATGGAGTAAAATGCGACAGTTCAATGAAATTAGCCATATATTCCCCCACAGTCTTATTAGTGTATTTTTTACCATATAAGTATTGTGTTAAGAATTTCTACTCTTATTGAAATTATATTGCATCTCTTATGAAATACTAGACTGAGTTGCCATCTGGTTGTGAATATGCCTTTTGCATGGCTAATGCAGATTTGTGTATTGCATGTTAGTAGTGAATCTAGGTTCTCGCATGCTCTTATATATAAACTCTTTTTCAAGTAAACTTTTGTTTTTTGGAAATGTTTACTTTATAGTCGGAATGTTGTCAAAATTTTGTTAAAAACTTTTCCAAAATATGAGATAGTAGATGTTGAAGTATATAATTGTATAAGCACCAAATGAAATAAGTAATGTTCTTGGAACCACAAATAGCTATTACTTGTTGGAAATCAAGCTCAAAAGAGGAAACTATGTCCATAATTTTGGAAAATTGCCCATTTAGTGTTATAAGAAATGATGCGGTGTAAGAAATGCAACCTCATTTAAGGTTATTTTAAGAAACAGTCATTGCAAAATTTAAATGGTAAAGATGTATCTGAGCAGATGTTTGTGTATGAGACGAGCTAAACAAGTTGTAGTTTTGTTCTTTCATTGTAGGTTGTTATATTTAATGACAATGATTTATTTTAAAATTGATTGCAATAAATCTCCAGAACAACAATGTATAAAATACAAATGAAAAAACAAGAATTAAATGCCATGTGAAGTAAATCTTCAGATTAATTACTATCATTTCATGTGTTCATTGAAGCTTAGGCCCGTTCAAGAATGGTTATTATACATTCATGCCTAATTGTACATGTGAGACAAATCAATTGTTAAAATTCAATTGACTATTAGTCATACTATGTAGACTAATAATCAATTGAACATGTTAATTATTTGTTTCATTTATGATTAGTGATGTTTGTATTTCAACCATTCTTGAATTGTTCAATGTGGACAGTTTAGGAAGTTGTATTTACATTGTTGTCATCATTCACCTTTGGTTCATTGTCATTATATATTTCGAGCGCGTCTCTACTTGTGTTCTCTGGGTGCATAGTGGGGTTTCGTGACAATTTTTTAGTGATGAAAAACTAGCAATAGTTTCACTTCCCTCATCTTGTGTACTTGGAGAGCCATGCAAAGATGCTGCCAAAATTTTTAATGACTATGACGAAGGAATTTGAGCAATTGATAGCAATGTAAATGCAACATTCCTGAATGGGATAGGATCCGTACCCTTTAGATAGAAGGTTGTTGATTTTAGGATTCACGATGCATGTGCCATAAACATTATGAGAATGTAATCAACACCATTTACTTGAACATGCTATAGGGTAATTAATGAACATGGATAAGCGTTGGATGAATGCTCGGGGTAGGTTTTTTCCAGAATATGTGAAAGGGGTACATGATTTCATAGAGTTCGCGCGTCCTCGTGCAGAAAAAGCCAGTAGAATAAGATGTCCTTGCAAGAAAATTCAAAACATAACATTCAAACACATTCATCTGGTCCATTCACATTTATTAGATTTTGGAATGGAGAAAAGGTACGCAACATGTGTGTTTCACAGTGAAGATTATCTAGTTTAGAGCGATAATGATGACGATGAAGATGAGGGGGCAAATATAATAGGCGGTGATACACGTTCGGAAGGGTTAATCGAAATGTTAGGTGACTTGAAAAGGGGGATTACAGTGGACACGGGCGATGTTGGTGTGGGGTGTACTGATGATGGATCTACTTCAGAAGGTACCATACCTTGCAATCCTAGTACATTAAATCAACTTGGTAAACCATTTTCTAATCTCATGAGGGATGCACGGCTGCCCCTATATCCAAACTGTACAAAGTTCTCAAAATTAAAGTTCCTAATAAAGTTACTTCATGCAAGGACAATGCATGAGTTATCTCAGAGCACATTCAACATGCATGTAAGCCTTATTAAAGTGGCATTGCCTGACGGTGAAACACTTCTGAAGTCCTTTTATAAGGTGAAGACATACATGCGTGAATTGGGTCTCGGTTACACTCCAATACATGCATGTAGGTATGATTGTGCACCCTTTTATGGTGAACATGAAAATGTGAATGAGTTCCCAGAATGTGGTGAACCGAGGTATAAAACTAATCAGAAGAAGGGTAAAAAGATCCCCTTAAAAGTTTTGTGATATTGTCCAATAATCCCACAACTGCAACGATTGTATATATTCAAAAAGACTGCTATAGATATGACATGGCATCAAGAGAAAAGTCTTCAAGATGGAAACACCCTTAGTCATCCAATAGACTTCGAAACTTGGGCCAATTTTGATAAAATATATCTGTGGTTTGCTAGTGATCCTTGCAACATCAGACTTGGTCTTACTTTAGATGGGCTCAATCCTTTTAGTTACATGAACAACCCGTATAACATGTGGCTAGTTATGATGATGCCATACAATATGCCGCCATGACGGTGTATGAAAGAACCCTTCATTTATATGTTTCTACTTATTCTCGGTCCAAGGGCACCTGGTAATGATATTGATGTTTACTTGTGTCCGTTATTTGACGAGTTGAAAAACCTATGGGGAAAAGGAGTGGAGACATTCGATGTGGAAATTGGGACAACATTTCAAATGCATGCTGCAGTGATGTGAACAATTAATGATTTCCACGCTTACAGCAACTTGTTGGGTTGGAGCATAAAAGATTACTTAGCGTGCCCAGTATGTAAAAAGGATGTAGGGTCCTTACTCTTGAAGCATGTACACAAGTTATGCTTTGTGTGTCATCGTCGTTTTCTACGACCTGGACATCCTTGGAAGACTCATGGAGTCAAAATCTTTAATGGAAAACCTGAACAAAGGTTACAGTCAAAATGACTAAGTGGGGAAGAGATATTAAACCAGCTCAAGTTGATCGGAGATGTGAAATTTGGGAAACCGCCAACTAGTAGAAAAAGAAAACATGTTGAGTGGGAGTTGAATTGGACAAAGAGAAGCATCTTCTTCGAGTTGCCATATTGGAAAGATCTCCCACTACGCCACAACTTGGATGTTATGCACATCGAAAAGAACATTTGTGAAAATGTTATTTTTACATTGTTGGATATAAATGGGAAGACAGAGGACACCGCAAATGCTCGCAGGATATGGAAGATATGGGAATACGGCTTGAGTTGCACTTGTTTTGTGATGGGGACAAACTTCTCATGCCATAAGCTTGTTACACATTTTCGAAGAATGAGAAGACTAAATTCTTCGAATGGTTAAAATCAGTGAAGTTCCCTGATGGATATGCATCGAATATAGCTCGATGCATAAACATGAAGGAAAGGAAGATGTTAGGAATGAAAATTCATGACTGTCACGTCCTTCTACAATGGGTTCTATCTGTTTTCCTTTGTGAACACTTGACCGAAGATGTTCGCTCGATGCTAATTGAGCTGGGGATCTTTTTTCAATAGTTATGCTCCAAAAAATTGAGCATAAACGTACTTGAATGGTTAGAGGATGACATCGTGATCATACTGTACAAGCTAGAGAAAATATTTCTGCCAGCATTCTTCAATGTGATGATCCACCTAGCCATCCATTTACCAAGGGATGCCATAATTGGAGGACCGGTCCAATAACGTTGGATGTATCCTATTGAGAGATAAATTATAAAGTCCTTTTATAATGGTCACGTAATTTCCTCATTTTTTTTTCTTTTCTTTTGTGTCCACAAGTCAATAATGTTATGCAAAAAGCATAGGTTTTTGTCTACTTTGAAGGGGTATGTGTGCAATAAGGCATAGTCGGAAGGTTTAATCATTGAGGCATACATTGACAAGGAATGTCTTGCATTTTGCTCAATGTAACTACATGATATTGACACAAGGTTCACTCGTGAGGATCGAAATGCAAACGTTCAAGCTATTAATGTCAAAATGAGAAGCCTAGGAGCTCTATATTTCAAAAAAAATGTTCAGTCATTTGATGTACAAGTTTACGATTTCATTGATATGGATGACCTACCAAAGACCCATTTTTACGTCCTCAATAATTATAATGAAACAATTCCATATATCGAGTACGTGGTTCCAAACTCCTTACTTTGCATTGTATTTACATATGCATATTTATATACTTAGTTGACATTAACATGTACTTGTTGCATATAGCGAACATAAAGGTGAAGTTCTGGCCCAAAATGAAAGGAATGTTGACGAAAGACATAAGAAATAATTTTTCAATTGGTTTGGGAGCTATGTTAGTAACAAATACTGGCTGATTACGAAGCAATGTACATTTTTAATATTGACGGTTTACTCATTTAAACTCCTATTTATTTAATAGATGAAAGTCATGTATTACAATAAAGAACCAATGGCAAGTAAAGAATTGTACACATTAGCATGTGGCCCCGATCAACGAGTTAACAGCTACGGTGGTTGTATTGTTAATGGATTATGATTTCATACAAAGTCCCTCAAACTGAATAAAAGAATCCAAATTTGTGGGGTTGCGGTGCTAGGCACTGAAGGAGATGAAGAAATTGACTACTTTGGTGTCTTGGATAACATTATAGAGCTTAGCTATGGAGTCAAAAAACTCGTCCACCTGTTCAAGTGTACTTGGTGGGACATTGGAAATAAAAATACTGGGATAAACGTGGATGCCTACTTTACTAGTGTCAATTTTAGCAAGACATGGTATCAAAATGACCATTTGTGCTAACGACGCAGGTAGAACAAGTGTTATACCTTAAGGACACAAAATTGAAGGGTCAATGGCATGTGGCCTAAAAGATTCCTCCTCGAAGTTTGTATGCTATTACATAAGTTGCGGATGGGGAGAAGAGTGCCAGTGAGGTTGCATTCCAAGAAGATGAGTCATCTGTCAGTGTAGTAGTGCAATCTGCTTTCAATATTATCGAAGAAGGAACCGGTCCTATACCATTGAATAAGGTTGGTTCCATGGCAGAACACGTAGGGAGTGCTGACATTACAATTGAACCTTCTATAGACATTCACCTCATTGATGATGAGGAAATTGATAGGGAAGATGAAACAGGGATCGAGTACTGTAGTGAAAAGGAAGACATTTTAGAAAGTGACGATGATACTAATATTGAGGACATATAGGGGGTAAGCATGTTATGTTGTCACCATGTATCTGATATGTGTAAATAAGTAAAAATATATTTATTATGCATTCATCTAATATTCGTACTTCTAATATTTACTTGTCTAATATTTTACAAACATGGCACCAGGAGGTCGTTGTGGCCGACTTCCTTCCAGGCTCTTGACGACATCATCGCATGAGGATGATCCAACGTCCTCGAGACAAGTGGAGCACTTTGGTCCTAATGCGGCACCATCATTATCTAAGCCATCAGGACCTTGGCCAGACATGGAGACCATAACTAGGAATGAAACGCAGGGTGAGTTGCCCACCATGATGAGTAGCATTAGTAAGGTTACCATTAATTTATTTAGATTTAAACTATTGATGGTTATTCACGTGTATGATTAAAATATTGTTCTTAATTTAACTCTTCTTTCAGCATCGACATCCATGGTGAGGTCAGGCTATGGTGTGGCGAAGAACATGAAGCTTAAGAAGCACCTGGAGAGGATGGGGTAATAGATTCATATTGACATTCCTCCAGACTTCATGGTCCCACTTGACAATTGGTGCCCAGCATGGACACGGGAGCTCAGCATTATATGCCAACAGTATGCTCCAGTCATCGCCTTCAGTTGGCCATAGATGACTGAGGTGCAGTGCATGGTTCTTTACATGCACATCTTGGTAAGTAATCCTGAACTTTTTTTTTTTTTTTTACTTTTAATATACTAAACAAACAACTGTCTAACATTCTACTTGTATTACCTATGCAGGAGGAGTTCGATATGGACATTCTCCATGCAGACCATGTGAAGAGGGCAGTGGACATGCAACTGTGCAATAAGTTTAAGACCTATCATGCGAAAATGCGCAAACATTTTTGGGCGATGGGAGATCAAGCAAAAGTGCACCCATACGATAAGATATCCCAAGTGGATTGGGAGGTGGTGTGTTGCCATTTTTGTGACCCACACTATTAGGTGATGTGTTTGTATTATAATAACTACTTTTTCACATTGATGTGGCTAGTAAAAAGTCATTACATCTTTTTTGTTGGCTATATATGAAAAAAAATGCCACGAACCGCAGCAAACTCCCTACGATGCATTGCGGTGGGTCGAGATTATTCGTAAATCATCAAAGGGTAATTGCTATATATAAAACTATTTGGTCATTACCTGAATTAATATTAATGATTTTTTATATGATAATATAGTGTGATCCCGAGACTGACGCAGAGGAGCCGCTTTCGAATCTTTATCAGAGAACATACCAAAGGAGATCGGGGGAGTGGTGCGACAGTGCACAAGGCAAACATGTAAGTCAAAGAAAATATTTAGTTTATAATTTGATTCTAAACATCGAAGTTGTATTCTTATTTCTTCATTTTTATCATTTTTATGGCTGAAAATAGGCTCAGATGGTCGAGCTAAGGGATGCACTTGATCTAGAGGGAAGTCAGCACATGACAGATTACTAGATAACCGCTCAAGTGCTAGAGGAACGAGTGGGGGGCTGGGTGAAAGGTCTTGGAAGTGGATACATAGCCCCAATAGAATCATCTTCTATGGGTGGGGCGTCTCGTGCTGAGATGGAACAAGCGCGTCGAGACGCCGAGTCTCGAGCGGAGGAGATGGTTCAGTGGATGCATACTATGGAAATGGAGAACTGGCAATTGAAAGACATGGTGTCTAACGTCATAGTAGCCATTACAGACTGCCACTACGGACTGCTACCATTACATAGACCCTTTAGTCTAGTTTCTCTTTCTTATTTAGAATAGAGAACAAAATTAGTACTTAATAATTTGTTCTTTGAGCTAAAAGCATCGAAATTGCATAACCTTGTTTATATTTTCCTTTATACTGTCTAAGATTCAAAATAACTCAAAACAACTAAGAATTCTTACAGTTCAAAGCATATTATATCTTAGTTTGAGCCTGCAACTACATTGGAAAACAGAATGAAGAATATCTTTTCCTTTGTTCTGATGATAATGATAGTGAGGAACATTGGATTGCCTCTCCTCCTTTTGGGATAAGAAAATGAAATTTGATTTTAAAGGGAGAAGGAATATACAAAGTAGAGAAGCAGAAATCCACACAAGAAAGAAAATACAAAAATACTTATAAAAAAAAAAAACTAGCAAGTCACAAAAAATCAGCATATAAAACTTCATCAGTCACTCTAAACATGAGAAAAAAAATGGAACTCAAGAAAAGCACTCAGCATTTGATGCCAAAAGAGAGGCATAGAAACCACCTTCCCAAAGCAAACACCCTTGATGGGTTTTACCCTGAAGTACTCTTGAATTCCTTGTTAACCAAATGCACCAAACCATGGCGATTAGTGCACAACACTATATAATTTGTTGACCTTAAGGTCATATCCCATTTTGATTATGACAAATACTCTGGTATTTAATGGTTGATGAGTTTGTGTGCCGGATCAATTGGAAGTTTCATATAGTGCACGCACATGGACTTGAAAGAAACTGAAGACCCAAAGTGTTTATTTTTTAATTTATATTTCATATTTTTCAGGGTCTGTAATATTAATTATGGTCTATAATAATTAATGCATCGCATATATGATAGGACAGATAAGCTCAATGACCATAGTTTGACCATAGGGAACCACAGTATCGTTGGAATTTGGTCGACCGACGTCGGATGTTTTGGACTTAATGCTTAAGGCCATAGATTGACTTTAAGTCACCAAAATATTGCATGAAAGGTCCCCTATAGTATTAACATTAATCATCATATGAATAGGGAAAAAATTATAAAAGGAAAAGAACCGAAATGCCCAAAATAGGCATGTTCGGTCGACCGAACCCAACCAAGCTTATTCAGCTTGGTCGATCGAACCCAACCAAGCTTATTTAGCTTGGTCGATCGAACTGGTCAGTGGTCAACGATTTGACCACAATACAGTCGACCGAACCTAGCCAAGCCTCCATAGCTTGGTTTACCGAACCTCCTTTGGGTCAAAAGTTGACCCTTCAATCGACCGACCAGAAAATGAACTCCAACGCTCTGGTCGACCGAACACACTCGGGAGAAGCCCCAACTGCCTGGTCGATCAAACCTTCTAGTTCAAAATGATCTGGTCAACCGAACAGCGCGGATTTGGAAAATTGCCTTTAAAACCCTCAAAATTGTCGACCATCTTCTCAGTTCAATTTTTACCTGGTCGATCGAACTGAACACTATGGTCAACCGAACCTCAAGTACAGTACAAGCCTCTTAGGTTGTTGAATTTTTTACCAATAGTTAAACTGGGTTAACTTTAATTAAACTTACTTAATCTTTTTCAAAAATACTTAGTGTGTTCCCAACGGCTATATTTTTTCCAAATTCTATATATAGCCTTTCATTTGAAAAAATTAAGCGATTAGGATTTAAGATTAGGAAAAATTATTTGAAAATATTTTGTCTAAAATCCGTATACTTTCATATCTCTTCAATCCTATTGCCAAAAACCTACCTCTTGTACTCATGTAGCCACTTGCTTTGAAAGAAGGTAGTGTTTTCATATCATTTGTATAAGCTAAACACTCCCTTATTTATATTTGATTATGTGTTGATTTTTTGGAGAGTTAGCTAAGGTTTTTCACATAATATTTCATTCATAAATATTTGATTAGGAAAAACCCTTATGTGGCTTTTGATCTTGCATCTTCATTGCAAGTTTTCATAAGCTTGATTTGTGCTTTGATGAAAACATTTTTAGCAAGCTTAAAAACCCTATTATCTATTGTGCTTGATATTTATAAAATATTATTTGAGATATCTGCTAGGGTTTTAGAGAGCTTATGATTAATCACAATAAAAGCATATTGGCTTGACATCAAAAGCCTCACTCTCACGTACACACATTGATTTACATCCAGCTGAGAGTTACCACATTGGTTAACAAAATCTCACTTGAGCTTAATATCCTAACATATATGGGTGCATTATTTGGTTGAACATATTGGTACATATCTGCTTAGTGTAAGAAGCACATTTATTTGTACACAGTTTATTATTTGTTGTATTCCAGGAGTGGCCCTAAAGAGGGAGACTAGCCCTGTTGAATAGTCCCAAATTGGCTTAGACCCGGTTAGGAAAGCTAGGTGCACCATCCTGGTAAGGTGTAGGTTGAGGTGCCGCTCCACCTATTAAGTAAGCTTTAGTGAAATCCTTGAGCTTGCAAGTTATAGGCAGGGACGTAGGTAGTATTGGCCGAACTCCGATAACATATCGTGTGTGTACTTTATATTTCTGCCATTTATTTTCCACACCTTCACTTTCAACTCATGTATGTTTTGTGTTTAATTCATTATATGTTGTACATGTGTTGTTTGGGTTTATGATTATATAGAAAAATCTTAGGTTTGTGTAATACTGTTGCTAGTTAATTAGACCTAGGAGATAAATTTTTAAATACCCAATTCACCCCCTCTTGGGAATCAACCAATTCCAACACAATTCTAGCATCTTTCCTTCTACCAAAACCTCGAAACCTAATAAGAAACAACTCTTCCATGATGATGATTTTGCTGAACTATGTCTATCATCAGTAATGATCTGTTTTCTTTTCTATTGATGTCATTTAGTTCTTAGAGCTTCTTATATTTAGCAGTGCGGGTTTGTTTAATCCTTGAATTAGAAAACTGAAAGGTAATCAAAGCTCTCGATCAATTCAACAATAGAGGTGTTCAATCTTCTCTATGAGTGGCAACCAATTTAAATTGTATCACAATTATTTTTTTAGAAAAAAAAAAAACAATTATGCCTTGTTGATGCCATTTTAAAACATCTATTTAATTAATTTTTAACAGGAAGAAAATATTATTGGGGAAAATTTAGCATCTATACCTTATACTTTTAAGTCTAATACACGTGAGCTTGATAAAGAGATTCATGAATGGGTATACTTCAGAAAACTGATCATGTAAGAAATATGCTTAAATATTGGTAGCTGGTAAAGTTTATACATGACAAACTTATAATTATGCCCACCTAGGCAAGTGTGGAGAAGTCAGACACCTACATTTTTTAAATAAGCAAATTGCCCCCCAATTCACATTTGGTCATTTTTAACAGATCTACCTACAGATACATGCATACACTAAAACATGTACACATGTATTGATGCAACGCATGCACACACTCAGGGTGAGCAACTCTTATTCGAAAATAATAAACTTAAATTCTTTTTAAAACTAAAAGCCAATTCTATGGGTTTATGATGCATATAGTAGGCAAGTAATTCCCTAAAAATAAGGATACCCACTTGCCTAAAATAACTAATTTGAAATAAAACTAAAAGCAAATAAATTAAAATCAGTATATCTTTTAATGAAGCATCTCTCTTTCCTGCCATTAGGTAATATACATTCAAAAAATGTCTATGTGTCTACCTGTTTAATTCTATTCATAAGCTGAATTGTGAATTATTGGGAGATAATGGAACTGTATTGCTTGTGCTGTTAGGACTTGATTTATCTTTTCTGCAATTTCATATATGCGTAGACAGACCCTAGGTTGTGTACTATTGCTGCTGGCTTAGCTAAATTTAGGAAGAACTTTTGTGACTTGCAGGTTTGTGAAATGTTCTATTTACAGACAACATGCTGCCGAAATTTTGTTAAATTGCAATATTTTCTTAACCTCCTCCCAAATAAATCTTCCAAACACTATAGCCTATAAGTAATACAGGAGCCTCCCAACTCCTTAACTGAAGATCTAATAACATTAAACTCCTAACTTAAGACCCAATTAGGGAAACGAAGATCAAAAGCATGCATAAAATTTAGTCAAAATAAAGATCTTTACGTATGTATGTATGTGTGTATATATATATAGATATATAAATTTAAATAGATTATATTGTTTCAAAGCTTACTTTTTTTTGTACCACTTATAAGATGCAGTCATTACTGGTTGGATTGTTCTAAATTGTTTAGTGTAAACCCAGGTTTGGAACATATCTCTATGGAAAATGTCCTATTTACAGGGGAAATGCTGCCAAAATTTTTCAAAACTTCTATAATTTTGGAAAACATAATCCTATGGACTTTAATGCATATCATTGTTTTTATTTTTGAGTCATAAGGTTGTCTTGAGCACATTGAGCATCTATATGATGCAAAAATCTTCTGAATTGCATGCTTTTATGACTTACAGGTTTGGGAAATGTTCTATTTACAGACAACATGCTGCTAAAAATTTATTAAAATTTTCCCAAAATAATCAAAGTCATATACCATATTTGTGAGCATGATTATAGTGTTATGAATGTTAAAATATTTTTGAAAGGATGAGTGAAGTTCAAATGAATTTTGAACTTCATCTCTAAATTTATTTTTGCATATTCTAAGTGAAAATTCTATCAATAATGGACTCATTTGCATTATTTGATTATTATAGTTGTTTTTGAGTCTTAAAGAAGTCATGTAAACTATTATCAACATCACATTTTATTTTTTTCATAAAACTATTGCTTGATATAGATTGTTTGTGGGATGCATAAACACATTACATTATTTAATGCTGATTATATGAAGATCTTGTGCACTCATAAAATTCATTAATTACTGGTTTGATTATTGTGAACTGTTTAGTGTGAACACCTAGTTTTCGAACATATCTTTATGGAAAATGTCCTATTTATAGGGAAAGTGCTGCCAAAATTTCTCAAAACTGATAAAACTTAGTTATTTAAATTAGTATCATTTTTTTTTTTTAACTTTGTCCGAATGTCCAATTATTTTTCTATCAAATTATTGATACTTGTAGTACATATATGGTCAAAATTTGTATACTAATTTTTTTTCTTAATTTGTAGGGTTTGTAGTTGTCACACCATCAACACGATGTCATGCACTACAGAAGAATGCATCTTTTGATTTTTTTTTTTTTTTTTGTATTTTTTTTTTGTTATCTGAACATATGGGATTCATGTATAAAATATTCGTAATTTGTATAATGTATTTGTATTTGATTTTGAATTAGATTTTTTTAATAATTTATGAATCTTCTTAATAATTATGGTTTAATGTTATCTATGCGAAGATGTAATTATAGATTTTCGAAGGAATTAATGATTTAAAAAATATTAATTTTAAATTATTAGTGACGGTTTCTATAGATACTAGTGAAGGATCAAAACTGTCACTAATACTATACTATTAATGACAAATATTGATCTTCACTAAAGCCCAACTATTAGTGACGAATTTAAAACCGTCACTAATATTACACTATTAGTGATGAATTATGATCCTTCATTAAAGGCTAGTAAGTATTAGTGACAATTTTGATCCTTCACTAATACTCTATTATTAGTGACGAATTTAAAACCATCACTAATACTACACTATTAGCAATGAATTTTTATCATTCACTAAAGGCTAATAAGTATTAGTGACGGTTTTGATCCTTCACTAATACCCAACTATTAGTGACGGTTTCAGCATTCGTCACTAATAGTAGAGTTTTAGTGCTGGTTTTAAAATTCATCACTAATACTCTACTATTAGTGACAAATTTGTACTAAGCCAATATAGAATTTATAGTGATGGTTTTGGGGTTTTAGTAACAGTTATAATCCGTCACTAATACTACATCATTAGTGATGGTTTCAAAATTTGTCACTAATAATTAGTAGTAACGGCATATATAACAACTAATTTAAAACCATCCCTAATGCTTATAAATTCATCACTAATACTATCAGCGACGAATTTGTAAGTATTAGTGATGGTTTTGATCCTTCACTAATAACCTTATTTTTTGGAGTTATTATAAATTAATTTTTATTTTTATTTTTCTTTAAAAAAAGTTCAAGTTGGCTAAACACTAACTATTAAATAAATACTTTTTTAAAAAATAATTTCTTAAAAGTGATTACAAACAATCCTTAACTAAACTACCAAGTAAATTTAATGAGAAACATAAGCTCCAAGATGTTGAAAAATACATAAAAATCTTCAAAATCGATGATTTTTGAGTTTGTCTCCTCTTGGGATTCCTCCCTATTTCATCTTCCTGATCATTATCATCTGAGGGTGAGCCCTCCATTTTTGTTCTTTTTCTCTCTCTCTTTGAGTGATTTTCCTTCTCATCCATTATCGATAAAAGTGTCCAAAGGCGCCTAGAACTAGCCTGAAGATCTTAATTCTCATATAGCCCTAGAATTGCAGTTGACAAATTGATAGCTAATGGAGAGTCCTGTGGAAATGCCTTAAGTGAAATGAAAGAAAATGAAGAAAAGAGTCTGAACTTGTGTTTCTCATATGCATAACTATTGGAGACAGTATATGCCATAACATAAGTCACGAACATTGTCCATAATTATTTTGGTTACCTAAAAGGAAAATCATACTTAAAACATGGGAGCCCAAAATTTTTGTGCATAAATGGTAATGGAATGTCCAAGGATTAAATGATTTAGATAAAAGAATCTAACGAGACTGTTGCCTTGAATCAATGGAAACCGAACTTTATTTGTCTTCAAGTATCAAAATTGTGCTTGGTAAATCAGATTATTGTTGCATGCTTATGGAAGGAGATGTTAATAGAATGTGCATGCCTTGAGGCCAATGGAACAGCTGGAAGTATTTTGATATGACAGAACAATAAAAAATGGTATGTTCTCTCATTTAGCAATAAAAATGGTAAGTTCTGTATCTTTGTAAGTTACCATTCAAGCCACATAAGGATCGAGAAGGTATCCACTTTTTTTTTTTATTTAGTTATTGACATTTTACTTTCAAAATTTTATTTTTTCAAAAAAAATTTAAAAATATTATTGTTGTTATAGCCAAAAATTGAACGACCTTCACGATCCCTGATCACGACCACCTCAAAAGAGATAAATAAGCAAGGCTTGGAGGACCCCAGGATGTACTCCAGGGAATCTCTTCGATGCCTAAGTCAAGGATTGGCTTGAGAGGTTTTTTATACAACAGTAAAGTAGAGTTTAAAATAAGATACCTTAACATCTTCTCTTAATCCCCATTTATAGTGATGGAGTTTGCCCTAAGGGTGATGTGCCATTTATTGGCGAATTATGGCGCAAGCGTGAATCGCTCCGATTGTTATAGAATTAGCATAGATTGCTCTGATCATCATGGAGCTGGCGTCAATTGATCTGGCTGAGCAATTGACTTAGGTGGTAACTGCCCTCATTAATGCTAGGCTCTAGTCTCCTCAGGACTTAGGGTAAGTGATATATTTGGGGTATATCAATTGCCCCCTCTTTTAGTTTCAAATTTTTGAAGGCTTCCAAAGTTCGAAAGTTGCTGCTTTTTTTTTTGTCAAGCGGCTTTTCTTGAGGCATTTTGGGCTACTTATGGCTTAATGACTCATGCTCTTCTTTTTCTCCTTTTCTGGCCTAATGAGTTGTGTTCATATTTTGGGCCTATTTATAGTGACGGAGGTTGACCCAAGGGTGTAATGCCATTTATTGGTGAGTTATGGTGCGAGCGTGAATCGCTCCGGTTCTTACCTTATTAGTGTGAATCGCTCTACTTATTATAAGGCAAGCGTCAATTGCTCCGGTCAGGTGGTTGACTTGGGCAGTAACTACCCTCATAATGTTATGCTCTGGTCTTTTCTAGGTAAGTAATTTATTTAGGGTATATCAGTTGCCCCTTTAGGTTTGAATTTTTGAAGCTGGTTTCCAAAGTTCGAAAGTTGTTGTTGTTGGTGTTTTTTTTTTTTTTTTTTTATTCGAGTAGCTCTTCTTGAGGCATTTTGGATTGCTTGTGGCTTAATGAATCGTGCTTTTCTTCTTTACCATTTCTGGCCTAATGAGCTTCTCATATTTTCGGTCGTTTTTGGGCCTCATGAGCATTGCTTGTCAGTTGGGCCAATTCTTCTTTGCCTAATTAGTCGTGCTCATTTTTTAGGCAGTCTTCTAACCTCATGAGCGTTGCTCTTTAATTGAGCCGATTTTTCTTTGCTTAATGAGTTGTGCTCATTTTTTGGGTAGTCTTCTGGCCTCACGAGCATTGCTCATCAATTGGGCCAATTCTTCCTTGCCTAATGAGCTATGCCCATTTTTTGGGCAGTCTTCTGGCCTCACAAGCGTTGCTCATTAGTTGGACTGATTCTTCTTTACCTAATGAATTGTGCCCATTTTTTTGGCAGTCTTGTGGCCTCACGAGCGTTGCTTGTCAGTTGGGCCGATTCTTCTTTGCCTAATGAGTTGTGCTTATCTTTTGGGCTATATCTTCAGTAACATTTTGGTAATTTATGATGCCAGGATAGTTGTTCAATTCAACAAGTTCTTGCAGTTTTGATTTCATTGAGGTTATGATGTGAGTTATGGTACTTTTAATATTAGTTAGGATTCAAAATCGATTCAAGATGGATTTTTTTCAAAGGGTTTGGACATGTATGCACTAAGTGTTTGATCATTTGTGGCAAAGGGAACTGCAAGTGAGTGTGCAGTGTTATGGATATTGTATACTATTTTAGTGTCGTCTGTGTCATCTGTAGGGTTTATAAACTTAGATTATTTGATTGTATCCCAGTTGATCCATGAGTCCCATGTTGGAGTTTTTGGACATGGGGTTGTGAGTGCAGTGGTAGATTGAGGTTTAAGATTGAGATATGCGAGATGTTTACCATTGACGACGGTGACTTTTTTACTATTTTTTTTTTATTATAGTGCGGATTGTTCAGCTAATTGGGCTCCATATGCTCAACAAAATGTCACTAAGGAGCTTGGTTTTGTTGTTTAGGGTTTTGCCAATTGCAGTTGCTATAATTGTGCAATTTCAGTGTGCGTTGCAATTTCAATTCAAATTTCCAATTGCAATTTCAACTTCACTGTTCAAAGCACATGAATGTGCAAGAGTCATTATTGCTGATCCCATGGTGCATTTGGTCAACCCATTAGAATTTTAAAGCTTAGCTTTGTTTATTTGACTGGCAGTGCAGTTGTCATGACCCCAGTATGCATTGGGTGCATAGGTCATTGTTCAATCAATTAAATAACTTGAACATCCTATTAATTATTATTAGCCATTAAGGTGGAGTTCTTGAAGCGTTGAAACTGTGGCATCTATTTGTTTTTTATTTTTAGAATTATTATTGTATGATGGAGAAAAAATCATACCTTGAGAATAGGCAAGTTGGCTACATAAATCTTACACATAGAAACATCAATTGTAGTCGAATTCACATTAGATCCAGAATTTCCCAATATTGCAAGTTGGGTCCCGATTATTCATCCGTTAAATTTCTTACTTGGCTTCTTCAATGCGAGCAAAGTGCCATTAACGTGCTTGAATGTAATAAACCTGTACCTTTTACTTTTCTCGGTGACCTTGCCAAGGATAGCAATGGCTTTTTCGAGGTCACCGTAAGTGGAGAAGAGATTGCAGAGGTTCTTGATGGTAGTGTCCCATCCAATGTTGCAAATGAAGAGTTTGCACTGGGTAGGGTCTCGATCAGCGGTGGATCGGACGACGACCTTTCGAACGATCTTAATCGAGCCAATGTATCAACGTTCAATTATTTGATGTAGTCATGATCAAGGATTGAAAGAGAAAACCTCTCAAGAAGTTCCCATAGACGGCGCCAACTGTTGCAACAAAAAATTGAACGACCTTCATGATCCCTGATCACGACCACCTCAAAAGAGATAAATAAGCAAGGCTTGGAGGACTCGGGGTGTACTCCAGGGGATCTCTTCGATGCCTTAGTCAGGAATTGGCTTGAGAGGTTTTTTATGCGACAGTAAAGTAGAGTTTAAAATGAGATACCTTAACCTTTTCTCTTAATCCTCATTTATAGTGATGGAGTTTGACCTAAGGGTGATGTACCATTTATTGGCGAATTATGGCCCAAGCGTGAATCGCTCTGGTTGTTATAGTATTGGCGTAGATTGCTCTGATCATCAAGGAGCTAGCGTCAAATGATCTGGCTGAGTAGTTGACTGAGGTGGTAACTGCCCTCATCAATGCTGGGCTCTAGACTCCTCTGGACTTAGGGTAAGTGATATATTTGGGGTATATCAATGGCCCCCTCTTTCAGTTTCAAATTTTTGAAGCTAGCTTCCAAAGTTTGAAAGTTGTTGTTGTTGTTTTTTTTTTTTGTCGAGCAGCTTTTCTTGAGGCATTTTGGGCTGCTTATGGCTTAATGACTCATGCTCCTCTTTTCTTTCCTTTTCTGGCCTAATGAGCTATGCTCATATTTTGAGCCTATTTATAGTGACGGAGGTTGACCTAAGGGTGTAATGCCATTTATTGGTGAGTTATGGTGCGGGCATGAATCGCTCCAGTTCTTACCTTGTCAGTGTGAATTGTACTGCTTATTATAAGGCGGGCGTCAATTGCTCCGATCGGGCAGTTGACTTGGGCAGTAACAACCCTCATAATGTTACACTCTGGTCTCTTCTAGGTAAGTGATTTATTTAGGGCATATCAGTTGCTCCCTTAGGTTTGAATTTTTGAAGCTAGCTTCCAAAGTTCGAAAGTTGTTGTTATTGCTTTTTTTTTTTTGTCGAGTAGCTCTTCTTGAGGCATTTTGGGTTGCTTGTGGCTTAATGAGTCGTGCTTTTCTTTTTTACCATTTTTGGCCTAATGAGATGTGCTCATATTTTCGGTCGTTTTTGGGCCTCACGAACATTGCTCATCAGTTGGGTTGATTCTTCTTTGCCTAATGAGTCGTGCTCATTTTTTGGGCAATCTTCTAACCTCACAAGCATTGCTTGTCAATTGGGCCGATTCTTCTTTTCCTAATGAGTTGTGCTCATTTTTTGGGCAATCTTCTAGCCTCACGAGCGTTACTCATTAGTTGGGCCGATTCTTCCTTGTCTAATGAGCTATGCTCATTTTTTGGGCAGTCTTCTGCCCTCACAAACATTGCTCATTAGTTGGACTGATTCTTATTTTCCTAATGAGTTGTGCTCATTTTTTGGGTAGTCTTTTGGCCTCACGAGCGTTGCTCATTAGTTAGGCCGATTCTTCCTTGCCTAATGTGCTGCGTTTATCTTTTGGGTTATATCTTCAGTAACATTTTGGTAATTTATGATGTGAGGATGGTTATTCAATTCAATAAGTTCTTACAGTTTTGATTTCATTGAGGTTAAAGATGTGAGTTCTGGTACTTTTAATATCAGTTAGGATTCAAAATCGATTCGAGATGAATTTTTTTCAAAGGGTTTGGACATGTATGCACTAAGTGTTTGATCATTTGCGGCAAAGGGAACTGCAGGTGAGTGTGCAGTGTTATGAATTTTGTAGACTATTTTAGTGTCATCTGTGGGGTCTATAAACTTAGATTATTTAATTGTTTCCCAGTTGATATGTGAGTCCCATGTTGGAGTTTTTGGACATGGGGTTGTGAGTGCAGTGGCAGATTGAGGTTTAAGATTGAGATCTGCGAGATGTTTACCATTGACGACGATGATTTTTTTACTATTTGTTTTGATTATGGTGAGGATTGTTTAGCTGATTGGGCTCCAGGTGCTCGACAAAATATCACTAAGGAGCTTGGTTTTATTATTTGGGGTTTTGCCAATTGCAATTGCTATAATTGTGCAATTTCAGTATGCGTTGCAATTTCAATTCAAATTTCCAATTGCAATTTCAAATTCACTATTCAGAGCACTGTTCAAAGAGCATAAATGTGTAAGAGTCATTATTGCCGATCCCATGGTGCATTCGGTCAACCCATTGGAATTTCAAAGCTTAGCTTTGTTTATTTGACTGGTAGTGCAACTGTCACGACCCCAGTATGCATTGGATGCATAGGTGATTGTTCAATCAATTAAATAACTTGAACATCCTATTAATTATTATTAGCCATTAAGGTGGAGTTCTTGAAGTGTTGAAACTGTGACATCTACTTTTTTTTTCTTTTTAGAATTATTATTGTATGATAGAGAAAAAAATCATACCTTGAGGATAGGCAAGTTGGCTACATAATTCTTACACATAGAAACATCAATTGTAGTCGGATTCACATTAGATCCGGAATTTCCCAATATCACAAGTTGGGTCCCGATTATTCTTCCGTTAATTTTCTTACTTGGCTTCTTCAATGCGAGCAAAGCGCCATTGACGTGCTTGAATGTAATAAACTCGTACCTTTTACTTTTCTCGGTGACCTTGCCAAGGATCGCAACGACTTCTTCGAGGTCACCGTAGGTGGAGAAGAGATTGCAGAGGTTCTTGATGGTAGTGTCCCATCCAAGGCCGCAAATGAAGAGTTTGCGCTGGGTAGGGTCTCGCTCGGCGATGGATCGAACGATGACCTTTCAGACTATATCAATCGAGCCAATGTATTGACCTTCAATTATTTGATGTAGTCATGATGAAGGATTGAAAGAGAAAACCTCTCAAGAAGTTCTCACTGACAGCGCCAATTGTTGCAGCCAAAAATTGAACAACCTTCCCTGATCACGACCACCTCAAAAGAGATAAATAAGCAAGGCTTGGAGGACCCGAAGTGTACTCCAGGGGATCTCTTTGATGCCTAAGTCAGGGATTGGTTTGAGAGGTTTTTTATACAATAGTAAAGTAGAGTTTAGAATGAGATACCTTAACCTCTTCTCTCAATCCCCATTTATAGTGATGGAGTTTGACCTAAGGGTGATTTGCCATTTATTGGCGAATTATGGTGCAATCGTGAATTGCTCCGATTGTTATAGTATTGGCGTAAATTGCTCTAATCATCATGGAGCTGGCGTCAATTGATCTGACTAAGCAGTTGACTTAGGTTGTAACTGCCCTCATCAATGCTGGGTTCTAGTCTCCTCTGGACTTATGGTAAGTAAAATATTTAGGGTATATCAATTATTTTAAACAGAAAAAGTGGGAAATAAGGACCTATAAACTAGTTAGAGTTAGAGAAAGGAAGTGTAAAGATTAAGTAAATGTTAAATGTATAAAGGGCAAGAATAATAATGCCCCAGTGATTTTATATTTTTTAAGACTTAAAAGAGAGGTGGTGAAAATACTTTAATAAGTTGTTTAATGAAAACAAATCAAAAGCTTAGACCTAGAAGTGATATACGAGGAAAGACTAAGAATTGAAGATTCATTCCTAATATTAGAGTCAATGAAGTAAAGATGACTTTAAAAAAATATGAAAAGCAAGAAAATTAAATCATTAGATTGCATCCCAATTAGATTTTGAAAATATTTAGGAGATAAAAGAAGTATATGATTAACTAATCTATTTAATACTATTATAAAATTTTTTTAAAAAAAATTTTAAAAAATATATTTTCATTGTATTTATAAAAATACCAATGAAGTAGGTCATACATATGCTACTTATGATTGTAACCTTTTGTGTGTTAATGTACTAATTTTGGGGTAACACTTTGATGAATGACTTTCTAATTTTTTAAATAGTTTTAATGGCAATGCTTTCACATGGTATAAATATAATAATTTCATACGAATTGTTAAGTGTTCAAAAATCTTAAAAAGATAAAAAGAATGCACTGTAAAAAGATAAAAAAAAAATGCAAATTTTAAAATTTGTAAAAAAAAACATGAACAATAAATCTCGTTGTACTGTCCAACAAGATTTAAAACAAACAAATCTCATTGGACCAACCAACGAGATTTGCTTGAAAAATAAGTTAGTGTTCACACGTGATAAATTTCACAGCAGGATCAAGTAGCAGTGAAATTACGTAAGTATAAAATAGGAAATTTTTTTTCAAATAAAGTATTATTTAATATATTATTATAAAATAATAATAAAATTGGGAAAAACTTCGCATCAAAAACGAATCGCTCCTTTGCGATTGGACCGTGAAAGAAGGCTCCCGTTTGTCTCGTGACCTATACGTCCCGCAAAATGAGCTGAAGCCTGGGCCACACATGCGCCGCTTGTGGCCTTCGTATGCATGCACCAAAACCCTAGGGCCACTCCTCGACGATTCTTCACCAGCGCGACTCTCGATCCCCTTTCTTTCTCCACACGCACGCACCCTACCCTCTCTCTCTGCCGCTATAAATACTGGTTTGCCCTTTCTCTCCCCCACCCAAAGCCTCCCGTATCTTTGTGTTTTTCAGAGCTTCCGCCTCCCTCTCCTCTCCTTTCTCCCATTTTTCTCTCTTTACCGGTGATTTCTTCATCGAGGAAGGGCTTCCAGCTTATCTTTTTTATCTTGTCGGCGATTTGTAGATCTTCTGAAAGAATTGTAAGTGCTTTTCTTCCCTTCTTCTAAAATGAACCTAGGTGTGTGGATTCTCCATTTGGATTAGCCTATTTTTATGATTTCTTTGTGTGTGATTCCTCGTGCCTTTTCGCGTAGTTGAAATTGATGTTGATCTTTTATTATATATATTTTTTATTTTTTTTGAACAAATATATTTCTTTGGATGTTATTGTTGGATTGGTTGCGACGCCCATTCGTTTTGATTCCTTTTCGAAGGAAGGTTTAGAAAATTAACCGTAGCTTGCCTTTTGCTTTCTTGTTCATTACAGAAAGCGTGGATGTTGTAATGGAGACCAAAGGTGGCAAGAAGAAGTCTAGCAGTAGTCGTTCTCTGCAATACGAAATCCCCCTCGGTTACATCATCGAAGACGTTCGACCAAACGGTGGCATCCAGAAGTTCCGATCAGCTGCTTATTCCAACGTAATATTATCCTTCAATCCCAAAACCACAAAGGAAAAAACGATTTCTATACATTCATAATAATTGATGTAGTACTTTCTGTGCTTTTTTTGGTCCTTGTTGCAGTGCGCGAGGAAGCCATCCTGATACGTTTTCACAAATGCCTCCATCGGTAGAGTAGGATTTCCAATTTTTAGTTTTGTTTTCCTTTTTCCTACTTCCCTCTTAAATCGAACGAACAATTAGCACTCTGGAAATATATTGTTGGAGAAGAACCTTTCAGATTACACTGCTCTCGCATTGCGTCTTTCGATCCTCTCAGCCATGGGCGTTCCCCTTCCTCCCTCCTCAATCGGATTCGAAGGCTTCGAGAAACGTCTCGAGATTACATTCTCTGAAGCGCCCATTTTCGTGGATCCTCACGGACTCGGCCTGCGTGCCCTGACTCGGTCTCAACTCCACTCGATCCTCGAACCCGCTTGCTGCACCATCGTGGCTCAGTTGTCCAACTCAGTGTTCGACTCGTATGTCCTCTCCGAGTCGAGCCTCTTCGTCTATCCTCACAAGATCATAATCAAAACCTGTGGAACAACGAAGCTGCTCTTATCGATTCAGCCGATTCTCGAACTCGCGGAGTCGCTCTCGCTCACCCTGTTCTCAGTCCATTACTCGCGCGGGAGCTTCATTTTCCCCGACGTCCAACCCTCCCCTCACCGAAGCTTCGCGGAAGAAATCGCTTTCCTGAATGCCTTGTTTGGGAAGTTATCCTCTGGTGGTAACGCCTTTGTGATCGGCGATCCGGCGGTTCCTCAGCGCACCTGGCATGTGTACTCCGCAACACAAGCGTCGCCATCACCTTTTGTGAAAAAACAAACGGCCGAGATCACTCTCGAGATGTGCATGACCGGTTTGGACCGCGACAAAGCGTCCCTGTTCTACAAAATGCCCGATTCCTCGTCGAACGGAATGACCAAAATGTCCGGAATATGTGGCATAATTCCGAGTCACGTGATATGCGATTACGAGTTTGACCTCTGCGGGTACTCCATGAACGGGATCGACGGTCCAGCTTTCTCTACGGTGCACGTGACTCCAGAGGACGGGTTCAGCTACGCCAGCTACGAGGCCGCGGGGTTCGACCCCCGGTCCGTCCGGTTCGCGCCGCTAGTGGAGAGGGTTCTCGAGTGCTTCAAACCGGCCGAGTTCACTGTGGCCGTCACATGTGAATCTGGAGCCCAGGACTGGGCCACGTGCTGTGCTGACGTGGCGGGATACAAGTGCGAGAATGTGGTGAAGCAGGAGTTGGACGGCGGGGCCTGCCTGGTGTACCGCTCTTTCACGTCCAAGGGGGGCGGCTGCACGGCGATGTCGCCGAAGTCGGTGCTGGACTGCTGGAAGGAGACGGTGGGCGGGGAGGAGGCGGAGGAGGAGGTGCTGATGGTGGTGCGGTGACGCGTGTTTCTGGATGCTGGCCATCTGTTGAGTCAATCGTCAGTGCGTTTGTCAGAGTCTGTTACCCTTGAAACGTGAGCCTTTTGTCTTGTAATAGTATATATGGTGGGGGTGGACCTGGGACCACCATGCCAGTGGTGAGCTTGTCTCTTATTGGGGTGTGTGTGTGATGTGATATTGTTCTTTGGCTTTTCTTTGATGCGGTCTCTTTGTTTTGAATAAAGAGAGGGGTGCGCCATCTCTAGAGGAGGAGGTTTGGTTTCAGAATAATGGGGGAGATTTTGAAGCCTGCTTGGGTTATGTTTTATTTATGTGGATTATGAATTTGATATAAAATAGTTTTATTATATTTTGAGCATTGCACTTTTTTTTTTTTTTAAGCAAACCACAGTTTCACTTGTTGTCTACACTTGATATCATTTGATTATGAGAAATTTGCGCTTATCTTTGTCAATCTGCAATTAATGCAGAGAGGAAAAAGTTGATTGACATTTGATTTGTTTTAAAGGGGAAATCAATATATTAAAAGTGTGAAGGCATGAGACACATTTTGTAACTCACCAACTGCCAAAGAGATGAAGCGTGACCCATAAGGGCATGAAGAATGGAAAAAGAATACAATACCAGTTAGATCTTGAAGTTTTAGTGAAAAATTTAACATAAAATTCACATATTCAAAATAAAGAAATTGCAAAATGCTTTTCTCACAAATGAATATGAATCATTATATGATCTGTTCTGTGTTTTGAGAAGATGGTATTTCAGGCTATGCTTGAAGTCTCTACATATATATGCAGACATTTAATTATTTTCTATTTTGCATCAACTAATATCCTTTTAGTAGGCATGACAAATTTTAAAATATAATTTATTTAATTTAATTTAATTTTTTCTCTAAGATTTCACTAAATTTGACTTAATTTTTTAAAATAAAAAGTAATACTCATTTAGTCATTTATTTTATTTATTAATATCTTAACAACAAACTTAAAATTTTGAAACTAGTATATCTCTTTGATTTTTTTTTTTTTGCAAAAAAAAAATACGATTTAAAATTTTAAAAACATCATCAATATAAATATAATCTATCATTTGTGTTGTGTATCATCTTTTCCTCTTCAAATTTTCAACAAATTTAGTTACGATACTTGTAGCTATATTATTTATTTAAATGCCCAAAAGTAAAAATTAAAACTATAAAAAATATAAATTTTTTATGTAAATAGGTTACCCAACTAGCACTTGATCAAAACCCGTCTAAACCGGTTTGGTAAACTGGTTGCATTCGAATTGACTCATTTATAAATGTGTCGTATTCTATTAAATCCAAACCTAGTCTAAACGAGCGATTAACGGGTCACCCGTTAGGTTTTGAACCATTTTTCACCCCTAGTTCTTAGATGCACCCCTTAATATAAATTTCAATTCATAATGCATTTATCTTTTAGGTCAAAATTTATTTTTTATATTACTCTTTTAGGAAATTATTATAAAAATCACATGCTTTCATGTCTTTAAAAAATCTGCACATGAAATTATGTTGAGATAGGGAGCCCCAAGTGCACAGGTAATTACGAACTTTAATTAGTTTTAGTTTTAAATTATTTATTAATATTTAACTTTTAATTGTGTAACTTTATAGGAAATTAATGTTAAATGAAGAAATTGCATGGGTAAAAAGTGAATATTGATATAATCTCCAATTTTTTCAATATAAGATATCTTTTTATTCAATGTGATAGAAAATGCTATATTTAATTTCAAATATACACATGAGATAACATAAAGGTTGACTTGTGTTGTAGAGAAATACTTCCATCCCACCATGTGGGATTCTTATCAGAATTTCATATTTTATTTGCTTGCTTTACCCAAATATTTGTTCTTCCTTTTCTTTTCTTTTCCTTTTTTTTTTTTTCACCCTTCTTGTTCATCCTATTATGTGTATTTGAAAGGATATGTTGATCGTCCAATTGTAAATGAATGGTTATGAGTGTTGTGAAAAACGAATTGTATAGTGGAATATATGATCATACAAACAGTATAAGTATTAATTTCATATTTTACTGGATATATGTTAGACAAATAAATTTCACCAGTAAAATGTCCCTAAACACACATGCGTTAAATATCAAGTACTAAGTCATGCATGGTGTTCATGTGTGTATCCGCAACAATTCATATCAAAGATATTCAATAGAGATAGGATATGATGTTCAAGGTGCCTAGAAAAACTTTGGACTCAAAAAGTAGAAACAATGAGAAATAATGTGAGTCCATGGGTCAATTGATTCTTATCCTTTTTCAAGGATAGGGCTTAACCTCCCCGGTCTAGTTTCAAACATATAAAAGTGCATTAACGTTTAAGGATGGATTTCATTTAAGCATACTCAAAACATGTACATCATTCTAAATATTACTTAGCATGCAAGAGATTATAGACATTAAGTTCATTTTTCTTAAAAGTGGGGCTTAAACTCCCCCTGTATATTTACGTGCATACATACTTGCATTAAGCTCTGGATGATAGCCATTTAAGAGCATTCCTAAAAAATTCATCCTTTCAAAAGATTTTCAACATGCAACAAATATAAGTAGTTGACACATACTAGCATGACATATTGCATTTTATTTTAACAACATGATAGTCAATCAAGACTATACTCAAAGGTAATGCAATAGGGGATTAAAAGAATGACACAACTCAAAATTCACAATGAGTGTATGTGAAATGAAAAACTCCCCATAAGTCATGCAATTTTTCATAGTTTATGGACCATCATCAAAATATGTGACGATTGATTACAAGGATGATACTTTACCATTTGGTTCTTGAGTGAAAGTAAATAATCTAAAAAATTTGATCAAATGGTGTCCATGAACTAAGTTCATCCTAAGACACAACATAAATGTGTACATGTCTTCAAAATACATAGCGGTTTGGATTTCACATGTACTATCCTATGTAATTACTGTGCATCCTAGGAAGGGAAATGTGATGCTTATACAAATCAAAAATTGATTTCATTAGGTATACCAGATAGTATAAGTGGTCCTTTTAATGCAGCTAAATTGGTTATCTGTTAAGAGATTTTGTCATATGTTTAGTATAGTCTCCCCTATAAGCCATAGATGCATCAGAAAATATATATAGAGGCATGCAATAATGTTCATGACCCAAGAACATTTCATATCAAATCATCAGACTTTATGCACTGAATATAATGTTTAGGGTATTCTCAAGAGTCTCAATATTCAATAAATGAAGATGATGCATATGGATCATTTTTGTGCTTCCTATAGGGATGGAGCTGGGCTCTCCTAGTTATTCGATGATTATGCAAGGATGAATTTTAATTTTCTATTTGGTTTCACTCATCCTTTCAAAAATGTTTTAACATTAATTCTATCATAATCATCTTTAGCAAAAGGTTTTGGTTTGGGAAAAATCCTATCAAAATTTTAGTAGCATGCCGTCTCTAAATCGGAGATTTCCCAAATTTACCATGTGCCTAAAACTAGATGGATTCACGCAATCAACAAATAAAAATCCAGTTTAAGCATGCGAGAACCTATTTCCACTACCAGCATGCAATTCTCATCAACTGCATCCGCCATGCAGAAGGCATTCTAGATTAAGCATGCAATCAGGTAGTTCAATGAATATATAAAAAAAAAATATAAACTATCCATATGAAGATATAATCATTAGGCAAGTAATGGATAATGGCATTCAGTACAAATAAGTTATCCATCAAATATAATTGAGCTTAAATCAAAAGATGGATATATGCATTTATTTAAAACAAATTATCCATTCATGAGAAAATATAGTCATTTAAATAAGAATGGACATAGGCATTTAGCTCACATCAGATCAAATTCAAAATAATATCCATCAATCATAGAGTATATTCATTTAGCACATATGGATATTTGCATTTTGCTCATAGAAAGCATCTAATGTATATGATAAGCACAATACAAAAAAATGTATATTGGATGAATTTTCAAAACATGCTACTCCCCCTCAATTATGTAGCCAAAGAATTGTATGTTCAATTAATTGTATTTGGCATAACAAACATTTTCAAATATGAGGACGAGCTTATGAATTCCTTGACTTTAATTCATCATTTGAAAATGATTTATCGTTTAAGTTCAATTATGAGTTTAGGATTATACATTACATAGCATAAGATCAATTTCCTAAAACTGAATACTGTGTGATGGACAAAGATATGCTATATTTGATACATTCATACTAAAGCATATATAGCATCAAAATTCTTATAACAATTAAAACATTTTGTCCATTTGAATGAGATTTATTTAAACATGCTTATGAGGTTTAATTCAAAAGCTGATAATGATATAATCACGCACTAGCCACAATATCATCATATATGAACCAATCATAATTATATGTATATATTAAGCTTAGATTGGATAAGGTCATTAAAACTCATATGTTGGCTAGTTTTCCTTAGGGTTCTCAGTAGAATAATAGAGCATACTAAAATATAATCTTTTAAGCATGTTACTCTATTTAATCATTTAAAGCATTTTGATTCCTTATATATATATCCTAAAATCTTATGAGTGTTAATAAGATATTCTTCTCAAGTGCACCTTATAAGACATCATGCTATTATCATAAAAGATTTATCATGATTTATACAAAGATTTAATAAAAGATATATCATACAAATCATGATAAGAAATTAATACAAATGTCATATGATTCACGACCACAAATAAATCAAACACAAGATATATCATGTGAATCATACTATGAGTTATTCAATATATTAGAAGGAGAATAGATATACCTTTAAGTTTTACTCCTTCTTAATCGTTTAAGCTTGGAGTGGTGTCATCTCTCTTTCGGTTCCTTATACCTCTTATGATTCCCAAAGGACCTTAGCACTCAAAAGAATGAACTTAAAAAGGCATTAGTGACTAAGGCACACAAGAAAAATATGCATGGCACACATATAATATGCATTAAAACATATGTCATGCAAATTTAATTCATTTTCAAAATCTGGGAAATTTGTAATTTGAAAACATTTTTAATGGGATATAATAAGCATAACAAACACAAAATCTTTCCAAATCCACCAATCATTTGATTTTACAAACATATTTTCAAATTTAACACAGTAAAATCTATACAATAAAATAGTGGAGGATTTGCAGCGCTGACCCTCAAAATTGGGATACACCAAAAAGTTGAGCCGTTGCGATCTTTATGCATAAGTGGTTAAGCCTTTTGCAACCTTACTCTGATACCAATTTTTGGAATGGTGTGATCCCAAGAGGGGGGTGAATTGGACATTTAAAATTTTTTGGCTAATTTAAAAGATTTCGCCGATTCACAACATATCATATCCCGTTCAATATTAAACGCGTGTACGTAAAATGATTACGCTATTGGTTCATGCATACACGTGTATCTCATTCAATGTAAATGTGCGCATGCAACTGAATATAATAGTAAACATATAGGCATACACATACTAAATTTAAGTGCAGTAATTTAAATGCGATAGGGAGAGAGAGAGACAAGATTTGTTATCGAGGTTTGGTCAAAACCAGCCTACATCCCCGCCTTGGGCTTACCCCCAAGGATTCCACTATACCTGCTCACTTAACTCGGTGGAGCAAAAGCCTTTTAAATCCTCTCCTTACGGGAAAAGGAAAACCCCAGCTCAATTATTAGACTGAGCCAAACTAGTCTCACTTGCGGGGCTGAGACTTCCCAGTTTAGTTCTGGGCTGAACTGAACCGGTCTCATTTATAGGACTGAGACTCCCAGTTCAATTAATGGGTTAAACCGAACCGTTACATGAAAACCATTTTTGTACATGAAAATATGCTTCTGAAATACAAGTAGAGATGTACAGACTAAGCTCATACAAATACACACTCCAATGATGTGAAATAATGCTCAGGGGAGTAAGGGTGCTTAACTAAATTTAAAGCCTAATAAATGTTTTCTCCAAAAAGATATTTCAATAACACTATAAGAGAACCTAAGGTTTCTCTCTTTTAATGATTTTTGCACAAATAGAATGTATATGAAAAATGGGTATTATGTTCTCCAATCAAAGATTTATGCAAGTTAGAAATACTTGGAGAATCTCGGAGTTAAGCTGAATAAAATATTTGTGCAATAGATAACTTCCCCCAAAATATATTTATCAAGGAAATAATCCAGGAG
The DNA here is from genome assembly GCF_029873635.1 of Malania oleifera. Taxonomy (NCBI): domain Eukaryota; kingdom Viridiplantae; phylum Streptophyta; class Magnoliopsida; order Santalales; family Ximeniaceae; genus Malania; species Malania oleifera. Next base: position 68,469,714 of record NC_080422.1, on the reverse strand, counting down.
AAATGCAAGCAATACTCTCAAAGATTGATTTTCAAAAAGTAAGTAACAAGTGAGAGTATACACATGTAAATACAAATATAAAGCCCAAAATAAAATACTCTCTTCAAAGAAGATTTTAAAATAAAAGCATGAAAGAGAGTTGGAGAGATTTGAATAAAAATATTTGACCCCAAAAGAGTGATTTAAACAATAAAAAGCATTTTGGAGGAACTTTGATTAACCAAGGATTAGAGAGAAATTTAGAGTTAATCAAAGTTGCTAATCTGGAGTAATGAGGGGGTATTTATAGAGTTTGTGAAAAATATGACCGCTGGGGATACGCTCGGTATTTTGAAAAAGTTTAATTAAGTTTAATGATGTTTCAAACACTTAAAAAATATTCCAACCCGAGAGCACCAGTCATCCAGAAGACTTTCGATTGACCGAAGTTCATATGGCTTGATTGACCGGACCAATTTTGAACTTTAGGTTCGGTTGACCAGGAAGGGTGATTTTTCAAAATTAGCACGGTTCGGTCGACCAGGGTGAAAATGAACTAAAGGTTCGGTCGATCGGAAGAGGTAATTTTTCAAAATAGCGAGGTTCGGTCGTCCACGACATTTTGAACTGAGAAGTTCGATCGACCAGGTTGTTGGGGTATTTCCCAAGGACCCTCGGTCAACCAGAGCGTTGGAGTACATTTTGGGCTCGGTCGACCAGGTGGTAAAAAAGTTGACTTCCTAGGAGGTTTGGTCGACTGAGGCCTTTTAGCTACAAGAGTTTGGTCGACTGGGACATGGTCAACCATTGACTTGGACCTAGGTTCGGTCGACCGAGCTACAAATGAACTATGAGGGTCGATCAACTGAAAGTGCAAAACTTGTGCATTTTGGTCCTGTTTGAGCCAACGATCACCCTATTTCAAATGACCAAGTTTGGGTATGCATAAGTGAGTGTCCTAAGGTCATTTCTAGGTTCTTTTTGAAGACACCGAAAAAATCCGGTGTCGGTCGACCTTCGATTGACCAAAGTTTTTGTAAACTTCTTTTTAACCCCAATTTTGACCCTAAAGCTATTCCAAAAACTTTGTATGATTTTGGTCTATTTAGAAAAAGGCTTTTGATGAGATGTGCTGGTTCCTAGGATCTATCTACGGTCATTCTGAGTATTCAAACACACCATGCAGATGCATACAATATTACAGACCAAAGATAAAAAATAAATGCATATACAAATTAAAAACAAATGTCTTCGTATTTTTGCTCTTCCAACTTCATGAAATGCGCTTGATCGTATAGTCTTTAAGTCCTGCAAGCTTCCATCGCCATTGCCTTATGCGTGTGTTAAATTAATGGACCTATTTACATGCTAAATACACATATAAGAAACATATGCTTTGTCAGCATCAAAACAGGGATCAGACTCAAAAAGTCAACACTCTGTCTTTGCAAATCTTCAAGCCAAGACTCTTCTCGGCCGTACCCAAGATCTGCATGTCAAAATCTTTCAATAGAGTTCCCAATTGATTAGATTTAGTCAAAGCCTTTCTAGTAAATAACATTTCATCCAAAAATAACGGAAACATCACCTCTTTGCATCCTATCACATGCTTCCCAATTGGAAGCTCCACCAACTCCCACATCTAATTCTTATGCAATAATTTCATCTCTTCCACCATAACACTCATCCTTCTATTTTCCTTTTGCTATGCACCGCAACTTCAAAAATAGTAGGAACTTTGCTAGTAGTGATGAATGCATAAAACACCAGAACATCAAATTTGTTGATTTTTTGAGTCCGATCCTTGTTTTGATAATGACAAAACACAAGTATATTATGTATGTATTTAGTGCTTGAAATAGTTTATAAATTTAGCATACATAAGGTAAAGGAGAAATGGAAGCCAAGAAGGAACATAAAACATATACAACTTGGCGTATTCTGTGGAGATTTGAAGATCAAAGAAGAAGAAGAAGACATGTTTTATTTTATTTGTAAATGCATTTAAAATTGTCTATAATAAGGCATGTCTTGCATGGTATGATGCTAAGCTCAAACAAGGACCATAAAATGACCATAGAGAACCAAATTTTTTTTTTTGGAAAAATAGTTCATAAAAAGCCATACTCATACACAAAAGATTTGAAAAGTTTTAGATAAAAAAAGGGGGCTAAAATTAGGTTTTATTTTGACCCCGGTCGACTGGCCTTTACATGTTCAAGCAAGCCCAGTCGACCGACCGTACCCTTAGGCTAGAAATTTTTTTATCTAAAGCCTAGTCGATCGACCACTTAACGTTTTATAAGCTTTAGTTGATCGGCATACTATTTTTTCCTGTGTATAAAGCCCCACCCGACTGCCCTAATTTATAACTAAAATGCCTAATCGATCCGCCTTCAAAGCCCAGCTGACCGGATCATCAGGTCGGCAGAACGATTCTCGGTGATTGGTAAATCGCCTTGGTCTAGTCGACCGGTGATGTCCCCAGTCGACGGAACCCCTCAATGCTTTTTGAAAAAGCACTAAGGCTAGAAGACCAATGGCTTGCTCAGTCGACCGAACCTCTCTGGAAGGTTGAAATCTTCCTAAGGCCAGTCGACCGGTGGCTTCCCTAGTTGACCGAAGCTCTTGGGTTAGGCAATTTTTCAGCACTAAACGTCTTTAATTTTTTAATTAAACAATCCCAAAAATGGCCAACGTGTCCCTAATGGTCAAAATTTTTAAGATGTCTATATATTGCCCACTCTAAATCTCATTTAACATCTTTGATTATCTTAAATTCTCTCTAAAAATATTTGAGCTTTATTTCTTATTCTTGCAAGCATCTACTCTCTTTCTCTTATTCATTTGAAAAATCATTTTGAAAGAGAGTTTTGATTATCATTCACTTCCTTCATCTGTAAATCAATTGCTCTCGAGGGTTGTTGAAGAAGCATTCATTAGGTCATAAATTTTTATCAAAGATCATCATTCTCTCTTATTTGGTTGTTTGAAAATCTTCTTGAGAGAAAATCTTTTTGTGTTAATTTTTTTTTGAAAGACTTGAGCACATATTTACATTCATATTTATTGTGCTTGAAAAGTCTTTTTGCATTTGTGCTTTCATAGATCAATCTTATTTTTACAAAAATCATTTTAAAAGTATAACCCTAGGTTCTCCTACATTTTTATTGAAAAATATTTTTGGAGAAATATTTATTAGGGTTGAATCTTTGAAGTATTCATCATATACATTTTAGTCAAAGATTGCAAAAGTTTTATTGAGAAAAATTACATTACTTTACTAAGCTTATTTCATATCATTTGAGAGTGCATATAGAACTTTAATCTATACACATTAGCTTATTTGAGAAGCACTTTATTTGTATGCAAATTTATTTACATATCTTTGTATCCCTGAGGTTTGGGTAGTGAATTGTGTTCCAGGCTTGGGGTATTGCCTGAAGAGGAGGGCACCATCCTGTAAGGTGTGGACCGGTTTGGCTCCACCCAATTAAAAGAGTTAGGAGGGCACCATCCTGTAAGGTGTGTGATGGTTTGGCTCCACCCGGTTAAGTGAGCTAGGGAGACTGATGGGGATCGACAACCGCTCCCCCTTTCCTCTTCGTTTGACGACAGAGTGACATGTGGACGACCCCCAAATGTCCACAATGCTTGATAACCACTTGAAGATCTTATGGAGATACTTGAAGATCTTATGGAAATACTTGAAGATCTTATGGAGATACTTGAAGACTTTTCAAAATCAAGAAGCCCCGAGTTGTAATTTTACAATTCCGAGACTCAAGATCCTTGTGGGCCCCACAAGGATTTATTGGGTCCCACTTAGCTACTTTAGGCCTCCCACAGCTTGGGCTTCCCCTTTGACTTTGTTTCATTTAATTAATTGCATTAAGTTATGTTAGGTATTTAATTTGTGTTATGTATTTAATTTTTGAGAGATTTGTGTGAGTTCCTCAAGTAAGTCAACTCCTATGACTGTATAAGACGTTTAGGTCATTTATCACTAGGTCTTTCTTTTCCCTTATATATATATATATATATATATATATATATATATATATTTCTATTATAAATGCTGGAAAGAAGTCAAGTATTCTTATTGATTGAATAAAGGTTTTTCCTTTGAAAGCTCAGAGCTTTGTTCCGATCCTTGCGGTTGAGTGGCGAGAGGTTACAACATTCTCCCTAGAGATTAGTTGGTGTGAGACCAAAAATCTATCCATCAAACTATCCAACATCTACCCATCACATCAATCCATCTCTAATCATCCCACGCCCTCCGCACATGACGAAAAACAAGCAACAACCTTTACACCGGTTCACCGCGATCTTTACAGATTTCTTGGTTTGATTCATGTTTGTTGATCATTAGTAAGTTATCCAGAGGATCCACATGGTAATACTCAACCTAACCCATTCATAACTTTGTTACCATATTTTTTTAAGATCCCATAAGCCCTGTTTCACAAAAACCCCTAAAAATCCCATTTTTATTTAGTTCCTTCGCTGCTAGTCGACTGAATACCTCCAAAACTTGAAATTTCTCACTATTTATACACATACTTGCTTGTCAACTATGGGATATGATTGTGATAACATTGATTTATTTTATTGAATAATTGAATGGTATTTTCATGGCATGTAACTTGACTATCTTGTAAAAAAACCACCTGGGATTGAATTTGAATATGATTATATACCTTTTTAAAATCCTTGGACCACATGATAAAGTATGATTCTTTTTGTCTATGTTTGGTTGATTGAATTCTTATTTTAAAGTGTTTCTTATGTATGTGATTGAGGGTTGAAACCTGTAGGACTAGGTCACCCATCCCCATCCTACATCATCTTGGTATTAGAGCCTAGGTCGGATTAGGTGAACCTTCTAAGTCCCAACATCTTTATTGTCCATATTTCGAATATATATGTGATTTTCACTATCAAAACCTTCCCATATTCAAAAACCTTAAACGCAAAAGTTGTGAAAAATTTTCTTAGTTTCCTTTTGACACTAGGACCTCCTTATTTGGAGTTCTGTAGCAAAATTTATGCCCTAAATGTCGAAGGGTGTCCACGGCTAAAAATCCATTAGTAGCTCTCAGGTTTCTAGAAAAACGGGTGACAATTTTGCTCAGGCCTACCTATATTTTGAATTTTCGATATTTGGAGCTATAGTTTGGTTAGGTTTAGAGAAAAAAACTTCCAAGGATGAGGATTGTGTTTTATAGATGACAACTAGAGCTGGGAATCATTATCAAGGTCGTAGGATTTATGATGAAAGAGAACCATCTATGCTTCCTACAGAGAGACCTCCTCTCCTTCCACAACGGTGATTGCATCGTCAGGATGACTTTACTAGGAGACCCCCACGTCATGAGACCTATGCCCAACATTAGGATGATGAGGACTATGACGTTGATGACCTTCTTGTTAGAAGACCTTACTGTAGGGACCATTGTGATCCATACAAGGATGTAATGAGGATGGAAGCCCCCACCTATGATGGACAAAAGGATCCTAAATTCTTCCAAGATTGGTTGACTAGGATGGATGCTTATTTTGATTGGTGTAAAATGACTGACCCTTATTGGGTTATGTTTTCAAAAATGCAATTAATGGGGCAAGCCAAGCTCCATTAGATAAATGTTGAAAGGCAGGAAGCAAGGTTAAATCATCGACCCATTGAGCATTGGGATCTAATGAAGGACAAGTTGAGAGAGAAGTATGAACCCCTTAGTTATAGAGTGCACATTATAGATCAACTTTACAATTTGTGTCAAGGTAGCATGACTGTGTTAGAATACATGAGGCAATTCAATGAGTTGTCTATAAGATGTGATGTCTATAAGACTGATAGATAATAGACCTCTCGATTTTGCCTAGGATTAAAGCTAGAACTGAGGAGAAAACTGTTTCCTTATCACATTGAGTCCCTTAAACATGCTTATAATTTAGCTTATAACTTTGAGCAAATGACTAAAGGGCATATGGGAGGACAGTTTTCAAATAAGCCACACTCTCAAAGGGCACCGAACTATAACCAGTCCCAACCAGAACAATCAGGTCTAGTCACCTCTCGAAAGAGTGATTCCACTGTCCAACAACCTATGGACAAAGGAAAAGCACCCGTGAACTTGGTACTTGATAGGGAAGATGGTGATAAAAATAAGAAGGAAAAGAAAGAGACTTGTGGTGAAACCTTGAACACCATAAGTAAAAAACTGTGTGTGTAGGAGAGTCAAGATACCAAGGTAGTTTTGGTGGATGTTCCTAAGAAGACTGAAATACCCCTTCCTGAAAAAGAAACACCCTTAGAAGTATCATCTCTACCTTCTGAGTTTAAGGATTCCTATCTGAGCCACCTAGTGAGTCATCTCCCATGACAAAGCTTTCACATGTCACAGATCTTGTTCCTAGTTTATCTTTGTCTTATTTATCACATCATAGAGTGAACCTGATAGAATATAAGGAGTTGAAACCAGTGCATGAATTGAAGGAACCTAACTTTGTTCAGAAGAGTTTAGGTACACTTGACTACCCTACTTTCCCTAATCCCAAGGAAGAAAACACTTTGAGCTCGTGCATCCATAATAGAACAAACAACAAGATTGTCATCAAGAATTGGTTTCTTAAAATCATTGTTTCCAATAAGGATGTGAACCTCATAGGTTACTTCTTGAAAGCCTTGAGGACCATGTCAGGCACCAAGCTTAAATGTCCTAGTGCTTATCACTTGCAAACCAATTGGCAAGATGAGGTAGTTGACAGGAGCCTTAGTAGCCTATTGAGGTGTTTCATAGTTGAACACTTCATAGCTTGGGGTTTAAGCCTTCCCATGGCCAATGTTGCTTTTAGTTGTTCAGAAAATAGGACCATATGCCTTAGCTCGTTTTAGGTTATCACAGGATATAGTCCTAGAAAGTATATAGATCTTGTCCCATTACCTTTGCAGGTTAGATTGAGCAAACAAGCCAATGCAATTGCTAAACACATACGTGAGCTACACTCAGAAATTAGAATGAAGATTAACTTGAACAATGAACATTATAAATATATTACTGATAATCATCATAGGTTGTAAGAATTTTTAGAGTGTGATATGGTCATGACCCGTATTTGTCCTGAACAGATTCCGGTAGGAAAGGTAAGAAAGTTATATGCTAAGAAAATGGGTCCTTTCAAGATTTTAAAGAATATAAGTTCTAATGCTTATATTATTGATATTCCCATTGAATTTGGAATTAGTAATGTGTTTAATGTTAAGGACTTGATTTCTTGAAGCTTCTACTTTTGTGGAACCTCCTACTTCTAACCCTACAGGTGATCCCATTTTTTTCTCCACTCATCATGAGCCGGAAGCACCAAAATTGCCTTTGCCACCATCACTACCAATATCCAAGAACCGTGATGACATTGAAGAAATCCTGGATGAAAAAGCCATGATCATACGAGCTGGATCCTATCAGAAATTCTTAGTCAAGTGGAAAGGTAAACCAATATCAGAGCGCAACTAGATTTTGAAGGAAGATTTACTACGTCTCAACCCGGAACTCTACTCTATGTATTTTGCTTCTCATTATTCGGAGAAGAATTCTTTTGGGCCCGAAAGAGATGATGGAGATTGGAAACCACTCCCCCTTTCCTTTTCGTTCGCCAACATGGTGACACGTGGACGACCCCCGGATGTCCACAATGCTTGATAACCACTTGAAGATCTTACGGAGATACTTGAAGATCTTATGGAGATTCTCGAAGATCTTATGGAAATACTTGAAGATCTTATGGAGATACTTGAAGAATTTTCAGAATCAAGAAGCCCGGAGTTGTGATTTTACAATTTCGAGAATTATGACCCTTGTGGGCCCCACACAACTACTCTAGGCCTCCCACAGTTGGGGCCTCCCTTTTGACTTTGTTTCCTTTAATTAATTGCATTGAGTTATGTTAAGTATTTAATTTGTGAGAGATTTGTGTGAGTTCCTGAAGTGAGTCAACTCCCACGACTGTATGGGACGTTTCGATCATTTATCACTAGGTCTTTCTTCTTCCCTATATATATTGCTATTGTAAATGCTGGAAGGAAGCCAAGTATTCTTATTGATTGAGTAAAGGTTCTTCCTTTGAAAGCTCAAAGCTTTGTTCCGATGCTTGCAATTAAATCGCAAGAGGCAATGACATTCTCCCCGGAGATCAGTTGGTGTGAGACCAACAATCTATCCATCAAGCTATCCAACATCTATCCATCACATCAATCCATCACATTGTTCCATCTCTAATCATCCCATGCCCTCCGCACATGGTGAACAACAAGTAGCAACCTTTACACCAGTTCACCACGATCTCGATGGATTTCTTGGTTTGATTCACGTTCATTGATTATTGGTAAGCTATCCAAAGGAGCCACATGGTAATAATCAACCTAACCCATTAACATCTTTGTTTAAGATCCCAAAAGCCCTGTTTCACAAAACCACCTAAAAATCCCATTTTTATTCAGTTCCTTTGCCACCAGTCAATTGAATACCTCCAAAACTTGAAATTTCTCAATATTTATACACATACTTGCTTGTCAACTGTGGGATATGCTTGTGATAACGCTGATTTATTTTATTGAATGATTGAATGGTATTTTCATGGCATGTAACTTGACTATCTTGTGAAAGAACCACCTAGGACTAAATTTGAATTTGATTATATACATTTTTAAAATCCTTGGACTGCATGATAAAGCATGATTCATTTTGTTTATGTTTGGTTGATTGAATTCTCGTTTTAAAGTGTTTCTCATGTATGTGATTGAGGGTTGAAACCCATAGGACTAGGTCACCCATCCCCGTTCTGCATTAGAGACTTTGCCCTATAAGGAGAATTTGTAAATGGCATTGCTCCGCCTAGTTAAGTGAGCAAGGTAGTGGAATCCTCAAGCGGGTTGGCTTGAGGTGGGGACATAGGTGACATTTATGGTGTGATCCCAGGAGGGGGGGGGGGTTAATTGGGTTTTAAAAACTTTTGGCTAAATTAAATCTCGCTGATTCACCACAAAATCATATCCCATTCAAAATATAAGCGTGTATGTAAAATGATTAAGTAATGATGCATACATACACGTGTAACATATCCCATTTAAATTAAATGTGTGTATGCAAAATAATTATAACAATAAAAGAACAAGCATAGACGTATGGAAATTGAAGTGCAGAAAGGCAAACAAGATAGATAGATAGATATATATATATATATATATATATAGAGAGAGAGAGAGAGAGAGAGAAGATTTGTTATCGAGGTTTGTCCAATCCTGCCTACGTCCACACCTTGGGCCAACCACCCAAGGATTCCACTATATGCTCACTTAGTTAGGTGGAGCAATGCTGTTTACACTTATCCTTGTGGGGTGGAGTTTCTCTAGCTCACTTATGGGCAAAGCCAAATCGTTTCTACTTATAAGGCGGAGTCTCCCTAATTCACTTATTGGTTGGAACAAGACCATTTCTCCTTATGGGGTGGAGTCTCCCTAGTTCACTTTTCGAGCAGAACCAAACTATTTCTTTGTTGACTCTATGAGTCCCTTCCGTTTTGATTATGAAAAATCCAATGGTTCTTACATGTGCACTGAGTTCTTTGAACAGGATCATACGTTGCATGCACTAAGGGTAGGAACATAAGGAAGCCATAAGGAACACAAAGATCACATCAACTATGGCATGTGAAGAGCAAAAAGGCCAAAGAACCATAAAGAAATGAAGACCATTTATTTATTGTCTAATTTATTTTGGGTCTGTAATTTTATATGGCCTGTAATGATTAATGCATTTTATGCATGATAGGATTGATAAGCTCAAATGACCATAGATTGACTTTAGGTCCCTAAACATCATATGAAAAGTCCCCTATAACTCAAAAGTTATACCTATGTGAACAGGGGTAACTTCTAATAAAAATCAAGACATAAAATTAACTTTAAAAGGGCCCTAGTCGACATAACCACTGTTGGCTAAAAAGGCTTAACTACAGTCGACCAACTATGGCAGTATAAATAACACGGTCGATCAAATGGTCAAAGAAGTCAAGATTTTAACTTTGTGTGGTTGACCGTTCTGAAATTAACGTGTCTTCTACGGTTGACCGAACCACCACATGTCTGACACCCCAACTATTCGGCCGACCAAATGTGTAGTTCATTTTGGCCACGATTGACCGAACCTGATGAATAGCCGATCGAATTTATTTTGGTCGACCGAACCCACGAAGGGGTTCAAAATCATCGTGAGACATTTGACCATATTTTTAGTTGAAAATCGCCATGGTCGACCGAACCGGCAATATGGTCGACTGGACCATGAATATGGTTGACCGAACCTCTCAAGTTACCAAAATTTTTACTGCAGTAAAACGTGGTTAAACTAGGTTATTTTTAATTAAACCTTTTTAAACATTTTCAAAAAATAACGATTAAGTTGTGAATGGTTATATTTTTTGGAGTGTCTATATATACTCTCTCATTTAGTTTGATTAGCACTGATTGGCAAACATCATTAGTAAAATATTCTCTGAAATTTCAAATACCTATTTCTCTCATACAAGCTTCAAAAACCTACTCTTACTCATTCTTATTGTAAGATATCCTTTGTGAGAGTTTCTAGAGATTATTCATATAAGCTTATACTCTCTTATTCTTTAACTGATATTGATTTTTTATTAAGAGAAAGCTTGAGTTTCCCCTTGTGATTTTATTCATAAGTCTTCTTTAGAAAAAAACTCTCTAGGGCTTTTAACTTTTGCATTATTGTTGCAAAACTCAAGAGCTTGTATTGTGTTTGTTTGTGAAAAACATTTTTGACAACACATACACTTTCACACTTTGATTGATATATTTGCATTATCTTGAGAGTAGTCATTTAATCTTCATTGAGCTTATAAATCCTATTATATTGAAGTACATTGATTGTATTGGTACATATCTGCTTATTGGAGAAGCACATATATTGTACATAAAAAGTTATATTTGATTATCTATTGTATTCCAGGCGTGGCCTAAGGGGGTGTTGATCTAACTCGTAAGGATTGGTTGTAAAGGTTGAGGTCAGCCATAGTAATTTGACTTGGTGTTGTATTCGATGTCGCTCCACCCAAAAATGAGCTTTAGTGGAATGCTTGGGCTAGCGAGTTAGAGGCGGGGACACAGGCACATTTGTAAACCTCGATAACACATATGATGTCACCTTTATTTTATCTGCTTTACTGCTTTGTGCTTGGATGTTTAATTTATCTCGAGCAAATTAATTGTAGTTGCATCTATTGGTTAATTACATATATGCTTTAGATTGACCCTAGGTTTGTGAAATACTATTGCTAGTTAATTGACCTAGGTAGAGAAATTTTAAATATCCAATTCACCCTCCCTCTTGAGATTACAGTAAAGTCAACATTCTCCTAACGGGGTTAAGTCTCCTTTGCTCACCTAACCAGGCTTGAGCCAAACCGGTACTTAGATATAAGATTTTTCGTACAAAATGAATGCTTCTAAAAATAAGCAGAGATGTACAATATGAAGCCTATATGCACTCTCAAATGATATAAGAATGAAGCTCAGTCGAGTATGGTTTTCTCTCAAAAAATATTTTTCATTTAAGAACATGAGAGTATGCAAAATGTTTTTTCTTTCAAAAAATCCTTTAAAAATTATTAACAAGCCTTCCAAGCAAATACACACACACACACACACACACACACACACATATATATATATATATATATATTTGAACATATGCTCAAGGCTTTTTTTCAAGAAGCTTTTCAAGCCAGTATATATAAACTTGAATATATGCTCAAAGCTCTTGAGTAACCCAACAATTTGCTCCAAAATATATTTCAAAATAAATGGGAGAAACTAGGGTTTTACTATCAAAATGATTGACCTTTATAAAATAAAATGGAGAAGCCTTTCAAGCAAGTATATATGATTTTGATATATGCTCAAAGATTTCTCTTGTATAACCCAAAGAAATTCTCTAACAAATATATTTCAAGATAGGAGTTGGATAATATTAGGGCTTTCTTTAAAACGATTGACCTTATAAAAATAAATGCAATAAGGCATTTAAGAAAAATATATGAGCAAGAATATTAGATCAAGCCTTCAAGACATTTTCCAAAAGAAATTTCTCCAAAAAGAAATTAAAAAAAAAAAAAAAGAGTATGGGAGAAATAATCTTTGAACAACAATAAAAGGTCCTCAAGCAATATACCTATGAATGAGGGCATATACTTAAACCTTTCCAATCAAAACCCCCAAAATTATTTTCGCCACAAAATATTTTCAAGAAAAGTAGGAGGGAAACAGAATTTTAAAGCATAAATGGGGTATGAGAATGGAGAGAATCACAAAAATGTTTCACTAAGCTTCCCACATGATTATATAACAATTTCAAGGTGTTTAAGACTTGTATTTATAAGCAAAAACCATTTCTAGTCGTTATATGGCCGTAGGACCTTAAGATATTATTTTATTTTGAAAATTGGTTGTTTTTCAGCAATTGGGATGCTTTCATGAGAGGGTTGGTCAGTTGGGGCCAAGCCCCAGTCGATTGGGGCTTGAAATCCGCGAGGTTCGGTCGCCCGGAGTGAAGATTCGGTCAGCTGGCCTCAGGTTTTCTATGCAAACACCCTTTAGTGTTTTGGCCATAACTATAAAACTTCATATTGAATTTTCTTGATATCATCAGAAAGTTAAGAAAAAATAGCACAACTTTCATGTTGAATACTTTTTAAGATAAGAAGTTATGGATTGAGAAAAACACCCATCAATGAGACGGAAGAAACATGAAGGGAATTTTTCTGCTATGAACACCTTTAAATGTTTTAGCCATAACTTTTTATATATGACTCTAATTTGGACTTTCTTACTATCAACAAAAAGATAAGAGAAAGTCCCACAACTTTCATGTTGAACACTTTTTAAGATGAGAACAGATTAATCGATAAAAGTGTTCATTTCTACTGTCTCGTCGATTGTCCAGTTGACCGACTCCTTTGTAAAAATTAGTTTTCGCCTTCTTTTAAATTCAAAACCATTTAAAACCTTTTGGTATAAGTTTAACTTCGAATAAAAAGGTTTTTCATGAAAGATCGTGGTTCCTAAGGTCAATCTAAGGTTAGGAAGAGTTTTAATTTAAATCAGATGATATGCATGCACAATTGAAAACTAATTTACTATTAAAACTTAAAAACAAATAAAATCGTCATGTTTTGCTCCTTTGCAATCCCATGGAATGTGCCAATTGATGTGCTAGTTTAGGTGCTCTTTACGGCTTCCATTCTACATCCCTCACTTGTGCTTATAGACATATAAACCTGTTCACACTCAATACACAAGTGAGATGTTGTGGTTTGTCATAATCAAAACATAGATCGGACTTGAAAAGTCAACTATCTCTCCCTTTTTGATGATGACAAACATAGGAGCAAAATTGAGATTGCTTGGCAAGGCTCCCCTTTACAATACTCATAATTTTAAAAAATATTGAATATAATTTAAACATATACAAACATGAAGGCTTTAGAGTTTTCAAGTTTAGCATTTAAGTCTAGTTGGGTTCATTGTGCAGTTTGTGTTTGAAGCTAACTTTAACAAATAATATTCAACTAAGCACAGTATCATTTTCCATTTTGAAAAACAAAAAAATAAGGAGAATGTAGTTATAAAGTTTTGCTCATTTACCTTCTCCCCCTCTTGTCATTAGCAAAAGGGTTAAAAAACATCTTTTGAAAAGAAGATCATTTAAGCATTGAAATCTTCTCCCCCTTTTGCCTTTGAATATTTTGAAACCTTATGACAAAAATGAATTTTAGAAACTAAGTAGTGCATGTCATGAATACATTAAAGCACATAGGGAAGGAAAAAAAATCCTATATAAGATTAGTTCTTGCCATAAAAATTTTAGTTTGAAAGAAATTTCCCCCTCTGATATTACAAATGAGTGCTGGGGATTATGGTTGCTGAAAAATAAACTTTAACTTGAGAGTTTAAGCAAGCCATGATTTTCTAGAAAACAATTAAGCAAAGATCATTTCAAAATATAACTAAAAAAACTAATGAAAACTAAGGTGTAGTCCCAAGAGGGGAGGTGAATTGGATTTAAAAATTTTCTCTTAATTCTTTTTAAGACATCTTAACTTCTTTTATTTCTTTTAACCAATTATTGATTTGTTTGTTTAATTTTTCAATGACACAAGAACTTAGTTCCTTTTTATACCTCAACTATTTAATCAATCAAGTATTTAATCAATCAACCACACTATCCAAACCAATCAAAAAACATTCAATTAAGATATACTTGTAACTTAATGAAAATTCTATTTATCTAATCCACAACCACAAAACAAATGACCAATACAAAGTTCAATCAAACAACCAATTGATTTGCCAAGTACAAGTTAACTGCAGCATTATTTAGATTGATGAAAGCTTGCAAGATTTAGCACTTTTTGGTATATAAACACATTCCAATCAATATCAAACTTTAAACCATTCAACTACAATATATTTAATAAATATATTATATTTAACTTTTAGCTTTTGTTGTCAGCCCTGAGTATATAAATTTGAATCAAGCCCTGTATATATGAAATTGTTTCTTCAATGCAAACCACAACTCAAATCCCAAACAACTCAGAATTTAAATAAACTCTTAGTTAATTTTTCTTTGGGTGTTAACCAACCAACGTACTTCCTTTTGAGGTTTCCGCAAAAGTTTGATCAACCAACATACTCCCTTTCGGTTTCTGCAATCCCAAATCAAAATTGAACCTTAAGTTTATTTAACTTCCAAATTACGTAGTTTGTATGATTACCAATTAAACCATCCACGCAATTTAAATGTGCTAAAAATAAAGAGTAAGGGAAAGACAGAGTGAGACCGGGATTTTTACGAGGTTTGACTTATACCTAGCCTACGTCCTTGCCTTTGACAAACCACCAAAGGATTTACTAAAATAAGTTCCTTTACCAGGCGGAACAATACCGATTACACACTTCTTTAGTAGGTTAGAGCCCGCCTCTCCAAATGATGCACCCTCGTTCGATCACTCCTTCAATTAGGCTAGAGCCCGCCTCTCTAAGTGATATCCCCACTATAACAACCCACTTATAAAGATAAATTCTCTACTATTTTAAATTAAAACAATTTCCTATACAGCGGAAGGCAAACAACATGAAACACAACTTCATATATATATATATACACAATACCAGAGTGTCTAAATATTCCACAAATATTGCATATTTCACTGTACTCTTAAAAACTACTCTTACTAATACCAGGGCTAACAAGATTGAACCCCAAAACACTCACCCTCAAAAAGGACAGACTAACAACTCCTCTATCTGCGAGCCTGCTCTGCTCGCCCAACTGACTCACCTAAAAAATAATTCAATACTGGAATGAGCCAGAGCTCAGTAAGACGAAACATGCTTTCACTAGTGTGTGGCTATTGAGATGTAGATCTGTAAAAAATTAATCTGAGTTAAGAGTAGTACAAATAACTAAAACTGGAAATGCTGACACTACATAACATATTATAAAACTTTTAACTATATAATTTAACATGTCAAGTTGTATAAAATTACTTTTCATAATAATACTACTATTTCGGAAAATATGATAATACTATAATATTTTAAAATATTTCCCTAAATGGCTGTATGTCATGATTTAACCCCTCATGACAGGGTTGTGCGGCTCGAAAGCTGGATCTACCCTGGTTGGCCTACCAGGATAAACCACTCTACTCCTTGGTCAGATCGGCCTTCCTCAACCCATATCTGATGGGGAGCCTGACCACAACTTGGCACGATCAACCTCATACCACTTACTATATGAGTTAAGTGGCTGCACTCTAAACTAAATATCTATAGCTATGGTATCGTGCTCTGCTGTCTGATCCATCAGGGTCTAATACTATATAATACGTTTCTATATACAACTAACTGTTTTACCATGATTCTGTAATAACTGTATAAACCATAACACTGTAATAATCTGTAACTATATCAATTGTATTTTACTGAGATAATTGTAAATCTACCTGTTGTGGTGCTATAAAACTGTAAAATCATGGTATTCTGAAAAATACTGTAAATGCATTTCATTGTCTATATATTCTGTAAAACATATTCCTGAAAATACTGTATAAACATGTTTCTATACTGTATTCATACTCTCATGCCACATAATAATTTAAAACACTTTAGTCTCAAAAATATATTGCATAAATTTCTACTCTGAATAATAATATGGTAAAAACATAAACTTCATACTAAAATCATACTAGGTTTCCCTAACATAGAATGTTTCCCTTACCAAACTATGAAAAGCCCTTATCGTATACTAGTCCTACACCCGCAAGGCTTACTATTCTACATCCTAAAAACCACATTTTCCAGAACAGAAAATCAATATTTCTTGGCCTACATAATTTCCTATAACTGCCAAAAGGTCAAAAACTTAATAAAAGACCTTACCCTGATTTTGGGGAGAAATTCGACTCAATCCCACCGACGATCCACCCCAGTAGACTTGAAGAGAACTCTAGTAGGAGCGTCGTGGTGGCCTCAGATCGTCGATCCAGTGATTAACGGGGCCGAAATCGAAGAGGGATGGAGGAGAGGCCGCAGGAGAGAGAGAGAGAGAGAGAGAGAGAGAGAAGAGAGAATGGCGCTGAAATTCTTCGTTTAATCAAGGTTTTGCACTATTTATACTGCGGGATTTGTTGACGAGCCACATCACCTCGTCAATGAGTCCTGTAGAAAGTTCGTCGACGAACCTGCACCCTCATCGATGAATTTCAAATTTTCCAAAAATCTTCTGTCGACATCTTCTCGTCGACGAAACTTGCCCTCGTCGACGAGACCCTTTTGTACCCTTGTCGATGAATCCCATGTGTTCGTTGATGAGGCCATAACAAAATTCCCTAGGTTATTATATTCAAAATACAATGTTGTCGACGAACACTCCAGTCGACTACCTCCTTTTGTTCCTATTTCTATTTCCCTTCCTCTTTATTGTTTATATAACATTATTCTTCAAGTCATTACATTCTCCACTCCTTATAAAATTTCATCCTCAAAATTCACTCATTCATATGATCCTTCCTTCTCAAAGGTAGATGGTTTACTTATTTTATTACTTGCCCTCACTTATGGCGAAGGAATACCGTGGTTACATGGGTAGTCCTAGGAGATTACAACTATAAAATAAAATTTTTCCCAAAACCAAAATACTACCTATCCTATGCTTTACATTACAATTACACTGAACTCAACAAAATAAAATTACCATCCTAGCATATACATCAATACTATAATTCATCAAACAAGTGGGGATATATTCGTCTGATTTCATGTTCAAGCTCCCATGAGGCTTCCTTAATCGCATGATTTCTCCATAGAACTTTTACTAATGGCATCTTCTTATTGCGCAATTCTTGTTCTTTTCTATCTAAAATCTACACTAGAGCTTCTTCATATGCTAAAGCTTCACTGACTTCCAATTCTGCATGGATGATGATATGGGAAGGATCTGGGTCGTATTTCCTTAGAATGGAAACATGAAATATGTCATGAACTCGAAACAAAGATGGCGGTAAAGCTAACCAATAGGCTACTAATCCAATCTTCTTAAGTATCTCAAATGGGCCAATAAACCTAGCGCTTAACTTACCCTTCTTCCCAAATCTTAAGATCCCCTTCAGTGGAGTTATTCTCAGAAATACATGATCGCTCACTTCAAATTCCATTTTTCGGCGGCGAGTATCCGTGTAGCTTTTTTGCCGATTCTGCACTGCTTTGATCCTTTCTCGAATAAGTCAGACTTTATCACACACTTGTTGAATTATCTCTGGACCCAAAACTCGCCTTTCACCTACTTCATCCTAGAAAAGAGGAGATCGACATCTCCTACCATATAATGCCTCATAGGGTGTCATGCTAATGCTAGTCTGATAACTGTTATTATAAGCAAATTCAACTAGCAGCAAAAACTGAATCCAGCTACCTCCAAAGTCTAGCATACAGGCACGAAGCATATCTTCTAATACCTAGATTGTCCTTATAGTCTAACCATCGGTCTGAGGGTGGAAAGCAGTGCTGAATGCTAACTGAGTCCCCAAAGCCTCCTACACACTCTTCTAAAACCGTGATGTAAAGCGAGGGTCATGGTCTGAGACAATGGATATCGGAACTCCATGGGGTCGAACAATCTCCTGTATATAAATATCTGCTAACCTGTTCATAGGATAGCTGACTTTAATAGGCAGAAAGTGCGCTGTCTTTGTCAACCTATCAACCACCACCCAAATAGCATTCTAACCATGCGGTGTTGGCGGCAACCCAGTAAAAAAATCCATGGATATGTGATTCCAGTTCCATTCGGGAATGAAAAGTGGCTGCAATTGACCAGCCGGTCTCTGGTGCTCAGCCTTAACCTGCTGGCATGTTAAACACTACTGCACAAATTCTACTATTTCTCTCTTCATGCCACTCCACTAGAAATAATCCCGTAGATCCCTATACATTTTCATACCGCCAGGATGAATAGTGTATAGAGATCTGTGTGCCTCTTCTAGAATCGTTCTTCTAATAGTGACATGCACATGCACATACAATCTGATGCGAAATTTGAGTTCTCCATCATCGGAAATGCTGAATTTCTCTCCCTGACCATCATGAATTCTGGCAAGCACCTCCACTAGCTCTAGATCATCTCTTTGAGTAGCTTTAATTCTCTCATACAGTGCAAGTTGTGTCACTAGACTGGAAATAAGAACCTAAGGATCATTCTTCACTTATTCCACACCGAGCCCTTCCAAGTCCATCTGAATCGGGTGCTAAACTGCTACTGCTAATTGCGCTGTATCCTTTGACTTATGGCTCAAAGCATCAGCTACCACATTTGTTTTACCTGGGTGGTAACTACTGGTATAGTCATAATTCTTGATGAGTTTTAACCACCTCCTTTGCATTATATTCAACTCTTTCTGCGTAAAGAAATACTTTAGACTCTTGTGATCAGAAAATATCTCACACCTCTCACCATAAAGGTAATGCCTCCAGATATTCAATGCGTGTACGACCACAGCCAATTCCAAATCGTGAGTAGGGTAGTTCTTTTCATATTCTTCAACTGCCTGGACGCCTACATTGGTACACAATCGTACCTTTTCAAAGACGCGTCACTGTAGATAACATAACTATCACCTCCCGATGGAATCGTCAGTACTGGTGCAGTGATGAGTAGATGCTTTAATTCCCGGAAGCTCCGCTCGCATTCTTCATCCCACACAAACTTGGCATTCTTCCTAGTCAAACGCACGAGAGGTCCTGATAAAGCTGAAAACCCTCAACAAAATGACGGTAATAATCTGCCAGTCCTAAGAAACTCCTAACTTCCTGCACATTCCTCGGCTTGGCCCAACTCACCACCGCATCAATCTTACTGGGATCTACAGAAATATTGTCTCCTGAGATCACATGGTCAAAAAATGCAACTTTCTTAAGCCAAAACTCACACTAGTTAAACTGGGCATATAGTTTTTCTTCCCTGAGTGTCTACAGTACCTGCCTCAAGCGCACCTCATGATCCTCAAAACTCCCCGAGTACATCAATATATCATCAATGAAAACTACTACAAATTGATTTAAATACTAGTGAAAAACTCTATCCATCAAGTCCATGAACATGGTTGGGGCATTCATCAAACCAAAATGCATAACGAGGAACTCATAGTGCCCATACCTGGTCCTGAAGGTTGTCTTCGAGAAGTCCTCTGCTTGTACTCTTACTTGATGATACCCGGATATGAGGTCGATCTTGGAATATATCCATGTACGCTGGAGCTGATTAAACAAATCGTCTATACAAGGTAGATGATATTTATTTTTAATAGTTCCTTGTTGATTTCTCTGTAATTAATACACATCCTCAAAGACCTGTCTTTCTTCTTTACAAACAACACTGGAGCTCCCCATGGTAATACACTGGGTTGTATAAACCCCTTGTTCACTAAGTCTTGCAACTGCTCCTTTAATTCTCCTAATTTACCTGGAGCCATATGGTAGGGAACTTTAGAGATCGGTGCAGTCCCTGGAGGTAAATCTATAGGAAAATCCACCTCGCACACAGGAGGCAACCCATGTAACTCCTTTGGGAAAACATCTGGAAATTCTTATATCACTGGGGTGCTGTCAATCTCCAATTCATTTTCAGATACTTCTTTCACAAATGCTATAAACCCCTGACTTCCGTACGGAGTATCTGCTTTCCTGCACGGCTGACACCCGCTGTGTTGGAGCACATACTTGTGAACCAATGAATCTAAATTCCGACATACCAGGGGGTTTGAAAATTACCTCTTTCCGATGAAAATCAATGCTGGCATGATTGGCAGCCAACCAATCCATACCCAGTATTATATCAAACCCACACATATCCAATACAATCAAGTCAGCTGGTAACACTTTCCCCTGAATTTCTATCAGATAGTCCCTAAGTACCTTCTGTCATCTGATCACTGACCCTGATGGTGTAGCTACTGACAGCGCTATATCTAATAACTAGGTCTCACTCTCAGATAATTTAACATAAGATGCAGAGATGAAAGAATGAGTAGCACCCGAGTCAAAAAGAACAATAATTGGATATGATAAAATTGTAAATGTACTTGCCACCACATCTGCAGTAGCGTCAGCATTACCAGGCGTTAGAGTGTAAACTTATGCTGGGGCCACATTCCTCTGCTGGCCACCACGAAGCGCTTGATATCCTCCCTGAGCTAGCTGGTATCCTCCCTGATAGGGCCTGGGAGCTGGAACTTGGTCCTGCGGTTCTGGGCATGCATGTGCCATGTGGTCGGGTCTCCCACATCGATAGCATACGCCTCTCCCTGCCAGACACTCCCTCGAATGACGTCTCCCGCATATCTGACACATTGGGAAGGTCTGCATACCTTGGTACTCTCGAGGTCCTACCGTCTGCCTTTGATCTCCTCTATCACGACCTCCTCTCCATGGACCCCTATTGGAGCCAGCTTGAAAGCCCTGAGGCGCATGCCTCTTCCTCTAATTCCGAGTCACTATACCCCTCTGTATACCACTCTCAATGATTGCAGCTCTGTATACAACCTCCGTAAATGTCTAAGCTCTGAAGCCAATCACCTGCTCAAACAAGTTCTGCCTCAATCCCTCTTCAAACTTCGTGGCCGTTTTCTTTTCATCAGGTGCTAGATGTGGAGCAAAACGTGACAATTCTATAAATCATGCTGCATACTAGGATACGGTCATCTACCCTTGTACTAGATGCAGAAACCCTGCTGCCTTCACGCTCCGAATGACAGAAGGAAAATATTGCTCGAAGAATAGCTCTTTGAATTGATCCTGAGTCATTAGCACTGGAACCGGCCTCTGCTCCTTTATTAGTCGTGCTGCTCTCCACCAGCGCTTCGCCTCCTCTGTCAATTTAAATGCCGCAAATACCACTTTTTGCTCATTTGAACAAGGAAGCACCGGAAATGTCTCTTCAATATCGTGGACCCAGTTCTTAGCTACAATCGAGTCATCTCCTCCAGTAAAGGATGGGGGCTTCATCCGCGTAAACTGCTCAATTAAACAGCCATGCTTCCCAAAGCTCCTAGCCATCTCACCCATCACCTGCTGGGTGATGCTGCGCAGAATGACATCAGTATCAGCACCTCCCATACTGGAAGGTCCTGCTCCATCCCTTCCAACATTCGTGCCGCTGCTTCCTGGATCCATCCTGAAAATAAGAAACACACTTAAGAACTTTATCTCCTACACAGACCTACCCTATACTCACTCAGAATTAGCTATCTTCCCTGATCTTAATTCAATATCTTGTTCCATCACCTAGACACATGACCTGACAATAGTTTACCGTGATTTTTCTAAAATCGTCACCATAGGAAAAACACAGAAACCACCATGGAAAAATCCTGTACCCAGACCATAGAACAAACCTCAAATTCTTCCCTATACTCTGGTACTATTTTTGTTTTACTCTAAAGTCTACAGAATCTAACAACCTAGGCTCTGCTACCACATTTGTAACAACCTCCTTATAAAGATAAATTCTCTACTATTTTAAATTAAAACAATTTCCCAAACAGCGGAAAGCAACCAACATGAAACACAACCTCATATATATATACAATACCATAGTGTCTAAATATTCCCAAATATTACATATTTCACTGTACTCTTAAAAACTACTCTTACTAATACCAAGGCTAACAAGATTGAACCTCAAAACACTCACCCTAAAAAAGGAAAGACTAACAGCTCCTCTATCTGCGAGCTAGTTCTGCTCGCCCAACTGGCTCACCTGAAAAATAATTCAACACTAGAATGAGCCAGAGCTTAGTAAGACGAAACATGCTATCACTAGTGTGTGGCTAATGAGATGTAGATCTGTAAAAAATTAATCCGAGTTAAGTGTAGTATAAATAACTAAAACTGAAAATGTTGATACTACCTAACATATTATAAAACCTTTAACTACATAATTTAACATGTCAAGTTGTATAAAATTACTTTTCGTAATAATACTACTATTTCAGAAAATCTGATAATACTATAATATCTGAGAATATTTTTTCTGGATGGCTGTATGTCATGATTTAAACCCTCATGACAGGGTTGTGCGGCCCAAAGGCTGGATTTACCCTAGTTGGCCTACCGAGATAAACCACTCTACTCCTCGGTTAGATCGACCCTCCTCAACCCATATCTGATGGGGAGCCTGACCACAACTAGGCACGATCGATCTCATACCACTTACTATATGAGTTAAGTGGTTGCACTCTGAACTGAATATATGTAGTTATAGTATCATGCTCTGTTGTCGTATCCATTAGGGTCTGATACTATATAATACGTTTCTATATTCAACTAACTATTTTACCATGATTCTATGATAACTGTATAAACCATAACACTGTAATAATCTGTAACTATATCAACTATATTTTTCTGAGCTAACTGTAAATCTACCTGTTATGGTGCTGTAAAACTGTAAAATCATGGTATTATGAAAAATACTATAAACGCATTTCACTGTCTATATATTCTGTAAAACATATTCCTGAAAACACTGTATAAACATGTTTCTATATTATATTCATACTCTCATGCCACACAATAATTTAAAACACTCTAATCTCAAAAATAAATTGCATAAATTTCTGCTCTAAATAATAATCTGGTAAAAACATAGACTTCATACTGAAATCATACCTGGTTTTCCTAGCATAGCATGTTTCCCTTACCAAACTATCGAAAAGCCCCTATCGTATACTGGTCTTACACCCACGGGGTTTCCTATTCTACACCCTGAAAACCACATTTTTCAGAACAGAATATCAATATTTCTTGGCCTTACATCATTTCCTACAATTGCCAAAAGGTCAAAAATTGAATAAAAGACCTTTCCCTGATTTTGGGGAGAAATTTGACTCAATCCCACTGACAATCCACCCCAGCAAACTTGAAGAGAACTCCATCAAGAGTGTTGTGGTGGCCTCAGATCGTCAATCCGACGGCTGACGGGGCCGAAATCGAAGAGAGATGGAGGATAGACTGTAGAAGAGAAAGAGAGAGAGAGGGAGGAGAGAGAACAGCACTGAAATTATGCATTTAACCAAGGTTTTGCACTATTTATACTATGGGATTTGTCAACGAGCCACATCACCTCGTCGACGACTCCTGTAGAAAGTTCGTCGGCGAACCTGCACCCTCATCGACGAATTTCAAACTTCTAAAAATCTTCTCTCGGCATATTCTCGTCGATGGAACTTGCCCTCGTCAACGAGACCCTCTTATACCCTCGTCAAAGAATCCCCTATGTTTGTTGTCAAGGCTATAAGAAAATCCCCTAGGTTATTATATTCAAAATAAAATGTCGTCGACTAATGCGAAGCATTCATCGACGAAGTTGACTGCCTCCTTCTATTCCTATTTCTATTTCCCTCCCTCTTTATTATTTAAATAACATTATTCTTTGGGTCGTTACAACCACACTTAGCCAACGATTCAAATAACCTTGAACCGTCAATACCTACAAGATACTAATCAAATAGATGTACAAAGAATGCTCACACAAAGAGCTGATTAGTACAACAATTCAGCACTATAATATACTTTAAAGTAAATAACAATATGGAATTTAACTTGAAGTTCAAGGAATTTTTCACTGTATGATTCTTTCAATGATTGAAAGATTTAGAATTTGTAGCACAAGATTAGTGATTGAATCAGCAAGACCTCAGCAAATTTTGTAGACAAGGTGAGAGTGAAAGAGCCTTTGAGTGTTGAGAGCAATTGAGAGAATTTAATAGCTGAATTTGATTCTTGGTTAATTAATTCAATGATCTTGAGGTTTATTTATAGACTTGAAAAATTTTGTAACTTGATCCCCAAGTAACTTGGAGTATTCCCCAAGTTTTCACAAAGTTTGAGCCCCAAGAAATCTCATTTAAAAAATTTATCCATTATAGAAATTTAAAAACTGTCACGTGGTAGTAGACTGGTTGTTTTGTTAGTCGCTTGCCTAGCTATATTTAAAGGGGCAGTAAGGTGGCAGTCGCCTGCCAAAACACAGGCAGTCACCTGGCTTGACCACTCAGGCGCCTGTCATGGTTCAGGCAGTCTACTAGTGGAACACAAAGCTATTGTCAATTTCAAGCACCTTCAGTATTTTTATTATAACATTTTCTGTGTAACTCTAAATTTGACGTTCTTAGTGTCAAAAAAAAGATAGGAGAAATCTTACAATTGTCATGTTAAACACTCTTTAAAATAAGGAGATTTGGATAGAGAGAAAGGCACCTCAATGCGGATGTAGAAAAATTAACAGCATTTGGAAAATCCTCTTTTTGGTACTTTTCATTCCAAAAATGATTCTAACATTTTTGAAACAATTTTTGACCTTATAAAAATATTTTCCAAGTATGTTAAAAGGTATCTAGGTCCAAGAAATTAACCTAAGAGTTTTAAGCATCTATATTGAAATTATTTGAAGTACTGACATGAAATTTCCTATAAACTTTTTCAAATTTTCAATTCTTGAATTCCTTGAGGTCTTTATACTTGCTTCATCCCTCTTTGAGCTTTCATTAAGTTCTCTTTAATCCTCATGCTCTCATGATCTTCAAGCTTCATCTTTGAATCTATTTTTGAATCCAGCTTCATATTGATCATCATTCTTTGAAATATAAGCTTTCATGAATTCTTTAACCTTGCATTCATCATTGAGTCCTAAAAAGACATCACTA
Organism: Malania oleifera; assembly: GCF_029873635.1. Classification (NCBI taxonomy): domain Eukaryota; kingdom Viridiplantae; phylum Streptophyta; class Magnoliopsida; order Santalales; family Ximeniaceae; genus Malania; species Malania oleifera. The sequence goes on along the minus strand of NC_080422.1, from coordinate 68,444,391 downwards.
AACAAAGCATGTTAAGTTCTACTTATTTGTTAGCATCAAAACAGGATGTTAAGCCTTGCAAGGCCAACAACTAACCATATAGATCCTAAGGATTTGAAATTTTAAAAGCAAGATCGTATGGCAACTTCAAAGAATATTATGGCTAAGAGATCAAGATATTCAATAACATCATTATGCTTAAGTATATGCCACATAAAATTTCTTATTAGAGATCTAAGTCAAACTTGTGGGTGAGCACACAAGATAGGATTTTGAGTTTAAAAGCTCCCCCTATCGATTCAAATCCTAGCTTAGATGTAGTTAGCTTCTTATACTAATACTAATTGTGAAAATTTCATTTTAGCAATATAAGCAAACATTTTAAATCATTTAAGCAATTATACTGAATAATAATTAAGCAATTTTCAACAAGCAACTAGTATAATCAATCCTCTAGGATACACATGCACCAGAGGATTGAAATTAAGTCCTGAAAAATGTTCGTACATGCCATAAACAATCCATATCAAAGTATAATTCAATGAAAGACTGAATATGATGTTCAAGGTACCAAAAAAAGCTTTAGGACTCAAAAAAAAAAAAAAAAAAATGATGCATATGAGTCCATGGGGCAGGTGATTTTAATCTTAAGCTCCCTTGTAAATTTGTATGCATACATGAATGCATTTTCAAACAAGGATGATATTCATTTAAAGTGCAATCATCATATATTAATCCTTCAAAAGATTTTAGCATGTAGCAAGTATTGGTATTTAGCACACAAGCATGAAATATTGCATTTCAATCAGCACTTGATAGCCAATCAAGGCTATACTAAAAAATTATGCAATAGGGGTTCAATATAGAGATGACACAACTCAAGATACACAATGAATGTGTGCAAGATGAAAAACTCCCCCTGAGTCATGCAATTGTCCTAGTCTATGGACCATCAATAGAATATGAGACTTTTAATTATAAGGATTATGTTTTACCATTTAGATCCCAAGTCAAGTTCATAACCCAAATATTTGGACCAAATGGTGTCCATGAACTAGATTTTCCTAGGTATAGACTATGATCATAATTTAGAGTGTCTACGAAAATTCAAGGAATTATGAATTATTGTGCATGTACTTCAATTTAGCGTATACCATTTAGGATACAACATGCACAACTACCTATTCAATAATTTTTCATGCATAATGAAACTCATAAAATCCAACCAGCACACAATGAACTTTAAACCATAATCATTTGGCATGCACGTGCTTACATTAAATCATCATGCCAATGATCCTTTGAATATGCAACAACAATAAATATTCAATAGCTACTAGGTGCATGTATCAGTCTAGGTGACCGCCTAAGATCAAAATACTAAGATCCACATGGTCACTATTTTTGAAACTACATAAGACTTTAAGCAAAAAGTATTTAGAATTTATACTCAGTCTTATGGAGTTATGATTTCAGTCCACTAGTTAGCATGTAAAACTGTATGTGATCAATTAACTCAACATGCAAGAACCTAATCAACTACTAGCATGCAATTCACAATTTTGCATCAGCCATGTAGATGGTGTTCCAGTTCAATCATGTAGTTTAGAATATTTCAATAAAAACAGAATATTTGTCCATCAAATGAAATTAACCTTTAAGCAAAGAATGGAAAATAAGCGTTCAATTCAAATTCAATTCATTTTATTTCAATCAATATAAACTACTCATTAACTATAACATTTAGCAATGCATGGATAGTAGTATTTAGCTCAAATAACAAAAAAATTATCCATTCATTAGATAATATGACATTAAGAAACAATGGATATTTGCATTTAGCTCAAAATAGTTTATGCTATAAATTATCCATCCATAATATAAAAAGATGGATATTGGCATTCAGCTCTTAAATCATGCAATAAAAGATAAGAATGTTTCTAAAATAAGCACACTACAATAAAGTGTATATTGGATGAATTTAAATTTGCTGCTCCCCCTCAATTATGCAGTCCAAGCATTACTTTCTATTTCATCTTTTTATACCACAAGACCTAGTCAAATACTCTAAATTTTCAATAAATTAACTTTGGTTTTGAAATTTTAGGCATAACGGACCATTTTACAAAAGTCGGTCGACTGTTGCCTATAAGGCATGGAAGGGCCGGTCGACTAGGGTGCAAACTGAATGCACCCAACTGATGGTTTGGTTGGCTGGTGAGCAGCTAGGAAGGCTGACCTGGGCAAACAAAGAGCATTGGTCAACTGGGACGTTTGGATCAGTTGACTGGGGCTACATTTTATGCTGTGCTCAGAGGGGACCGATCGACAGGACAGTATGGTCCAGTCGACTAGGCTTCTCAAATTCTGAAATTTTAGCTCCTTTTCCACCCGATTTTGCATCTAACTCTTTTGCCAAAACATTATATTTTCAATGAGCATAATTTGGCATTTTGTACGTAGATTATATTGAAAAAAATTAAACAATATTTTTTCTAATTATGTGCAGTCGACAAAGTATGTTATACTTTTTAGAAATTTAAATTTATGCATAAGTAAAGCATATAAAATTATTTGACTAATAAAAACAACTTTGTCTATTTTTAAGGGGATCCACAAATTCAGGCATGCTATAGCCAATGTATTCAAATATTATCCAATCATAATGACATATATATTAAACAATTGGATTGAATATTATCACTTGAAAAACTCATATTGGCTTGCTTTTCTATTGTTCTTAGTATAATAGTAAAGTATAATAAGATTTGGAATTTTAAGCACAAACGGCCATTTAAACATTTAAAGCATCATTACCCCTTTTATTTAATACAACCTAAAATCTTTTGAGTAAAAAAAATTTCTTTGAAATGTACCTTATAAGATAGCATGCTATTATCATAATAAAATTCATCATAATTCATACAAAAATTTAACACAAGATATATCATACAAATCATGAAATATTCAATAAAGTAGAAGGAGAAGTGATATACCTTTTCAAATTAATCCTTCTTAGTCATTTAAGCTTGAAGTGGCATTCTCCTCTCTCTCGGTTTCTCTATACCTCTTATGGTTTCCAAATATTCCTTAGTACTACTACAAGACATAATTCTTTTCAAAAGCATTAGTAACTAAGACATAATATGCCTGGCACACACATTGATATGCATTAAATTCATATCATGCTCATTCATTTCATTTTCAAATATGGAAAACTTTGCATTTTAAAATCATTTTCACTTGGATAAAATTTCTTTGACAAACACTTTCCAAAATCTCCAATCAATTGATTTTACAAAAATAAATTTTCAATTTCCACATAGTAAAATCTTACACAGTAAAAACAGTGGAGGATTTACAAAGGATTGACCCTTTCAAAAACAAGGATAGACAGACATGAACCCCTGCATTCTTTACCTAAAAATGATTAACCCTATTGAAATCAGGCTCTAATACCAATTGACAGTTATGGTGTGATCCCAAGAGAGGGGGGGGGGGGGGAGAGAGAGGTGAATTGGGTTTTAAAAACTTTTGGCTAAATTAAATCTCGCTGATTCACCACAAATCATATCTCATTCAAAATATAAGCGTATATGTAAAATAATTAAGCAATGAATGTAAACATACACGTGTAACATATCCCATTTAAATTAAATGTGTGTATGCAAAATAATTATAACAATAAAAAAACAAGTATACATGTATGGAAATTGAAGTGCGGAAAGGTAAACAAGATAGATAGATAGAGAGAGAGAGAGAGAGAGAGAGAGAGAGAGAGAGAGAGAGAGAGAGAGTGAGAGAGAGAGAGAGAGAGAGATAGATAGATAGAGAAGATTTGTTATCGAGGTTCGGCCAATCCTGCTATGTCCTCGACTTGGGCCAACCACCTAAGGATTCCACTATATGCTCACTGACCGGTGCAAACTGCAAGTGCACAGTATCGTAGTTTTATAATATAATGATGTGTAGAGTATCGTCCTCAGGGATTGATGTCTTAGTTTTACCAAGTACCGAAATTTTACTAACCTTGATTTTATTTAGAAAAATTAATAATTTTAGACTGCAAAATTCAAACAAAGCTACTTTAAATAAACTATTGAGAAGAATTTAAAATTGAATACCGCGTGTCAAATTGATGATGGTGAAAACTTCTAGGAAACCGATTTCACCTAGTTTCTCACTATGCTTTACTCATTTAGCTAATTTAACTTCGTTTTCTCTATTTGTTAGCAAATCGCCAATTTTTCCAAAAGCCTCTTTCAATAGTCAATCGGAACCTATTCTTGTTTATTATTTAACATAAGAGTATGCAAATTAATAACGCAAGAACGCTGTAAGACCCTCGATTTTTAATGCTACGTAGGTTCATACAAGTCTTTCGATCTCTATATTTACCTACGCTGAATTATCCAAGATCTATCCTATAATCCCCCCTTTCGGTAGCAAATCACAAGACTAAAATCATTTAATTAATGGCCAGTTAATTAAAAGCATTAGGCACAGAATAACTCAAACAAACATTAATGAAAACTACTTCAGATTAGCATCAAAGAGCAAGCATAGTTCGAAACTGGCTACATCGTTTTCCTAGAATTCAAAAATTTAGTTCATTCTGAAAATTAAATCCAACATAACAGATTTCACCATATTTTCTTCAATTTGGAGCGTACGGAAAAGATCAACACTAGGCCGCACCGCCGTCGCGCGTCACGAACACCCCGAATACCGCCGTTGTTCGCCGCCTTCCAATTATGAAAAGATAGTATTTTTGCGTGCTTCCAACTCTCCTTTGCTGGCTATGTATGTATCTTCACAGCACCACCAAAAGAAAACCACCAGAAAGCTCTCCAAAAAATAATTTTTCCAAGAAACTCTCTGTGCTTTGGCCTCCCTTCTCTTTCTCCCCAAGAAAATCCTTTTTTTTTCTTTCTATGGTCCAGCCTCTCCCTTCTTTCCAGCCCCCAGCGCATGCTGCTCTCCCCAAATCTCTTCTTGCACATGGCACTCTCCACAAGGAAACCTCCTTTGACTTTTCCAATTCCTTTCCTTTTTGTCCTTTCTTTCTTTGCTTTTCTTTCCTTTCTTTTTTTCTTTCCATTCTTTTGTCTTTCCTTTTTATGTACCCAGCTCACACTGCCCTTATGAGATGACCCGGCTGCATGGCTGGGTCACATCTCATTTTTTGATTTTTTTGATTTTCTTTTTTTTTTTCAAAGGTACATGAACTGACCTCCTCTTTCAAGCCCACTTTCGATCCTCTTACAGCTCGTAAATCTCAAAACTTAAAACACAAAAGATGTAGAGCTCTTTTTCATCTTTTCCCAGAATTTTGAATCATCTCGATTGGAGCTTGTATGAGAAAGTTACGCCAAGATTACAAAGAATTCTCGAAAAAATCCATAAAATGGCGTATGCTAACTTCACGTCTGATTTCGGCCTTGATGCTGCCAGTATTTTGCAAAACACAAAACACAAAAATTGTAGATTGTTTTCTTATCTTTCTTTGGCATCTTGAATTATCTGAATCAGAGGTTGGATGAGAGATTTACACACAGATTGCAAAGTACTGTCGTTGGTTTTTGGCTTCCGATAGTTGCCCTACAAGAAAAAATACCAAAATTTCATAAATTACTTAATAAAACTCAAATATTATAAATAAAACATAATTTTAAAATATTGAGAGTAATTAGGCATTTAAATACAAAATAGGATTCCGAATGCATGAATTAAAGCACCTAATTACGCAATTTAAGCGCGTAATCACTCACTTAACCGAGCAGAGTGATGCCGTTTACATTTCTCCTTATGAACGGAGTCTCCCTAGCTCACTTATGGGCGAAGCCAAACTGTTTCTCCTTATAGGACGAAGTCTCCCTAGTTCACTTACCGGGCAGAACCAGATCGTTTCTCCTTATGGAGCGAAGTCTCCCCAGCTCAATTTACTAGGATGAGCCAAACTGGTTCTTCCTTACAGGGCGAAGTCTCCTTAGTTCACTTACTAGGCGGAACCAAATCATTTCTCCTTATGGGGTGGAGTCTCCCCAGCTCACCAAACCGGGCTTGAGCTAAACAGGCACTCAGATATAAGATTTTTTGTACAAAATGAATGCTTCTCAAAATAAGCAGAGATGTACAATATGAAGCTTTATATGCACTCTCAAATGACTAAAGAATGAAGCACAATAGAGTATCTGAAAAGTAAGGTGTACTTGCAAGAGGGTGATGAATTGGGATTTAAAAAAAAATTCTTTGCAAACTCTTTTTATAAGTTCCTTTAGTTAATTTTGAACTCTAGCTATCTTTCTTTCCAGCTGTCACACACAGACACAATGATCAAAAATCCTTTGAAGTTTAATCAACTCAAGTATACAAGTATAATAGGTTTGCAATGACCAACACTCAATTCAATCAATAAGGTAAGCTTGATTTCACAATAAAATAGAAATTTCAGCAAGCTTCCAAAATTCAGATTTTGATATCAAACAAGTTACTTGAGTTTAAGTATGTCTTTGATATTTATCAACATACTTTCTTTAATCAAGATTTTCACAATCAACGCATTTTCTTTTATCAAGGTTTCCGTAATTCTCAATGTTTATTTAATTTCAGCAATTAAGTAAGCATTCACGCAATTTATATACGCGTAAAATTAAAGAGAGTAGGGTAAGGAGAGTGACACCATATTTTTAAAGAGTTTGGTTCAAGACCTATGTCCTTGCCCCAAACAAACCGCTGTGACTATTTCCCATTCCAACTTTTTTATTAGGCCAAAGTTATGACCTTTCTAACAAGAATCCCCTCTCGTTAGTCCAAGGATCTAATCCCTTGAACCATCAACAAATCTCTCTAGCAAGAATCCCCTCTCGCTAGTCCAATGATTCAATAACCTGAACTGTCAAAAATCAACAAGAAAAGATTTGGTGTACAATGACACTCTTAAAAGAGCTGATTAGTACAATAGAATGCACAACAAATATACTTCAATTAAATTTCAATATAGAAAGAATTGAAGTTCAGAAATTTATCACTGGGTTCTTTCCTAAATTTGAAGTTCTCAGTAATTGAGTGATGAGCCGTGTGATTTGATTAGTAAGAACTTCAGTAGAGTGTTTGCAATAAGACTTTGGAAGAGTATGAATAATATAGCTTGATGTTTGATTGTAATTGTTGGTGTATAAAATATTTAGGTTTCCTATGTATTTATAGATGGAAAAAGTTTTTATTTCGTGTTCCCCAAGTTGCTTTGAGTGATTCCCAAGTTATTACAAAATTTGGGGTCTAAGTAATCAAGTTTGGAAACTTTTCCTCGCTGTTTAAATTTGACCATTACGAAGTTCAGTCGACGGGACTATCGGGGTCAGTCATCTCATTTTTAAAATCCAGCGAAATTTCAAAGTTAGAATGGGGTCAGTCACCTGGACTCACGGGGTCAATCGACTGGGCCTATTATGTTTTTCAATTTATGTCAGCATAAAAATTACAGTCGCCTGATCATGCAACAACGTATGCTTTTATAATTTTGTTTCCAAAAAGTTTTTTTAACTTTTATACTTGCCATATTGCTTTGAGACTTTTGAAAATATTTTCCGAGGTTTTCAAAATTTGGTCTCTAAGTCAATAATTAAACCTAAGAGCTTCAATGCATCTATATCAACATTAAATGAAGTGCTTACATAAGACTTCTTATTCTAAGCACTGAGTTTTCATGTTTGTCTTTTTTTGAGTCCATCTTTTCTTCAAGTTTCAATATACTTTAAGCATTATTAGATTTTTCTATCTTTGAATCCAAGCTTTAAATATACTTTAAGCTTTCGTTTCACCATTTGTCTTTGGAGTATAAACTTTCAACAAAGCTTGTGAGCACTTGATCTTGTTTCATATATTTGATTCCTAAAACATCATCACTTAACCAAAACATGTTAAGTTCCCTTGATTTATTATCATCAAAATAAGATTCGTAAGCCTTGTTAGGCCAACAATCTCCCCCTTTTTGATGATGACAAATAAGGAGCAAAAAGTGAGTGAACCTTAATAAGACTTCCCTTTACAATAAGCATACTCTTAACAATATTTGAAAAGTAAAACAATCAATCATATGATGGTATATTAGATGGTATCAAATTTAGTTTCAGTTTTATCATATTCAGTTTCAGATTCTATGTAAGTTCATTTTTCAAGAGCTATGACTATCAAAAATATATGTCTTAGCTATGCCACATTTGTCAAGTCAAAATTCAAGAGACAACATCTCAGTAGATTTAAGTGTCACCAGCATCATTATCAAACTCATCATCTTTTCCTTCTTATTAATCTCCTTCTTCACTTCCATCAGACTCAACTTCCATTGGAGCCTTTCCACATGAAGAGGAAGTGTCGGTCATATGCTGTTCAATTTGACCAAGTCTTTGGTCTAGAGAAGTATAGTGCGCCTAAAGAGAGCTGTAGTTAGCATGAATTTCAGTATGAAAGTCCATGAACTGCTGATGATAAGACATAAACCATGAAGGTGCATCAAGCTGAGGTGCTGGTTGCTGATCATGAGGTGGAGCTGGTTCAGCAGTTTGTCTTGGTTGTCTTCCACCTTTTTGAAACCAATCGTGCTCGTGTTTTTCATATACCATTTGTTTGAGTGTTGTAGAGTAGAAAAGATCATATCGAGTATGTTTGATAAACAATAAAGTTGGAGAGGTTACATCAAGACGAGTAAAGAGGAGGTTAAGAATTCCACCATAAGGCCGAGTTACACTACGAGCTTCCAATCTTGAGAGCATCCACTTAAGAATTAAACTTGATAAATCAAGCTTCTTTTCTTTCAGTAAGCACCACATAACAAAGCAATCCACATATATAATATAGTCATGAGAACCAGTGTGAAACAAAATATTATAAGTGATAATATTTTGAAGAATCTATGACTGGAGGTTTAATTGCTTATATAGTGGAGGATTTCCAAAGTAAATTGGTGCTTCAATCATAATAAGTGGCAGGAATTCTTCAGGGGTAAAGTCTTGTTCCATAATCCACGATTGCCCGAAGTTAGGACATTCAAATTCCCCTCGGCGAATGCGGAAAATAGGGGCAAAGGTTTTTGGACTAAGGGCATTAGATTTCCCTAAAACTTTGGTAGAAATTACCAACTTGCCTTGAACTAGATTTGCGTAAAAGATTTTAACCAAGTTTGGATAAAGTCCTTTAGCTTGATACGTGACCAAATTTTGCCATCCTATGCTCTTAAATAAGGGTAGGATATTTGAAAATTCCATTTCAAAGAACATAGTTATTGGCCTTACCAGGCTTAACATCTTGTTTTGATGCTAACAAACAAAAGAAACTTAACATTTTTGGTTGAGTACTGATATTTTAGGACTCGCAAGGATCAAGCATGTAAATGCAAGGTCAAGGATCCATAGCAAGCTTATACTTCAAAGAAGGATGATAATATGAAGCTTAAAACATGGATTTCAAGATGATATTTTAAAGCTTGAAGAATATAAGAGTGTGGATGTTAAAAAGAACATGCTAAAAGCTTAAAGCTTGAAGACAAGAGAGCCAAAGAAAAGCAAAGCAACAGAGCCAAAGAAAAATAAAGCGAGAGAGCTCAAAAGACAAGCATGAAGACTCAAGCGTCAAGAATGTCCAAAGTCCTAGAAGTGCTTATGCAAGTGCTTCATATTTTAAATATCTTTTGAAATATTTTTGAAGCTCTTTTTAGGGTTAAATATGGGCTTAGAGACCAATTGTTCAAAACCTTGGAAAAAGTTTTTGAAAAATTTCTATTTAAGTATTTCAAATAACTAGAGTTTAAAGAATCAAAAATGAAAATATTTGGAAAAAGAATGGACTGGTTAGCTGATTGACCAAAACACACTAAGATTGGCCAGTTGACTGACAAACACAAAGAATGAATAAATCTTCTTAAACGACTGACAGTTTGAACTAGAATTAGTCAGCCGACTGACAACCCGGTTTGTCTAGCCGACTGACCATTTTGAGCGTGGTTGAGTTAACCGAATGACATTTTTTAAAATATAACTTTTGGCAAACAGAAAGGCCTTAGCCGCCTGTCCAGCTAACTGACTTTGTGAAATGAACTACCCAGTCGCCTGTCCAGCCGACTGACCCTACGAGAATTTTAAATTTTGAACCTTAACGGGAAAATTATAAAAGTTAGTTTTTTAAATGTGAAAGTTATAAAAACTTGGTGGATACTCCAAGTAACTAGGGGAACAAGGAAACTAATCCTAAAAAGTCTATAAATACTCCCTTAACCCCAAGAAATTAATAACCAATGCAATCACACAACATTCTTTTATTCAAACTCTCAATCTCTCTCAAAGTTCTCTATTGCTCACACCTCATTTGGGAGATATCTTCTGAATTGCTGCTGATTCAAAAGTCTATGGTTCTAATATTGAGTTTTCTCAATCACTAAAGAACCCTTGGTGATCTCTTTACTTGAGCTTCAATTCTATTTCATATTGATATTTAAATTCTTGAAGTACATAGTGCTGAAATTGTACTAACTTGCTCTTTTTGAGAGTGTTTCTTTTACACATCTATTTGTTGATTCTCTTGTAGATTTTGATAAGTCCAAGGTTTGTTTGGATTGTTGTACCGAGCATGGGGTATCGCTTAGAGAGGTGTAGCTCTAACCTATTGAAGGAGTGACCAAGCGTGGGGTATCGCTTGGAGAGGCGGGCTTTAGCCTATTGAAGGAGTGTATAACGATTTTGTTCCGCCCAGAAAGGAACTGGTTTAGTGAATCCTTTGGTGGTTTGCCAAAGGCAAGGACGTAAACTGGGGATAAGTCGAACCTCGTAAAAACCCTGTGTCACTCTCTTTTCCTTACTCTCTTTATTTTCAGCATAGATTAACTGCATGGTTATGTTTTAATTTTTGATCATATACACTACGTTGATTAGATATTAAATAAACTTAAGTTTAATTTGATTTTGGGATTGCGAAAACTGAAAGGGAGTACTTTGGTTGATCAATAAGTTGTAGAAACTGTCAGGGAGTACGTTGATTGATTCAACACCCAAGACATATTAACTGAGAGTTTGTTTAAAGTCTAAATTCTTGGAAAGAGTGTTGTGGTTCATTTTGAGAAATCAATTATCCACAGGGCTTGCATTAACCATAGGGCTTACATAAATTCATATACAAAGGGCTGTAAACAAACAAATACTTTGAATTCGAGAATTGCCATAGAGTTGCATATTATATCTTGAGTTGGAATTTTTGGTTGTTTACTTTAAAGTTGATTGGAGGATTGTTTGAATATTGGTTTACTTATATTAAGTTTTGTTTAATTGTATGGTTGTAAAGAAATAAGGTTTGGTTGTGTGATTGCTGAACTAATTAGAGGTTAAGAATTCTTGCACATTATAAAAAGAAAATTAAAAAAAAAAAAAAAAAAAAAACCCAATTCACCCCCTCTTGGGGCTACACCTTAGTTTTCAATTGGTATCAGAGAGGGGTTATAAAAAATCTTAACAAGTAGTTATATAGAGATCTAGATGGCACACTTAGGCGTAGCTCCCTTTGGAGAGGGACAATCCTCAACTAGGCCTCCTATCATTTGTGGTTTAAACTACACATTTTGGAAACAATGCATAAGAACCTATCTACAAACCATGAATTGGAAAGCTTGGAAGGTTGTCACATGGTGACTTAATTCCTACTAAAATCGTAGATGGCAAATAAGTACCCAAAGAAGAAAAAGAATGGACCGACAATGACCATGAGATGTTAAATTCTAGTGCTATGAATGCATTGTATTGTGCCCTTGATATAAATGAATTGAATAGAGTCATGATATGTAAATCAACCAAAGAACCTTAGGATAAATTAGAAGTAACCTATGAAGGTTCTATTGATGTAAGGGACAATTGAATCAACATTACAAAAAAACTGGTTTTTAGTGACGAAACTATTAGTGAAGGATTCAAATTCGTCACTAATAGTAGGGTATTAGTGACGATTTTAGTAACCGTTACTAATACGACACTATTAGTGACGAAATTGAATTTGTCACTAATAGTTTCGTCACTAAAAATCGAAAAATATTACACGAAAACATTTTTCGTGCAGAAATTATCCCGTGAAAATATTAACGACTATTTCTGTGGTATTAGTGACAAATTAAATCCATTACTAAAAGATAAACTTTAGTGACAATTAAATAACCATCACTACTATTATTTTAAAAAAATAAAAAAAAATTAGTTCAGAGTATTAGTGACCAATTTACAAATTCATCACTATTGGCCCATTATTAGTGACCAATTTGAGAACCGTCACTAATACTTCCGTTTTTTAAAAAATAAAAATAAAAATATTTTGGTTTAAAGTATTAACGACGAATTTCTAAGTGCGTCACTATTGGCCCATTATTAGTGACAGATTTGATAATCATCACTAATACTTTCATTTTTAAAAAAAATTTAAAATTTTTAGTTCAAAGTATTAGTGACGAATTTACATATTCGTTACTATTGATCCATTATTAGTGATGAATTTGAAAACCGTCACTAATACTTTTCTTTTAAAAATAAAAAATAATAAATTTTTAGTTTTAAGTATCAGTGACGAATTTACATATTCGTCACTATTGACCCATTATTAGTGATGGATTTGAGAATCGTCACTAATACTTCCCTTTTTTAAAAAAAAATAAAAAATTTTTAGTTCAGAGTATTAGTGACGAATTTACAAATTTGTTACTATTAGCCCATTATTAGTGACGGATTTGAGAACCGTCACTAATGCTTCCCTTTTAAAAAAAATTATTTCAGAGTATTAGTGATGAATTTGTAAATTCGTCGCTATTGTCCCCTTATTAGTGATGGATGTGAGAATGGTCATTAATACTTCTCTTTTAATATATATATATATATATATATATATTTAGTTCGGAGTATTAGTGACGAATTTACAAATTCGTCACTATTGGTTCATTATTATTGATAGATTTGATAATCGTCACTGAAATTTTATTTTTTAAAAAATAATAAAAAAAATTTAGTTCAGAGTATTAGTGACCACTTTCTAAATGCGTCACTATTGGCCCATTAGTAGTGACAAATTTGAGAACCGTCACTAATACTTCCCTTTTTAAAAAAAATTAAAAATTTTTAGTTTAGAGTATTAGTGACGGATTTACATATTTGTCACTATTGACCCATTATTAGTGACGAATTTAAGAACCGTCACTAAAATTTCCCTTTTAAAAAAAAATAAAAAAATTTTAGTTCAGAGTATTAATAACGAATTTACAAATTTATCACTGTTGACCCATTATTAGTGACAGATTTGAGAACCGTTACTAATACTTCCCTTTTAAAAAATAAAAATAAAAAATTTTTACTTTAGAGTATTAGTGACGAATTTACAAATTCGTCACTATTGTCTTCTTATTAGTAATAGATTTGAGAACCATCACTAATACTTCACTTTTTCTAAAGAAATTAAAAAAAAATTATCTGAAATTATTAGTGACGAATTTATAAATTCGTCACTATTGGCCCCTTCCCTACAATCTCTTATTTCCTTGTTTTTTCCCCCAAAATTTCCCTCCATTCTCTCGCAGCCCCTCCCTCCCGATCCTCCTCTCTTTCGTTCCTCCTCTCTTTGTCACCATTCGCCATTTCCTCACCTGTTGTCATCGCACGTCGTTGTTGGCTTGCCGTCGCAGCCTAACCTTGGCCCATCACCTTTCGCAACTCCGACTGCAGCCGTTGCTGCTCCTCGCAGGATCTAGGTTTGCTTCATCATCATCATCATCTTCTTCTTCTTCTTCTTCTTCTTCTTCTTTTTCCAGGTAAGCTTCGGCTATTTTGCACTGTGTCTATCTTCTTATATCATTGTCACATTGTTTGGGACTCGGATATTTTTGCCGGAGGTAGCAAGAACTTTCCTGGATAAAGCATTTTCCAATATTAGCTGTGCAGCAAAATTGTCGTTCTTAAATCTTAATGGAACCAAATGGGTCTTATTGAACTTTGTAATATATTTTTAATGTTTAGTGTTCAGTGGGAATGCTGTGTTGTTCATGACTTGTATTGATATTTTTTCATTATTTTAATGTTGTGTATTTAATTTTTTTTTTATAATATTGTGGGGAGATCAAGGCTGCAATTGATAGGATATTATTGTTTGTTTCTTTGCCTGCATAGTGTTTATTTATATGTTGATTTCATTATTGATCTAATCTGGTTATTATTTACTTTTTTAAACTTAATGATAAAGAGAAGATTATGTTTTCTTGCTGTATAGTTTATGCTTGTTCTCCCGGATTTGCCTTGATTTTCCATTCCATAATCAGGTAAAAGTAACCTAGTAGATTATAGGAACTTTGTGGTGCCAACCTAAGAACTAATGAAGACACAGTTTACATATTTTTTGCACAATGCCTTTCCAAGTTCTAACACAATGAGAGACAAAGAGAGAGAGAGTTTTAATTGTTGGTGGAGAAAATAGGCATGTTATGAATGCCAATGGATGTAGACATCCTACAACCAGTCAACTGCTCTAAAGATGGGTGGGGTTTGTACAGTTTAATTAAACCTAGCTACTACCTTCTACACCAACAGTGTCATCTATTAATGTATCACATTGTGACATATTCTTTTGTTTTTTTTTTTTTTCCAACAAATTGAAATTCCTAACAAAGATGCTAATCTTAAAAATATTATTTAATTTAATAAAAATGAAGATTGCGTCTTAAAATAAATTTGAATTCTTCCCAATTGATTCGTAAAATGATTCAGTTAAGTTTTTTAATATATACTGTTAAAATTTGGTATACATTGTGACATACTCTGTAATATATTTTTAAATAGTTAATTCTATAAAATAAAAATACACTATTTCCTCATTACATAGGTAATATAATATACGTTTATAAAATAGCATATATTATATTGTAACTTTTACATATTCTATATGTCTTATGAATTACTTTGTACTATCCAAAAAAACTTAATAAAAGAAATACTTTAATTTAATAAATAAAATAATTTTTATTTATTCATAAAATTTAATGCATTTTATGTGTAGTATTTATAAGTGATATTTGAAACTTCACAATAATTCTTGTAATCCCATGCTTGTTTGATTCTTGCCATTAAGTAGTTGTTACTGAGTTAGATCGAGTGAAGTTCAAATAAAAAGGGTATAAAAGCTTTTTTATTATTTTAGTTAATATATGTCCACTCTGATACTCCTTTGACAGCCTAGGAGGTGAAAGTGTCACTTTAAAAATTTAAGGTGTCCTTTGTAATGGATGGTATAGTTAAGGGTGTAAGTGTGTTTTTCCCTTAATTTTATTGATGAGGTTAATCTTTTGTAAGTCAACAATTAGTGAATCATGAAGTTTATACGAAAAAATTTTACCTTTAATAAATGACATATTTTACCTTTTTCATTGAAATGTAATAGAAAAATGACGTCAATTTAATACATTAATTAAGTTGAGAAAGTTTGCTAAAGTTTAACATTATGAAAACCAAGCTAGTAAACGAATCGAAGACTTCGGTTCTCTTTTACCGATCCATCCAGTTCATTTGGTTTGGCTCAAACATGACATTCATATGACAACATAATTTTATTATTATTATTATTATTTTAATTTATGAAATTTTAAGAGTTGCTTATGAATCATAAAAAAAATGTCTATAATTGAAATTCGGATATGTTGTTTTTGGTTAAATTATATTGAATTACGACATTTTCGACCCATCAATTTAATGACTAGGAAGCAAAGGTAAGTTTTATTTATAACTGTGTGAATTTGAAATCTTTCGAAAGTTTAAATTGAAATATCGAATAACTAAATCTTTTTTATGGATGATATTATGTTATATGAACTGTAAATTTAATTACTGAAATACATGCTTGTGTTGAACGCCAACTGCATGGTTGATGCAGTACATTGTGAATTACATGCTGGTAGTGGGTTTAGGTTCTTGCATGCTCAAACTCACTAATATCTGCATGATGCATATTATTGTGATTTGTTTGTTTGAATCTATCAAGTTTTAGTGCAAGAATTTTTTGGAAAATGTCCAATTTACAGACGACATGCTGTCGAAATTTTGTTAAAGTTTTTCCATAATAAAGCCATATACAAAGAAAAGTATGCATGATTAGTTAAAACTTAAAGTCATTCTAATTCGCGCCTCTCACGTGTTGAAATTAGTAAGAAAAGAGGTGATCTTAGGCTTATCATTGAAAATCTAAAACACTTGGCTAAGAACAACAATGTATATAATATAGTGAAAAGTCAAGAACTAAATGCCATATGAAGTAAAATGCCAAATCAATTATTGTCATTTCATGTGTTCATTGAAGGTTAGACCCGCTCAAGAACGGTTACTATACATTCATGCCTAATTGTACATGTGAGACAAATCAATTGATTATTAGTTATACTATGTTGACTAATAATCAATTGAACATGTTAATTATTTGTTTCACTTACGATTAGTAATATTTGTATTTCAACCATTCTTGGATTGTCCAATATGGATAGTTCAGAAAGTTGTATTTACATTGTTGTCATCGTTCACGCTTTGTCAATTGTCATTATATATTTCGAGCGTGTCTTTACTTATGTTCTTTGGGTGCATAGTGAGGTGTCGTGACAATTTGTTTGTGATGGAAAACTAGAAATATGTTTTCTTCCCCCATCTCGTGTACTTGAAAAGCCATGGGGAGATGCTGCCAAAATTTATAATGACAATGACGAAGGAATTTGAGCGATTGATCGCAATGTAAGTGCAGCATTCCTAAATGGGATAGGATCCGTACCCTTTAGAGGAAGGTGGTTGATTATAGGATTCATGATGCATGCGTCATAAACATTATGAGAATGTAATCAATACCATTTACTTGAACATGTTATAGGGTAATTAATGAACATAGATAAGAGTTGGATCAACGCTCGGGGTAGGTTTTTTCCAGAATGCGTGAAAGGGGTACATGATTTCATAGAGTTCATGCGTCCTCGTGCGGTCAAAGCTAGTAGAATAAGGTGTCCTTGCAAGAAATGCCAAAACATAACATTCAAACACATTGATTTGGTCCATTCACATTTTTTCGACATTGGAATGGAGAAAAGGTACACAACATGGGTGTTCCATGGTGAAGATTACGCAGTTCAGAGTGATGATGATGATGATGAAGATGAGGGGGCAAGTATAGTAGGTGGTGATACACGTTCGGAAGGGTTAATCGAAATGTTAGGTGACTTGCAAAG
This sequence comes from Malania oleifera, assembly GCF_029873635.1. Taxonomy (NCBI): domain Eukaryota; kingdom Viridiplantae; phylum Streptophyta; class Magnoliopsida; order Santalales; family Ximeniaceae; genus Malania; species Malania oleifera. The sequence goes on along the minus strand of NC_080422.1, from coordinate 68,427,149 downwards.
GGGGATTGCAGTGGACACGAGCGATGTCGGTGTGTCGCGTACTGGTGATGAATCTACTTCAGCATGTACCATACCTTGTGATCTTAGTACGTTGAATCGACTCAGTAAACCATTTGCTAATCTCGTGAGGGATGCACAGGTGCCCCTATATCCAAACTATAAAAAGTTCTCAAAATTAGAGTTTCTGATAAAGTTGCTTCATGCAAGGACAATGCATAAGTTATCTCAGAGTGCATTCAACATGCATTTAAGTCTCATTAAGGCGGCACTGCCTGATGGTGAAACACTTCTAAAGTCTTTTTATGAGGTAAAGACATACATGCGTGAATTGGGTCTCGGTTAAACTCTAATACATGTGTGTATGTATAATTCTGTACTCTTTTATGGTGAACATGAAAATGGGAATGAGTGCCCAAAATGTGGTGAATCGAGGTATACAACTAATCAAAAGAAGGGTAAAAAGATCCCCCAAAAATTTTTGCGATATTGTCCATTAATCCCACGACTGCAACAATTGTATATGTTCAAAAAGACTACTACGGATATGAGATGGCATCAAGAGAAATGTCTTCAATATGGAAACACACTTAGCCATCTAGCGGACTCTGGAGCTTGGGCCAATTTTGATAAAATGCATCCGTGGTTTGCTAGTGATCCTTGCAACATCATACTTGGTTTTGCTTCAGATGGGTTCAATTTTTTCAGTAACATGAAAAACCCATATAGCATGTGACCAGTTATGATGATGCCATACAATATGTCGTCATGGCGATGTATGAAAGAACCTTTCATTTATATGTCTCTGCTTATTCCCAAATCGATGGCACCTAATAATGATATTGATGTTTACCTACGTCTGTTAATTGACGAGTTGAAAGAACTATGGGAAAAAGGAGTGGAGACATTCAATGTGGAAATTGGGACAACATTTTTGATGCATGCTGCAATGTTGTGAACAATTAATGATTTCCCCGCTTACGGCAACCTGTCGGGTTGAAGCACAAAAGGTTACTTAGCATGCTCTGTTTGTAATAAGGATGTTGGGTCCTTATCCTTCTAGACAAAATTAGAAAACCTTAGTTGGATTGTGTTTTAACTTTTTATTGGTAATATTTTCTTGATGGATGGTATTATATTATATGAATTGTATATTGAACTATTGGAATACGTGCTTGTGTTGAACGCCAACTGCATGACTGATGTTGTATATTGTGAATTGCATGTTAGTAGTGGATTTAGATTGTTGCATGCTTGAAATTTTTTATTTTGTGAAAACAACATGTTTCAGGTACAGATTTTATGGGAAAATATCCAATTTACAGACGGCATGCTGCTGAAATTTTGTTAAAAGTTTTTCCCAAAAAAACCATTTACAAAGATACTTATGATAAAATGAATGTTAAAATATTTTTGAAATGATGAGTAAAAGTTAAACAAAAAGTCATTTCATTAAGACCTAAATTTGCATCTATTAACATACATGACATGTCATTTACTTTTAACTATGGATAAGTATTATCATTTGTCCACCACTAGCGATATTCTGTTTTGAGAACAAGTTAAAGTGTTTATGTACGTAGTTTGATGCATGCAGTTGTATATATTCATACATACGCCATTCACATTCATTTCAGTTATTCGTTTAGGTTTGAAAATTATTGTACGACACACTCTATATTTTTCTTCTTGATTATACTGAGCACTAGCTCTCCATTTTGCTCTCCATTTGTATACTAATTTTATTTTTTTTTTTTATGATTCTTAATTTGTAGGGTTCATGGCTGTCATAACATTAGCACGATGCCACGCATGCACTACAGTCGTCGGATGCAATTTTTGATTATTTCTTTGTAATTTTTATTGTTATTTGAACAAATGGAATTTCTGTATTTTAATTTGAATTTGTATAATGTATTTGTATTTTAATTTTGAATTTTTTGAAAATTTTTTTATTTGAACAGATGTTATTTCCTTATTTTAATTGAATTTGTATTTGAATTCAAAATTTTGAATAATTTATGAATTTTGTGGTAATTATGGTTTCAGGTTACGTATGCGAAAATGTAATTACAGATTTTTATAGGAATTGATGATTAAAAAAATTAGTATTAAATTTTTTTTTTTTAATTTTTAAATTATTAGTGAAGGATTCAAATTCATCACTAATAGTAGGGTATTAGTGACAAATTACAAATTTGTCATTAATAGTAGGGTATTAGTGACGAATTTGTAATTCATATTGATATCTTACTATTAGTCATGAATTTTTTAATTCATACTGATATCCTACTATTAGTGACGAATTTGTAATTCATACTGATATAGAATTTATAGTGACGGTATTAGAGTTTTAGCGACAATTCTAATCCATCACTAATACTGTATTATTAGTGACAAATTTTGGCTTTACAAGGCCTAACATCTTGTTTTGATGCTAACAAACAACTGGAACTTAACATATTTGGTTAAGTGATGTCATTTCAGGATTCAATGATAAATGCAAGGTCAAGTGTTTAGAAGAATTCATGAAAGCTTATATTTTAAAGAAAGATGATCAATATGAAGTTTAAAGCATGGATTCAAAAATGGATTCAAAGATAAAGCTTGAAGATCATGAGAACATGCCGATTAAAGAGAACTTGATGAAAGCTCAAAGAAAAATGAAGTATGTATAAAGACTTCCAGGAATTTAAGAATTGTAAATTTGACAGAGTCTATAGGAAATTTCATGTTAGTACTTCAAATAATTTTAATATGAATGCATGAAACTCTTAGGTTAAATTCTTGGACCTAGATACCTTTTAAAAAACCAAAAAATAAAAAAATAAAAAATTATAAGGTCAAAAATTATTTCAAAAAGGTTAGAATCATTTTTGGAATGAAAAGTACCAAAAAGAGGATTTTTCAAATGTTGTTAATTTTTCTACATCCGCATTGAGGTGCATTTTTATCTGTAAACACCTCCTTATTTTAAAACATGTTCAACATGAAAGTTTTAGGATTTTCTCTTATCTTTCATTTGACACCAAGTTTGTCAAATTTAGAGTTACATATAAAATGTTATGACAAATAAACCTAAGGGTACGCGAAGTTGACAGCAGTTTGATTGTGTTCCACCAGTAGGCTGATTGTGTCCCACTAGTAGATTGCCAGTGCTCCACCAGGCAACTGCCACCCTACAACCCCTTTAAAATAACTAGGAAGGTGACTGACCAAATGTGTCAATCTACTACCACGCGACAGATTTTAAATTTTTATAACGGACAAATTTTTTAAATAAGATTGCTTGGGGCACAAACTTTGTGAAAACTTAGGGAATACTCCTAGTTACTTGGGGATCAAATTACATACTTTTATAAACCTATAAATAAGCCCGAAGATCATTGAATTTAAATACCAAGCAAAAAAAAAAAAAAAAAAAATTTAGCTACCAACTCTCTCAACTGCTCACATAATTGAAAAGCTCTCTTGCTCATATCTTATGCACGAATTCAATTGAGTATTGCTGAAATTCAATCACCAATCTTGTGCTACAAATTTTAAATCTTTCAATCTTTGAAAGAATTAATCGGTGATATACTCCCTTGAACTTCAAGTTAAAATTCCATATTGTTATTTATTTTGAAATATATTGTGTTGAAAGTGTACAAATCTGCTCTATTTGAGAGTGTTCTTGTACGCAACTATTATTTTGTGTTTTCTTGTAGTTCTTGGATGTTCCAAGGTGTTTGGATTGTTGTTGGATCAAGCATGGGGTATCTCTTGGAGTGGCGGGCTCTAGCCTAGTGAAGGAGTGTTTGAGTGTGGGGTATCGCTTGTAAAGGTTTTGTTTTGCCCGACAAAGGAACTGATTTAGTGGAATCCTTTGGTGGTTTTCCAAAGTTGAGGACGTAGGCTGGGTATAAGGTGGAACTTGTTAAAGTCGTGGTCTCACTCTCTTTTTCCCTTGTTCTTTATTTTCAGCACATATAAATTGCATCGATGATTTAATTTTCCCAATTATACAAACTATGTAATTTAGAAGTTAAATAAACTTAAAGTTTAATTTTGATTTGGGATTGTGGATATCGAAAGGGAGTACATTGGTTGATCAAAACTTTGTGGAAACCTCAAAAGGAAGTATGTTGTTTGGTTAACACCCAAAGACAAATTAACTAAAGAGTTTATTTAAATTCTGAGTTGTTTGGAAGTTAAGTTGAGGTTTGCATTGAAGGAACGATTCACATACACTACAGGGCTTGGTTCAAATTTATATCCATAAGGCTTATATAAACAAACAACCATCATAAGTTCTTACATTACTAAAGTGTTGTATACTTTTATCTTTGTTTGGTTGTTTGCTTTCAAATTGTTTGGTTGATTGATTACTTGAATGATTGAATGTTTGTGTGGTTGTGGGTTAAAGAAAGAAATAAGTTTTTTTTTTTAAAGTTTGAAGAATCAACAAGAAATTAAGAATTCCTAAAAAGATTTAAAAGAAAATTTTTAAAACTCAATTCACCCCCCCTTTTGGGACTACACCTTTGTTTTGAATTGGTATCAGAGTGCGGTTATAACAAATCCTAACAAGTAGTTATAAAAAGATCTACATGGCACACATAGGAGTAGCTCCCTTCGGATAGGGTCAATCCTCAACCCGGCCACCCATCTTTTGTGGTTTGAACTATACTTTTTGGAAACAGCGTATGAGAATATATCTTCAAACTATGAATTGGAAAGCTCAGGAGGTTGTCACGTGTTAGCTTTACCGTGATCCCAAGAGGGGAGGGTGGGGGGCGAATTGGTATTTTCAAAATTTAATCTCTAGGAAAATCTTCTAACTCCATTATATTCACAACCCTATGGTCAATCTAGTGCAAGTAATGTAAATGTATACCAGAAAGTAAATAAAGTAATTTAATCAAACACACATGCATTAGAAAACAGTAAAGTAAAGGTGGCACGCTAAAATGTTATCGAGGTTCAGCCAAATGCCGACATCCTCGCTTTGGCTCACAAGCACAAGGATTACCATAATAATTGCTCACTTAAACGGGTGGAGCGGCACCTAAACAAACTAGGTCAATTAGCATAAAGGTGACCTCAACCTTTACAACCAATCCTTACCAGGTTGGATTACCGCCCCCTCAGGCCACGCCTGGAAACACTCAAATTTTACAATCAAAGAATATCGGTACAGTGATTGTGCTTTTGTGTAAAGTAGATATGTACCTAGATACGCTTAGTCACATACACCACAAAATGATTTAATATGTAAGCTCAATGTGGTCTAGTATTTCAACTCTCAAATATATTTTCTATCAATGTAATAAGTGCGTGAGAGTGCAAACCTATATCATCTTTATGTCACAAGATATTCAATCAACGTGTTCACACAAGGATATCAAGCAAGTCTCAAGAATATTAATCAATAGGATATCTCAATCACGTAAATGTTAATAATGTATATGTTTGGTTTGCAAAGGATATTTAATCTTTGTATTCATCAAAATGATATGTAAGTCAATGAATATTGCAACAAAGATTAATATCACATAAACAAATATCTTTTCAAAAATATGTCAAAATAAATCACCCGAGATATTTGAGAATGTTTTTGAAAAAGATTTTGTAACCCAAGAAAAAAAAAATACAAACTTCTTAAGTTATTGCAACCAATATGCAATACTTAGAAGTTTAATACAAGTCTTCTTAAGGGAGACTTATTAGAAAAGTCTCCTAAGAACACTTAGGTTTAGCTCTCATGAAAATCGTCTCAATCAAATAGAGCAAGGAGAGCAAACCTATCAAAATCATTTAATCAACTTACAGAGAGTTTAGATAAGAGTAGAAGGTAAGTATGAGTGAAAGGAGTGAGAAAACGAGTAGTTGGAATTTTTAGCTTAAGAGAGAATTCTTAATTGGGTTTGCTAATCGAGTTACTAATCGAGTTACTAATCATCCCAAATGAAGTTTTATAAATAGATTCCCCTATAATTATAACCGTTAGGGATATGGTCGGGATTATTAGAAAAGATTTAATCATTATTTAATTATTTTAAGCCTGTTTTACCGAGTTCACTGCGGTAAAATATAGGTCCAACTCGAGAGCATCGGTCGATCAGGATGGGTTCAGTCGCCCAGGACTAGAATGAGCAAAACTGGTCGGTTGACCAGATCGTTGGATTCCCATACGTGGGAACTCGGTCGACCAGGTTTGTGCAATACAAAATTCTCTCGGTTGACTAAGAAGTCAAATTGTTGACTTTTGGGAGGTTTGGTCAATCGGGGTCAAATGAACTTTAGAAGCGCGGTTAACCAATTGACCCAGATCGGGTTCGGTTGACTGGGGGAAAAAGGAACTACACAGGTCGGTCAACCGAAGGTGTACATTTTGTACATTTCGGTCCTGTTTCATTACAGAATCACCCTATTCAAGTGCTTAACATATACAAGTGCAATGGTGAGTGTCCTACGGTCTTTTCTAAGTCCTGTTTCAATTATATTTCAGCATGATCTTACCTATTAGACCATGCATGTGATGTGTGTGAGTATTACAAGTAAAAACCCTAATTACTATTACAGACCAATTACGAAAATGAAATATATTATAACGTAAAGTAATTAGGTCTTCAATCTTCACTTGCACTATGTGCATTAAGATCTTTCAATTTAAGTTCCTGAACATAACCTCAAACACCCATTAGATATAATGAATATTTGTCATTATCAAAACTTGGCGTAACCTATAAGGTCAACATTATTCTCATTTTTTATGATGGCAAATACAACTAGCAAAAAATATGGGTATAAGCGTAAGAAGGCTCCCCCTATCAATATGCATCCCATTTATTTTAACCAAATTACTTTTAGCCAATTATTTTTGCCTCTCCATCTCCCCCTTTTGGCAACAGTAAAAAGGGCTATAATAGTTAAATACTCTAGGCAATGGGTAAGTGTTACATTTATACATTATAAGTTTTGAAAAGATTTTGAAAAATTTTAATAGAAACTGTTTGTAAATTGGACTTTCCAAAAAAAAATCATGAATAAATTATAGCCTGTTTGAATTTATATATCCTAACAGTTTATCCACAACTACTCAAACTGTTCAGTATGATCCAACAGTCGAATATAAATTTCAATATCATCATGAAGTGGGCAAAAATGTTGTTCATCATAAGCAATAATCGATATGCATAAAGTTCAATATGATTATGCTTATAGATATAAGAATTGCCCACACAAGCAATAATCAACATTTACAAAGTCTAAGGCAAGAGACATATCAACAATAATATTAGTTGCTCAGACTTTTTAAATTTCACTTGAGAGCTCCCCCTACATTTATGCAAATTATGAAACATCTAAGAAGTTTCTCTACTGTGCATTAAGCCTAACTCACGTCTTATTTGTATGAACCTATCCTCTGGAAGTGGTTTAGTGAATATGTCCACCCATTATTTATTAGTGTATACAAACTCAAGAGTCACATCTCCTTTTTGCACATGATCACAAAGGAAGTGATGTCTAATCTCAATGTGTTTAGTTCGTGAATATGAGATAGGATTCTTGGAGATGTTGATTGCACTAGTATTATCACATTTAATCGGTATTATATCATAGTGCACGCTATAATCCATAAGTTGTTGTTCATATAAAGAGTTTGGGCACAACAACTTCCAGCCGCAATATATTCTGCTTCGGCTATAGATTAGGCAACTGAGTTTGTTTCTTGGAGAACCAGGAAACAAGAGATTGTTCTTAATAGTGATACGTGCTGCCGGTACTTTTTCTATCAACCTTACTGCCGAAAAATTTCACATTAGTATAACTCACAATCTCAAAGGTAGTATGCTTAGGGTACCATAAGCCTAACTCTGTAGTCTCAACTAAATACCTAAGGATTCGTTAACTGCTTTTAGATGGGATTCCTTAGGGGCAGTTTGAAACCTAGCACACATACACACACTAAGCATAATATTAGGCCTACTAGCAGTGAGATATAGGAGACATCCAATCATGCTACTATACAATTTTACATCAAAAGGGATACCTTGCTCATCTTTATCAAGCTTAATGGAAGAGTTCATAGGTGTGCCAAAGATTTTACAATCTTCCATATTAAATTTCTTTAATAAGTCCCTAATATATTTAGATTGGAATATGAAAGTTCCATGATTAGTTTGCTTAATTTGTAGCCCTAAAAAGAAACCAAGTGTCGCGATGTCCCAGGAGCGCGTGTGCCCCGGGCGGCGAAATCAAAAATCTATTTTAATTTTTTCATGGAAAAACATGGAATGTCGAAGTCGCCACTAACCTTTAGTGTGGTTAGAACACGTGATAACTGCCCCGTTAGGGGTAAAATAGGTCTACATTACCAGAGTTAAGCTCGGGAGTTCGGTTACACGAGGGGAAGGTACGAGCACCCCCTACGCGCCCGTTCTTACGAACGGTACCTAATTAATTTGAAATTATCCCTAAGTTAATCTAATAATTCTTTAAATTACTCCTTTTTATGAATTTATAAATACATGTGAAAAATAAATAAATAAAATAATAAATAAATAAAGATAATATATATACATATATATTCCCTCAGAGCTTAGGGTACGTGATGCCTGAAGGCTCATACCCCCGCAATAAAATCATAGGGATAAAAAAAATCAAAAATATTCAATAACAAAAATATAATAAAATAAAATAAAATAATAATAATCATTATAATAATGAACATAATAATAACAATAATAATAATAATAAATAACAATAGTAAAAATAATAATAATGGTGCTAATAATAGTAATAATAATAATAATAATATTAATATTAATAGTAGTAATCCCATAATGATAATAATAAATAATATTAATAGTAACAATATGCACATATTAACAATAAATACATATTCTGAATATCATAATGGTAACGTAATAATTTCACACATGATAATAATAATAATACACTCTAAATAAAAGGTAATAATAATAATCTTCCTAATGGTACACATCCCTAATATTCTATAACTACCTTTACACCCATATGGAAATAATTAATAAAATAAATAAACCAAATTTAAAATTAAAACATGGAAACTAATGCAAAGGTAAAGAAATAATGAAATTATGGAAACAAGGTATTGCTGAAAATAATATATACCAATATGACATTGTTGCCAAAATTAATATACACCCTAAATAATTACGCAAGTAAATGAAATAATCACATTACACATTAAATAATATAGTAATAATAAAAAAAAAACCCCTAAATAATTACACAATCAAATGAGATAAATATATTATCCATTAAATGTCACAATATCAATAAATAAAAAAAACCCAAAATAATTATACAAGCAAGTAAGGTGAACATATTACTCATTAAATATTACAATAAAAACAAAGAACTGTAAATAAACATATAAGCCAATAAGATGAATATATTACACATTGAATATTATAATGACAACAAAATAAATCCTAAAACACTAACATATTACATATTAAAATCAACAATAATGATAAAAACCCTAAATATAATACAAGCAATAAAAAAAAAATGCATATACAATAAAATACCACTAACATAAATATATCGCTCATTAATAATAACACAACTATGTGAAAATATATGCAAACAAACCAATAGCATAAATACACCGCACTGTCATAATAACATAAATATACGAAACAAAATAACATAAATGTAGAACACCATCATAATCTTAACCTAGTGAATAATATAAACATGCAGTATAAATATAGAACACCATAATAAAAACATTCTGAATATAACATAACATAAACATACACTGCAATAACAATAACATACAAAATAATAATAATAATAATATAAAAATAACATGAATATACACCAGTGATTTAATACCTGCAAAAATAAATATACAATCCTGCATATATACAAAATATAGCCTAATAAACAATTCTATGTATACAGAGTGGATGTGTGTGTTTGTGGTCTGCCTGCAGATATACAGGCAGAGGGACTTACAGCGGGGGGCATGGGCTTTTCTGCAACAAGAAGGTGAAGAGGCTGATGGTGACAATGGTTGCTGCGCGTGGCCTCGGATCTGTGGTCTGGCAGCAGCTGTGGAGGACCTGGAGGTGCCCAAGAGTTGCAGAGGGTGGTGGAGAGGGCTCAGGAACTGTTGCTGTGCCCTGCTGGGGGCTGCTCGGGTGGTGGCCGGAGTTACAGAGGATGGTGGAGAAGGGCTCTGGAACTGCTGCTGTGCTCCGCTGGGGGCTGCTCGGGTGGTTGCCGGAAGGAGGAGAGTTGCAGGGAGCAGAGTGGCAGAGGGTAGAGTGAGATTGGGAAAGGGAGCAGAGATGGAGATGAGAGAGGATGAAGGAGGAAGAAGATGGAGCAGAACAGAACAAGTTTTTTTTTTTGGCCAGCTGCGTGTGCGCCCGTTCGGCCACCCCTTGGAGAGAAGCCAAAAGGTCATTATATAAAAAAAAATAATAATCATTTAGAAACCCTAACTCTCTCTTTTCCTTTTTGGTTTATTGTATTTTTATTATATTTTTTCTTTTGGAAACAATATATATGAGTATAATTACTATCATGGTAATAAGGATATAATAATAATAATAATAATAATAATAATAATAATAATAAATAAATAAATAATAGTGATAGGAAAATAAATAATAAAATAATAGTAATAATAACAAATTACTTATATCAATATAGGAAAATAAATAATAATAATAATAATAATAATAATAATAAAATAATAGTAGTAATAATAATAACAAAGTAATAATAAAAATATATGAAAATAATAATAATTGTAATAATAGAAAATTAATAAAAATAATAATAAAGTAATTACAATAATATATGAAAATAATAATAATAATAATAATAATAATAATAGTGAAAATAATAGTAGTGATAATAGATAATAATAACAATAAAAATCATAATAGTAATAATAATAAAGTATTAACACTAATAATATATACGATAGTAATAGTAAAATAAATAAATAAAAATAAAAATAAAAATAATATATTGGGCCTTGGGCAAAAATAGGGTGTCTACACCAAGTTCACCCATCATGCTCATTTCAAATTCACTTTGCATGCACTTGACAAACTCATTACACAACTCATCATTAGTTGCTCCAAAAATGATATCGTCTACATAAATTTGAACAAGGAGCATATCATCATCTTTGCATTTAATGAAGAGTGTAGTGTCAATTTTGCCACAGGCAAACCCATTTTCTAGTAGAAAACCACTAAGCCTCTAATACCAAGCTCTAAGAGCTTGTTTCAATCCACACAAGGCCTTAAACAACCAGCAAACATGATCTGGATATTTATGATTTTCAAAACCGGGTGGTTGTTCTACATATACTTCTTCATTAATAAAGCTATTTAGAAAAGCGCTTTTAACATCCATTTGAAACAGTTTAAAATTTTTAAAAGTGGAAAAAGGAAGTAGCATACGAATGGTTTTTAACCTAGCAATAGGAGCATATGTTTCATCAAAGTCAATCCCTTCCTGCTGGTTATACCCTTGGGCAACTAGTCTAACCTTATTCCTAGTTACTATCCCATTCTCATCTTTCTTATTTCTATACACTCATTTAGTTCCAATAATTGTGTGATCATTAGGCCTAGGAACTAGAGTCTACACTTTGCTTCTTTCAAATTGGTTAAGTTCTTCTTGCATGGACATTACCTAAGACTCATCCTCTATGGCTTCTTTAATATTTTTAGGTTCTTCTTGGGATAAGAAAGCAGAATGATTCACTAGATTTCTCAAGGAGGATCTTATGGCTACACCACAGGATAGTTCACCTATGATTTAGTTTATAGGATGATTTCTAACGAATTTCCAATTTCTAGGCAACTCCCGATTTTCATTTTCATTATCTTCAAATGATTTTTCATTTACTTCTTGGTTTGCACTTGCATTGTTTTCAATAGATAATTTTTCTAAGGATTTTCTAATATCAATATCATCTTCATCATCTTTATTAGAAAATGGATTAGATTCACCAAACATAACATGAATAGATTCAATAACAATCAATGTTCTTTTATTGAAAACTCTATATACTTTACTATTAAGTGCATAACGTAGGAAAATGCCTTCATTATATTTAGAGTCAAATTTTCCTAAGTGTTCATTATCCCTAAGCACAAAGCATTTACAACCCAACGCATGAAAATAGGAAATATTAGGTTTATGGTTGTTCCACAATTTATAAGGGGTTTTATTTAATGACGGTCTAATCAACACCCTATTTAAAACATAGCATGCAGTATTTATGGCCTCGGCCTAAAAATGTTCATTCAACATAGTTCTACCCAACTCTTGTAGTGACCTATTCTTTCTTTCTACCACACCGTTTTGTTGAGGTGTCCTAGGTGCAGAGAAGTTGTGTGATATGCCCTCTAAGTCACAATATTTTTCTATGTTCTCATTTTTGAATATCGTGCCTCTATCACTTCTTATATGAGTTATCTTATATCCTTTTTCATTCTGAATTCTCCTACAAAGTTTGGTAAATTGTTCACATGATTCATTTTTGTGTGCAAGAAATAACACCTATGTGAATCTAGAAAAGTCATCTACAATTACAGAGGTATATGATTTTCCACCAAGACTTTGCACATAATTAGGACCAAACAAGTCTAAATGGAGCATCTCAAGTGGTCTAGAAGTAGATATGAATTTCTTTTTCTTAAAGTTAGATTTTGTTTGCTTACCCATTTGACATGCATCACAAATTTTATCTCTTACAAATGACATTTTAGGCAAGGCTTTTACTAGTTCTTTTCTAACAAGTTTTGATAGTAAATCCATGCTTGAGTGTCCTAAGCGCTTATGCCATAACCAACTAGCTTCATTGATAGCAGAAAAGCATGTTACTTGTTGTGAAGCTAAATTATCAAGAGAAGTAATATAAACATTTTCATGGCAATCTGCAATAAAAAACACTTTGTGATTTGATTTGTTTTCTACTATGCATTTATCATTTTCAAAAGATACTTTATATTCTATGTCACACAGCTGACTTATGCTTAGTAGATTATGTTTCAGCCCATCAACCAGTAAAACATTGTCAATAGTAAGAGAGGAATCCTTATCAACCTTACCTACCCCGATGATGCGTCCTTTTGCATTGTCGCCAAATGTTACATAGCCTCCATCTTTGGGAACGATTAAAGTGGATTTTCCCTTATCCCCGGTCATGTGCCGTGAGCACCCACTATCCAAGTACCATTGGTACTTGGAGGAGGACGATCTAAGGCAAACCTATAAAGTGCACTAAATAACTAATACTGGTCCCTAAATTTTGTTGGGTCCACTGGGGTTAGTAGCTGGATCTCCCTTAAACTACCCATATTTTCCTATTTCTAGCATGCTTATTCTTAAGTGGACAATCAAATTGAATATGACCAATTTGTTTACATTTAAAACATCTTATTCTACACTTAGGATCTTTAGGAAGAATATAAGACTTTGACTCACGTGTTAAAGGTCCTAAGTAAAGATTAGGTCGTCTAATATTTTCGATACCATTAAAACCAAGACCTTCTTTACTTAAGGAGTTTCTTTGGGTATCAACTAGTTTTTCAAAATTGCGTTTGCCCTTGGTGAATTTAAAAATAATTTTGGAACTATCCTCCAATTTTCTCTCAAGCTCAACAATAGTAGCATCTTTTTCTTTTAAAATAGAACCATGAGAGGTTTTTGCAATATTAAACAATTTTGACCAATTTTCACATTTCTTTTTCAAATCATTACTTTCTTTGGTCATTTTACCTAATAGTTTAGGTACATGAATATATTCTCGTTGCAACTCTCTAAATATAGGCATGCAATCAGAATCACAATCATTAGATGAATAATACGAAGATAATGAACTAATAGACGATACCTCATCGTGTGCCATAAAGCATAGATTAGCGATCTCTGAGTCACTGTGGTTTGATTCTGATTCGCTGTTGATAAGTTTATCCCATGATGTCCTAGCCTTCATGGCTTTCTTCTTTTTCTTAGCTTCCTTTTTCAGTAGTGGGCAGTCTGGTTTGATGTGCCCAATCTTATTGCAGTTATAACACGATGGAGCATTTGATTTTTCTTTTCTTTTGCTAGATTCTCCCTTCTCAGTTGTAGATTTCCTATATTTTTTGTATGGCTTTCTATTCTTCCTGAAAAATCAGCCAAACTTTATAGTTAGCATTGCCATATCATCATCAGTATTAGGTTCGCTGCAATCACTAGATGAGTTAGTGGAGATTTTTAATGCAGTCACTTTCTTAGCCCTTTTATGCTCATTAAGTCTTTCATTTATGGCTTATTCATAAGTGATTAGGGATCCTATCAATTTATCTAAAGTCATGGCCTTAAGGTCTCTACCCTCAGCAATGGCTATAGCCCTGGCTTCCTAAACAGGAGGTAAGCCTCTAAGGATTTTCCTTATCATCTCATATGTGGGATAGGTCTTACATAATGTATGCAGTGAGTTAATGATGTGTGTGAATCTAGTGTACATGCTCTAAATGGACTCACCTGCATTCATCCTAAATGCTTCATACTCACTAGTAAACATATCTATCCTACTGTTCTTCACATCTCTAGTACCCTCATATGTGACCTCTAACTTTTCCCATATTTCTTTTGCATTAGAACATGCCATAATTCTGTTAAATTCATTTACATCAAGACTACAGTACAAAATATACATAGCAATGGCATTTAGGCTAACAACTTTCATATCATCATAATCATACTCATCCTCAGTCTTAGGAATCCTAGCTGCACCCTCAGTATTCATAGGGACATAGTTTCCCTTAGAGATAATCCTCCATACCTTCCAATTAGTATTCCGATGGTAGATGCGCATCCTCTGTTTCCAAAAGGTGTAATTAACACCACTGAAAATAGGAGGTTGTGTGAAAGATGGTCCCTCAGGGAAAGAGGTCACGGAGCTATGAGCCATAAGTGATCTTTTTGCAAAATAACAGCTAGTTTATGCTACGTGGCTTTGATACCAATTGTTAGTTTTACCATGATCCCAAGAGGGGGGAGGGGGGATGAATTGGTATTTTAAAATTTAATCCCTAGGTAAATATTCTAATACTAGTATATTCACAACCCTATGGTCAATCTAGTGCAAGTAATGTAAACGTATACCAGAAAGTAAATAAAGTAATTTAATCAAACACACATGCATTAGAAAAAAGTAAAGTAAAGGTGACACGCAGAAATTTTATCAAGATTTGGCCAATTTCCTGCGTCCCCTCCTTGGCTTACAAGCACAAGGATTACTACTATAATTGCTCACTTAAACGGGTGGAGCAGCATCTAAACAAACCAGATCAATTAACATAGGACTAACCTCAACCTTTACAACCAATCCTTACTAGGCTAGATTACCGCCTCCTCAGGCCACGCCTGGAAACACTCAGATTTTACAATCAAAGAATATCAGTACAGTGATTGTGCTTTTGTGTAAAGTAGATATGTACCCAGATACGCTTAGTCACATACACCACAAAATGATTTAATATGTAAGCTCAATGTGGTTTAGTATTTCAACTCTCAAATATATTTTCTATCAATGTAATAAGTGCGTGAGAGTGCAAACCTATATCATCTTTATGTCACAAGATATTCAATCAACGTGTTCACACAAGGATATCAAGCAAGTCTCAAGAATATCAATCACTAGGATATCTCTATCACGTAAATGTCAATAATGTATATGTTTGGTTTGTAAAGGATATTTAATCTTTGTATTCAGCAAAATGATATGTAAGTCAATGAATATTGTAACAAAGATTAATATCACATAAAAAAATATCTTTTCAAAAATATGTCAAAACAAATCACCCAAGATATTTGAGAATGTTTTTGAAAAATATTTTGCAACCCAAAAACAAATACAAACTTCTTAAGTTATTGCAACCAATATGCAATACTCAAAAGTTTAATACAAGTCTTCTTAGGAGAGACTTATTAGGAAAGTCTCCTAAGAATACTTAGGTTTAGCTCTCAATAAAATTGACTCAATCAAACAGAGCAAGGAGAGCAAACCTATCAAAATCACTTAATCAACTTATAGAGAGTTTAGAAAAGAGTAGAAGGTAAGTGTGAGTGAAAGGAGTGAGAAAATGAGTAGTATGAATTTTTAGTTTGAGAGAGAATTTCTTAATCGAGTTTGCTAATCGAGTTACTAATCATCCCAAATGAAGGGGTATAAATAGACTCCCCTACAATTATAACCGTTAGGGATATGGTCGAGATTATTAGAAAAGATTTAGTCATTATTTAATTATTTTAATCCTGTTTTATCGAGTTAACCGCGATAGAAAAATAGGTCGAACCCGACAGCAGCAATCAACTAGGATGGGTTTGGTCGACCGAAGTTCTTGAGGCTTGGTCGACCGGGCAAAAAATGAACTACAGGTTGGGTCGACCAAACAAGTATGTCTGAGGCAAATTTTCCAATTTTGCGAGATTCGGTCGACCAATACTAGAATGAACTAAACTGTTAGGTCGACCAAATCGTTGGATTCCCACACGTGGGAACTCGGTCAACTAGGTTGGTGTAATACAAAATTCTCTCGGTCGACCAGGAAGTCAAACTGTTGACTTCAGGGAGGTTTGGTCGACTGGGGTCAAATGAGCTTCAAAAGCTCGGTCGACTGGACTGTGGTCATTTAGTTGACCTAGATCGGGTTTGGTCAACCGGGGGAAAAATGAACTGCACAGGTCGGTCGGCCGATGGTGCACATTTTGTGCATTTCGGTCTTGTTTCATTACACAATCACCCTATTCAAGTGCCTAACATATACAAGTGCAATGGTGAGTATCCTAGGGTATTTTCTAAGTCCTGTTTCAATTATATTTCAGTCTGAGCTTGCCTATTAGACCATGCATTTTATGTGTGTGATTATTACGAAAATGAAATATATTACAACGTAAAGTAATTAGGTCTTCAATATTCACTTGCTCTGTGTGTGTTATGATATTTCAATTTAAGTTCCTACACATAACCTCAAACACCCATTAGATATAATGAATATTTGTCATTATCAAAACTGGGCATGACCTATAAGGTCAACATCACGGATGGTGACCTAATTCCTTTTAAACTAGTGGATAAAAAACAAGTTCCTAAGGAGAAAAAGGATATGATTGACTTAGATCACAAAATGCTGCAAGTTAATTCTAGTGCTATGAATGTTTTATATTGTGCCCTTCATATGAATGAATTTAATAGAGTAATGGCTTGAAAATCGGCCAAGGAAATATGGAACAAGCTAGAAGTAACGTACGAAGGCATTGTAGATGTTAGAGATAATAGGATTGATATGCTTACAAGTGAATATGAAGTTTTTAGGATGAACTTGAATGAATCCATAACTAATATGTACACTAGGTTCACTCACATAACAAATTCCCTAAATGCCTGAGGAAAAACCTACTCTACTTATGAGATGATAAGAAAAATTCTTAAAGGACTACCATCTATGTGGGAACCAAAAGCCACTGCCATAACGGAAGGAAAAAATTTGAAAAACACCTCCTTAGATGAACTTATAGGTTCTCCCCTCGCATATGAAATGGCAATGAATGAAAGAAGTGGAAAAACTAAAGCTCAAAATTCTATAGCCTTCAAAGCTTCAAACTCTAGCAGTGAAGAAGAAATGGACGAAGATGAATTAGCCTAGATATCCAAAAATCTAGCAAGAATACTAAGAAGGAAAAATAAATTCAAAATAAAATCCAAATCTGAATCAAATGAAGAAGAAGAAGAAGAAGAAGAAGAAATTAACAAAAATAAATCAAAATATAAAACTCCTACATGTTATAATTGCAACAAAACTGGACATATAAAGCTGAAATGTCCACTACTTAAGAAAGAATCTAAGAAGAAAACCAAAAAGGGCATGAAAGCCACTACTTGGGATAATTTGAGCACAAGTAGTTCAGAATGTTAATCAAGTGACCAATAGGTTGCTTATACTTGCTTCATGGCATGGGATGATGATAAAGAACAATGTTCCTTATCCAAATTGGATAATGAATATGATAGTGATTCATCTAATGAATCCAATAATGAGAGCATGCCATCTTATGAAAAACTTCAAAATGACTTACTCAAGGTGCATAAGATGTTAATTAATGTGACTAAACGATATACTTCATTGAAGAATAAGAATGAAGGTATAATGAAAGAGTTAATATCCCTTAAAACTGTTGAAAGGGAAAAGGATTCAAGAATCAAGAAAATAGAAAGTAAGAATGAAGCTATGACAAAAGAGTTAGAATCTAAAAATCTTGCTAAAAATGAAAGAGAATTGAAAATAAAGAAATTAGAAAGCAAGAATGAAAAGAAGATGAATGAAGTAAAAGACCTTCGATCCCTATCCTCTATGGAATATGAGAAAGACATATATATTTCTAAATTAAAGGATAAGATCAGAAAAATGTCTCGAGAATTAGAGAAATCTCAAGAGAAGGTTGATGGCAAGAAAGATATTAAGATAAATGATCTCAAAAATCAAATTAAAGATAAAGAAAAGATCATTTACAACTTCACAAAAGGAAAGGAAAACTTTGACAAAATGATAGGCTCACAAAGAATGTCATTGAACAAAGAAGACATTGGTTTTAATGGAATTGAAAATATAAGGCAAAAGAGTCTTTACATGGGATATTTTTCAAAAGCATCCAAAGATTATGCTAGCACATCTTCTAATGCCTATACTAATACCATATGCTATCAATGTAAGAAAAAATGACGTATAAAGTTTGAATGTCCATTTAAAAGAAGGGGTGTGAAGACTAAACAAATATGAAGAGTAAAAGAAACATCCCCTGTGAAACCTACCGGACCCAAAAAAGGTATGGGTACTTAGATAAAAAGCCTTGAAGATCTCGAAATGTTTATTGAAACACATAAAAACACAAATAACATTGTTGGCCAAAATCAAAAGGATGAGTCATACAAGCTTAAATAAAAAAGTTTTAAAATCAAAAGAAATCTGAGCTTACTGCATAAGTTGTTTTTAAGAAAAGATATTTGAGAATAAGAAACAACTTAAGCAAAATTGTAGTACAAAGCAAATGATAATGATTTGCTCCCTACTTATATGATGTGTTGATATGCTATATTCTACATGTGTATGACTTGACTTGACTTGATTTATATTGATAATTTATGGCTCACTATGTTGAAAACTTGAGCATGATATTATTGAGCAAAAGCATGAATTTTGATATGAAATTAATTCTTGACCATGCATGCTATTGATGAATCACATGGATAAAGTTACTGCTCTTTATATTGATGTCTATGAGCTATGAAAGATATAATAGTTATATTGGTATCCATGAGCTATGCATGATGTGATAATGACTTTGGTATCTATAAAGTACTTTGGTATCCATGAATATTTTAATTGATATCAAAATTTAAAAGCTCACTTGGTATCACAATCTAAAAGTTCAATTTGTTTTTGAGCATGACAAGTATGATTATATCTATGAGCATGGTATGACATTGATGATATTAGCATGATATTGATATTTGATACATGATGTGAATCAATGTTTTGAAACATGGGATGATAAAAGCATAATTGGTAACAAAACTGAATGTATTGAATTCAGGGGGAGTGTTATGACTTATTACTTATATTATGATCGTTTCCCTATTATTCAATTGGTATCATGAATTAATAAAATTTTAAATTGATATCATGAATTAAATTTTGAATTGGTATCATAAAATCAACAATTGGTATCTTGAATAATGTCAAAGGGGGAAAAAGTTGCTAGTAAAGATGTTACAACTCATATACATGACTATTAAAACACACTACATATGCTATATTGAAAAATAATAAACTGATTGTGTACATAAGTTTGATATGCATGTTTGATGATATGCTTAAAATGCGATTTTATTTGAACTTAATCATTTTTTTTTTCTCTTTTTGATTGATGACAAAAAGGGGAGAAGTTTTAAGCAAATATTGAACATGAACATAATATAAATCAAAAGGAGGAGAAGTACTTGATATTGATTGATAAACTTGAACTTGAATGAAGTGATGAGCATGATTGTAAAAGAGTTTTGAAATTAATATTAATCTTGCAAATATTGTTAAGATGATGCTTATTGAAAGGGGGAGTTTTTTACGGCTCACTCCAATTTTTGCTTCTTGTTCGTCATCATCAAAAAGGGGTAGATTGTTGGCCTTACAAAGCCTAACATCCTATTTTGATGCTAACAAACAAGTGAAACTTAACATATTTGGTTAAGTGATGTCATTTCAGGATTCAATGATGAATGCAAGGTCAAGTGTTTAGAAGGATTCATGAAAGCTTATATTTCAAAGAAGGATGATCAATATGAAGCTTAAAGCATGGATTCAAAAATAGATTCAAAGATAACACTGGAAGATCATGAGGGCATGAGGATTAAATAGAACTTGATGAAAGCTCAAAGAAAAATGAAGCAAGTATAAAGACCTCAAGGAATTCAAGAATTGAAAATTTGAAAGAGTCTATAGGAAATTTCATAGAAGTACTTCAAATAATTTCAATATGGATGCATGAAACTCTTACGTTAATTTCTTGGACCTAGATACCTTTTAAAATACCATGAAAAATATTTTTATAAGGTCAAAAATTATTTCAAAAAGGTTAGAATTATTTTTGGAATGAAAAGCACCAAAAAGAGGATTTTCTAAATGTTGTTAATTTTTCTACATCCACATTGAGGTGCATTTTTCTCTATTAAAAACTCCTTATTTTAAAAAGTGTTCAACATGAAAGTTGTATAATTTTCTCTTAGATTTCTGTTGACACCAAGCTTGTTAAATTTAGAGTTACATAGAAAAAGTTATGATAAGTAAACCTAAGGGTACTCAAAGTTGATAGCAGCCTAACTGTGTTCCACCAGTAGACTGACTGTGTCCCACCAGTAGACTACTAGTGCTCCACCAGGCAACTGCCATCCTATTTCCCCTTTAAAATAACTGGGTAGGCGACTGAGCAAAAGTGCCAGTCTACTACAACATGGCAGATTTTAAATTTTTATAATGGACAAATTTTTTAAATGAGATTGCTTGAGGCTCAAACTTTGTGAAAACTTGGGGAATACTCCTAGTCACTTGGGGATCAAATTACATACTTTTCTAAACCTATAAATAAGCCTCAAGATCATTGAATTTAAATACCAAGAAAAAAAAAAAAAAAAAAGCTACCAACTCTCTCAACTGCTCTCATCATTGAAAGGCTATCTTGCTTACATCTTGTGCACGAATTCAATTGAGTATTGATGACATTCAATCACCAATCTTGTGCTACAAATTTTAAATCTTTCAATCATTGAAAGAATTAATTGGTGATATACTCCCTTGAGCTTCAAGTTAAAATTCCATATTGTTATTTATTTAGAAGTATATTGTGCTGAAAATGTACTAATCTGCTCTATTTGAGAGTGTTCTTGTACACAACTATTATTTTATGTTTTATTATAGTTCTTGGATGTTTCAAGGTGTTTGGATTGTTGTTGGACCAAGCGTGGGATATCGCTTAGAGAGGCAGGCTCTAGCTTAGTGAAGGAGTGTTTGAGCGTGGGGTAGCGCTTGTAAAGGTTTTATTCCGCCCAGCAAAGGAACTGATTTAGTGGAATCCTTTGGTGGTTTGCCAAAGGTGAGGATTTAGGTTGTGTATAAGCTGAACCTTATAAAAGCCGTGGTCTCACTCTCTCTTTCCCTTGCTCTTTATTTTTAGCACTTATAAATTGCATGGATGATTTAATTTTCTTAATTATATAAACTACATAATTTGGAAGTTAAATAAACTTAAAGTTTAATTTTGATTTGGGATTGGGGAAATCGAAAGGGAGTACGTTGGTTGATCAAAACTTTGCAGAAACCTCAAAAGGAAGTACGTTGTTTTGTTAACACCCAAATACAAATTAACTAAAGAGTTTATTTAAATTCTGAGTTGTTTGGAAATTAAGTTGAGGTTTGCATTGAAGGAACGATTTCACATTCACTATAGGGTTTGGTTCAAATTTATATCCATAGGGCTTATATAAACAAACAACCATCTTAAGTTCTTACATTACTAAAGTTTTGTATACTTTAATCTTGGTTTGGTTGTTTGCTTTCAAATTGTTTGGTTGATTGATTACTTGAATGATTAAATGTTTGTGTGGTTGTGGATTAAATAAAGAAATAAGTTTTTGCTGAAAGTTTGAAGAATCAACAAGAAGTTAAGAATTCCTAATGAGATTTAAAAGAAAAATTTTAAAACCCAATTCACCCCCCCTCTTAGGACTACACCTTTGTTTTCAATTAGTAATAACCGCAGATAAAAGTATTAGTGATGGATTTGATCTTTCACTAATACCCTGATTTTTTATAGTGCGATATGCTCACTAGTGAGTATGTAGCTTTTAGAATGAACCTGGATGAATCCATTACTAGTATGTACACTAGGTTCACCCACATAATAAAATCCCTAAATGCATTAGGAAAAACATATGCAACCTATGAAATGATTCGAAAAATACTTAGATGACTGCCACCTATATGGGAACCAAAAGGCACTGCAATAACCGAAAGAAGAAATGTAAAAAATACCTCCTTAGATGAACTTTTAAGTTCTCTCCTCATATGTGAAATGATAATGAATGAAAGAAGTGGAAAAACTAAAGCCCAAGAATTTATAGCCTTCAAAACATCAAAAGAAAACTCTAGTAGTGAAGATAAGAGGATGAACTAGTCTTCATATCTAAGAAACTTGCAAGAATACTAAGAAGGAAAAATAAATTCAAAAGTAGAATCCAAAACTCGGAATCAGATGAAGAAGAAACCAATACAAAGAAGTCAAAGAATAAAATCCCCACATGTTATAATTGTAAGAAGGATGGACACATAAAACCGGAATGTCCACTACTCAAGAAGGATTCCCAAAAGAAAATGAAAAAGGCTATGAAGGTCACTACATGGGATAATCTAAGTAGTTCAGAAAGTGAATCAACTGACCAAAAGGTTGCTTATACTTGTTATATGGCTTGGGACGATGAGGAAAGCTCCTTACCAAATCCTTAAATAATTCCTGTGATGATTTAGCAGAAGAATCCAATGATAAGTGTATGAAGAACTTCAAAATGATTTATTCAAGGTGCATAAGATGTTAGTTAATGTGACTAAACGATACACATCATTGAAAAACAAGAATGAAGGAGTTATAAAAGAGTTAGAATTCCTTAAACTTGCTGCAAATGAAGAAGATTTAAAAATCAAGAAAATAGAAAATAAGAATGAAGTTGTGATAAAAGAGTTAGAATCTAAAAATCTTGCTAAAAAAGATAAAGAATTGAAAATCAAGAAATTAGAGAGTAAGAATGAAAATTTGATGAAGAAAGTAGAAGACTTGAGATCCCAATCCTCTATAGAAAATGAGAAAGATCAATATATCTCAGAATTAGAGAATAAATCACAAAAATATCTCAAAATCAAGAAAAGGATAAAAACATACAAAATTCAGAAATTTATGATCTCAAGAAAGAAATTGAGGATCAAGCCAAAATCATCTATAACTACACAAAAGGAAAAGAAAATATTGAAAAAATGATTGACCCATAAAGAATGTCCTTAAATAAAGAAGGTATAGGATTTAATGGGATTGAAAATAAGAAGAAAAAGAATCTTTACATGAGATATTTTACAAAAGCATCCAAAGATTACACTAACACTTCTTCAACTGCTTACACTCACACCACATGCTATCTATGTAAAAAAAAATGGACATATAAAGTTTGAATGTCCATTAAAGAGAAAAGGTGTGAAAACTAAATAAGTATGGAAAGTTAAAGAAACATCTTTTGTTAAACAATCCGAACCCAAGAAAGTATGGGTACCAAGATGAAATACTATGACTAAATCCTTCAATTGATATCAAATATATGGAAAATCATACAAGGATATTGAACATAATTGAAATAGAGAATAAGGATAAAATTATTATTAATGCTTATCTTATTGAAACTAATGAAAATTGTTGGTCTCAATCAATGAATGAATCATACAAGGCTTAAATTAGAAAGCATTAAGATATATGAAAATTGGATGTTTATATGAAATTGAAAGAAAAGAATAACTGAAGCAAATTGAGCTTATTGCATGAGTATTTTGATAAAGAAGAGAGCTTGGCAGAAAAATTGTGAAAGAAACAAACTTTAAAAGAAAACATAAGTCAGCCACCTGACCATAAGCTCAGCCAACTGATTGAACAAATATTTTAAAAGAAAAAGGATAAGTCAGCCGACTGACCATAAGCTCAACCGATTGCCTAAAGGAAAAATTTTTAAAAACAAGTTTAATATGAAATACATGACCAACATAAGAACAGTATAAGCAAAAGTGTAGTGCGATGCATATAATAATGATATACTCCATGCTTATATGATATGCAATATGCTATATGTGTATATCTTGAAATTGGTATCTTTGAATCTTTAAAGACAATGAAAATATTGATGATTTATGGCTCACTATATTTTGAAAATCTGAGCATAAAGTTATTAAAGTATAAATTTTGGTATGATATTGATATATGAATGTGAAATTAATTCTTGACCATGCATGCTATTAATAGATCACATGGATAATTTGAAAAATTGCATCTAAATAATTTAAGTATCTAGGAGCAGTGCATAATGTGATATTAGCATTGGTATCTATAATGTATACTGGTATTCATGAATATATAAATTGGTATTTGAGCATGACAAGCATGATTATATCGATGAATATGTTATGACATTGACATGGTATTGGTATTTGATATTAGTATCCATGAGCATATAAATGATATGAATCAAATGTTTGAAACATGGGTGATAAATTTAGAAAGCATAATTGGTATCTAATATGAATGTATTAAATTCAGGGGGAGTCATATGACTCATTGCTTATACTATGTTTTGTTTCTCCCTAATTTTTTAATTGATTTCATGAATTATTTTTTAATTGGTATCATGAACTAATGAAATGGTTAATTAGTATTATTCTTTAATGTTTCAATTGGTATCACAAATTCAAAAGTTCAATAGGTATCATGAATTAATGAAATTTTCAAAGAAGGATAATGCTGTTAGTAAAATGTTACAACACATATATAAGTTACAATTAATGAAATTTTAAATTGGTATCATGACTATTTGACTATTAATGCACACTACGCATGCTATATTGAAAAATAATGAATTGAGTGTGTATAATTACTTGATATGCATGTTTGATATTCATATGTTCAAAATATGATTTTATTTAAACTTAGTCATTTTTTATATCTTACTTTTTTTGACTGATGTCAAAAGAGGAAGAAGTTTTGAGCAAAAATTGAGCATGTTATTAAAAATTTTGAACATGATATTTGTATCAAACGGGGAGAAGTATTTGACATTGAATGATCTTGAACTTGAATGATGTAATGAGCATGATAGTACAAGAGTTTTTAAAATTGATCTTGATATTGTTAAATATATTGAGATGATGCTTATTGTAAGGGGGAGTCTTTTTAAGGCTCACTCATATTTTTGCTCCTTGTTTGTCAACATCAAAAAAGGGGAGATTGTTAGTCTTATAAGGCTTAACATCTTGTTTTGATGCTAACTTATAAGAGAAACTTAACATATTTGGTTAAGTAATGATATTTCAGGACTCGCAAGGATCAAGCATGTAAATGCAAGGTCAAGGATCCATTGCAAGCTTATACTTCAAAGAAGGATGATCATATGAAGCTTAAAGCATGAATTTCAAGATGATATTTTAAAACTTGAAGAATATGAGAGTGTGAATGTTAAATAGAACGTGCTAAAAGATTAAAACTTGAAGACAAGAGAGCCAAAGAAAAGCAAAGCGAGAGAGCTCAAAAGACAAGCATGAAGACTCAAACGCCAAGAATGTCCAAAGTCCTAGAAGTCTTTATGTAAGTGCTTCATATTTTAAATATCTTTTGAAATAATTTTTAAGCTCTTTTCAGGGTTAAATATGGACTTAGAGACCAGTTGTTTAAAACCATGGAAAATATTTTTGAAAAGTCGTATTTGAGTACTTCAAATATCTAGAGTTTAAAAAATAAAAAATGAAAATATTTGGAAAAAGAATGGACTGGTCAGCCGACTGACTAGAACACACTAAGATTGGTCAACTGACTAACAAACACAAAAGAATGAATAAATCTGTTCAACCGACTATCAGTTTGAACTAGAATTAGTCAGCCAACTGACAACCTAGTCTGTCCAGCGACTGGCCATTTTGAATGTGGTTGAGTCAGTCGACTGACATTTTACAAAATTTAATTTTTGGCAAATAGAAAGGCCTTAGTCACCTGTCCAGCTAACTAACTTTGTAAAATGAACTACCCAGTTGTCTGTCCAGCTGACTGACCCTACGAGAATTTTAAATTTTGAACCTCAACGGGAAAATTCTAAAAATTAGTTTTTTAAATGTGAACATTATAAAAACTTGGTGGACACTCCAATTAACTTTGGGAACTTGGAAACTAATCCTAAAAGGTTTATAAATACTCCCTTAATCCCAAGAAATTAAAAACCAAAGCAATTACACAACATTCTTGTATTCAAACTCTCAATCTCTCTCAAAGTTCTTTATTGCTCACACTCCATCTGAGAGATATCTTCTGAATTGCTGCTGATTCACAAGTCTACGGTTCTAATATTGAGTTTTCTCAATCACTAAATAACCCTTGGTGATCTCTTTACTTGAGTTTCAATTTTATTTCATATTGATATTTAAATTTTTGAAGTACATAGTGCTGAAATTGTACTAACTTGCTCTTTTTAAGAGTGTTTCTTGTACACATCTATTTTTTGATTCTCTTGTAGATTGTGATGAGTCCAAGTTTTGTTTGGATCATTTTATTGAGTGTGGGGTATCGCTTGGAGAGATGTAGCTCTAACCTATTAAAGGAGTGACCAAGTGTGGGCTATTGCTTAGAGAGGTGAGCTCTAGCCTATTGAAGGAGTGTGTAATGGTTTTGTTTTGCTCGGAAAGGAACTGGTTTAGTGAATCCTTTGGTGGTTTTCCAAAGGCAAGGATGTAGGCTAGGGATAAGCTGAACCTCATAAAAACCTGGTGTCACTCTTTTTCCCTTACTCTTTTTATTTTCAGCATAGATTAACTGCGTGGTTGTGTTTTATATTTCTGATCATATACACTACGTGGGTTAGATATTAAATAAACTTAAGCTTAAATTTTATTTTTTTTGGATTTTGGAATCCGAAAGGGAGTATGTTGGTTGATCAATAAGTTGTGGAAACCGTCAGGGAGTACGTTGATTGATTCAACACCCAAGACTTATTAATTGAGAGTTTGTTTAAAGTCTAAATTCTTGGAAAGATTGTTGTGCTTCATATTAAGAAATCAATTATTCACAGGGCTTGCATTAACCATAGGGCCTACATAAATTCATATACACAGGGCTACAAACAAAAAAATACTTTGAATTCGAGAATTGCCATAGAGTTACATATTATATCTTGAGTTGGTATCTTTGGTTGTTTACTTTAAAGTTGATTGGAGGATTGTTTGAATATTGGTTTACTTATATTAAGTTTTTTTTAATTGTATGGTTGTAAAGAAATAAGGTTTGGTTGTGTGATTGCTTAATTAATAAGAGGTTAAGAATTCTTGCAAAGAATTAAAAAGAAAATTAAAAAAAAAAAAAAAACCCAATTCACCCCCCTCGTAGGACTACACCTTAGTTTTCAATAGTATCTATAACCTTACCAAGGATAGGTTCTGTAGTTTGAAGGTGATTGTGATACCGTTGCTTGGCGTGAGGAGCAACAAGCCACTTATTAATATTATCCTCTTCCTTTCCTAAAGTTGAACCATGATTCACCGTGTTTTTCATTCTTGGAATTTTGATTTTAGAAGAAAGTAAATGGTGAAAACCCAAGAAATCGTGAGGGAAAGGTGTGGGAAGATGAAAATCATGATTTAATCAGTGGATTTTAAGTGTAGATTGAAGAAGAATGAGTTCGGGTGAGTGAAGAAACATAGTCACTTGATTAGGGATCTGAAGAGTTAGGGTTTCACATACTGTTCGTATTAAAAATCCTGTCAATCAGTCGACTAGACTCAAGGCTTAGTCGCCTAACCTTTAGCGCATTTTAATTTTTTTTTTCAGATGGTAGCTTGTTAGTCGACTAGGGTTCGAGGGTTAGTTGCTTGACCTTATTGATCCTCAAAAATTGAGAAAGTCAAAACGAGTTCAGTTGACTGTGGCTTAAGGCACAGTCGTCTGACCTTATCTATCTTTCAAGTTTTCTCTTAGGACTCATCATGTATCCTTCTAAGCAACTTACCTACTGTGTAATAAGCCAAGCTCTTTTCTTATAGATATGAATCTATTTTCTGGATGAGGTTTGGTAAAGATATCTGCCCATTGGTCACTTTTATTCACAAATTCAAGTATAATATCTTCTTTTTGCACATAATCTCTTAAAAAATGATGCCTTATGTCTATATGCTTGGTTCTTGACTATGATATAGTATTTTTGGAGATGTTTAATGCACTTGTATTATCAGACTTTATAGGAATAGATAAATACTCTAAATTAAAATCTTTTAATTGTTGTTTCATATAGAGTGATTGTGCACAACGACTACTCGCTACCATATACTCAGCTTCAGCAGTAGACAAAGCTACAGAGTTTTGTTTCTTAGAGAACCAAGAGACAAGAGACCGTCCTTGAAATTAACAAGTTCAACTAGTGCTTTTTCTATCAATCTTACATCCAACATAATTAGCATCCGAGTAGCTTATTAGCTCAAAGCCGGTGTCCTTAGGATACCATAGACCTAAGTCAATAGTACCTATCAAGTATCTCAACATCCTTTTCATGACTATTTGGTGAGGATCTTTAGGAGTTTACTGAAATTGGGCCCACATATATACACTAAACATTATATCCGGTCTACTTGCTGTCAAGTATAGTGAACTTCCTATCATCCCTCGATAATATTTCATATCAACTGGTTTTCCCTTTTCATCTTTGCCAAGACTTATTGATGTACTCGTTAGAGTTCCTATAGGCTTGCTACTTTCCATGTCAAACTTCTTAAGCATATCCCTTATATACTTAAATTGATTAATGAAAGTTCCATTCTTGGCTTGCTTAATTTGAAATCCTAGGAAGTAATTCAATTCTCCTATCATACTCATTTCAAATTCATCTTGCATACATTTTGTAAAATCCTTACATAAATTTTCGTTTGTAGCACCAAAAATAATATCATCCACAAAGATTTGAATGATAAGCATATCTTTATTTTTAGTTTTAATAAACAATGTGCTATCTATTTTTCCTCTAGATAAGCCATTATCTAATATAAATCCACTTAACCTCTCATATCAAGCCCTAGGGGCTTGTTTCAACTCATATAAAGTTTTTGTTAACCTAAACACATGATTAGGGTTATTGATATCCTCAAAATCCTGAAGGTTGTGCCATATAGACTTCTTCATTTATGAATCCATTTAAGAATGCACTCTTCACATCTATTTGGTATAGTTTAAAATATTTGTGAGATGCATACGCTAATAGCATTCTTATGACTTCCATTCTAGCTACGGGAGCAAAGGTCTCATCGCAATCTATTCCTTCTTCTTGATTATATCCTTGAGCCACTAGTCTAACTTTATTTCTTACTACAATACCATTTTCATCCTTTTTATTCCTTGGTACCCATTATATTCCAATTATTGAATGATCATTGGGTCTAGGAACTAATTTCCATTTTTTTTTTCTTTCAAATTGATTTAACTCTTCTTGCATGGAACTATCCATGAATCATCACTTAAAGCTTCTTCAATGTTCTTTGGTTCTTATTGAGATAGGAATGCATAATGAATGATTCTTCTATAATTTGATCTTTTGGATGATTCCTTACAAATTTCTATTCTCTAGGTAGTTTGGAATCTTCTAAAGATTCATTGTTTGAAGTTGGTTCATTTGTCTCTTCCTTGTCTACTTTTATTTCTAAGTCTTCTAACATTTATGTCATTTCAACTTCCTCAACATTTATTGTTTTAGTGAATGGATTTTCCTCATCAAAAGTTATATGTATTGATTCTATAATTGAGAGAGTTTTTTATTATAGATTCTGAATGCCTTTTTTTTTTTTTAAATGCATATCCTAAGAATATTCCTTCATATGATTTTGCATTGAATTTTCCTAAGTCATCTTTATCATTCAATACAAAACACTTGCACCCAAATACATGTTTGTAAGATATGTTAGGCCTTCTTCCTTTCCATAGTTCATATGAGGTTTTATTTAAGCTTGATCTTATGGAAACTCTATTCATTTCATAGCATGCAACATTTATAACTTTAGCCCAAAAATATTTAGGTAGCTTATGTTTAATGAGTATGGTCCTAGCCATTTCTTGAAGAGATCTATTCTTTCTTTCTACAACTTCATTTTGTTGAGGAGTTCGAGGTGCTGAAAAATTGAGATTTATTCCATGTTCATTACAAAATTTTTCAACTTCTTTATTGTTAAATTCTCTTCCTTGATCACTTCTTATATTTAAAACACCATATCCTTTTTCATTTTGAGGTCTTTTGCACAAGTTAATAGCATCTTGCAAGCTTCATCTTTGGAGGCTAAGAAGAGTACCCAGGTAAACCTAGACTAGTGATCAACTATGACAAAAGCATATTGCTTTCCTCCTATACTTTGTATTCTAGTAGGAGTAAATTAGTCCAAATGGATAAGTTCTAAAGGTCTACTAGTTGAAATATGTTTCTTCTTTTTAAAGTTTGTCTTGGTTTGCTTCCCAAGTTTGCAAGCATCACAGATTTTGTCCTTCATGAATTTTGTGCTGGGTAGACCTTTGACTAAATTCTTTTTAGATAATTTTGATAACAGATCCATGCTTGCATGTCCTAATCTTCTATGGCATAGCCAACTGGCTTCATTTATGGCTGCTAAGCATGTGACCTCTTGAGAAATTAGATTTTCAAAGTTTATACAATATATATTATTGACTCTATAAGTAATGAATAGAACATCATGTTTTTCTAGATTTTTAACTATACATTTATCTTTGGCAAACCATCAAAGGATTCACTAAACCTATTCCTTTACCGGGTGAAAAAAACCTTTACACACTCCTTCAATAGGCTAGAGCCCGCCTCTCCAAACGATGTACCCTCGTTTGGTCACTCCTTCAATTAGGCTAAAGCCTGCCTCTCTAAGCAATATACCCTTGCTTAGCCAATGATCCAAACAATCCTTGGAATCATCAATCTACAAGATACAAATCAAATATTTGTGTACAAACAATTGCTCACACAAATAGCTAATTAGTGCAACAATTCATAAACTAATATACTTCAAAGTAAATTCACAATACAAAATTCAGATTGAAGCTCTAGAAATTTTTGACCGTAGGATTCTTTCAATAGATGGAAGAATTTAGTATTTGAAGCACAATATCAGTGAGAAAACTAGCAAGACTTCAGTATATTTCGTGCAAGATGTGAGCAATAGAGATCCTTTAGAATTTCAGAATGCTTGAGAGAATTTTGATTGTTGAATTTAATTCTTGGTGTACAAATCAATGTAACTTGAGGGTATTTATAGATGTAGAAAGGTTTCTAACTTGTTCCCCAAGTTTACTTGGAGTAGGGTCTAAGTTTTAGATTAATTTGGGCTTCAAGTAATTGAAATTTTAAAAGTATGCCTGTTAAGTATTTTGAATTTTGCCGCCAGACGACTGTGTGCTTGCTTGCAGTCGTCTGTCCATGTATTTCAAATACAATTTTCACAAACAGAAAGGTGGTAGTCGCCTGTCCTCAATGTGGCAGTCATCTATCACTGAACAACTCAATTTTTTAAAACATACAAAAGAGTGGCAGTCGGCTGACAAAGCCCATGCTGACGTCTCATTTTGCACTAACACTCGTCTGTCAAGTGCCTGACAGTCGTTTATTATGCTTCTGTCTCTTTGTTTAACATATTTTAAAATACCAGTCGTCTATCCATAGACAAACAGTCTTCTGTCAACCAGATTTTCTCATTTCAAATATATTTTTGATTTTTCTCTCTTTTGTTTATTTAGACTTAGAATCGCAATTTGGTTTTCTTTGAAAAATAAGTTCCAGGTCTTAAAAACTAAGGTCTCTAAGTCTCTTTGCCTAATGAGCTTCAAAATGAAAAATCATATTTGAACCATTCTTCAAGTACTTACAAAGACTTATCCTAAGAACTTAGGTGACTCCTCTTTGCTTTGAGTTCTCTTTATTGCTGAGCTTCAATGATCCTGAATTTGATGTGAGCTTTCAGTTCTTTATTTCTTTTGATCTTTCATTACTAACTCATACTTTGAGCTTTCCATGTTGATCACTTGAGCTTTTATTGTTGAAGCTTTTTCTTTAATATCAATGCTCACATGATCTTCAAGTTCTAATTCATGCCTCAAGCTTGATATAATCATCCTTATTTGCATTCATTATTGCGTCCTGAAAATACATCACTAAAAAAAGCATGTTAAGTTCTACTTGTTTGTTAGCATCAAAATAGGATGTTAAGCCTTGTAAAGCCAACAATCTCCCCCTTTTTGAGGATAACAAACATGAAGCAAAAAATGGAGTAAGCCTTAAAAAGACTCCCCCTTTCAATAAGCATCATATTAACAATATTTACAAGATTAATATTAATTTCAAAAACCCTTTTTACAATTATGCTCATCACTTCATTCAAGTTCAAGTTTATGAAACAATATCAAATACTTCACCTCCTTTTGATATATATTATGTTCATGCTCTATTTTTGCAATACCATGCTCAATTTTTGCTTAAAACTTCTCCCCCTTTTGGCATCAATCAAAAGAGAAAAAAAAGAAGATTAAGTTCAAATAAAATCATATTATGAGCATATCATCAAACATGCATATCAAAGATGTGTACACACTCAATTTATTATTTTTCAATATAGCATGTGTAGTGTGTTTTAATGTATATGAGGTGTAACATCATTACTAACAACTCTTTTCTTTTGACAATATTCAAGACTCCAATTGTTGATTTTATGAGTGTTTTAATGTATATGAGGTGTAACATCATTACTAACAACTTTTTTCTTTTGACAATATTCAAGACTCCAATTGTTGATTTTATGATACCAATTTAAAATTGAATTCATGATATCAATTTAAAATTTTTATTAATTTATGATACCAATTGAGAATTGATTAATAGGGAAACGATCATAATATAAGCAATAAGTCATAACACTCCCCGTGAATTCAAAACATTCAGTTTTATTACCAATTATGCTTTTATCATCCCATGTTTCAAAACATTGATTCACATCACGTATCAAATATTATTATCATTCTAATATCATCAATGTCATACCATGCTAAAAAACCAATTGAACTTTTAGATTGTGATACCAAGTGAGCTTTTAAATTTTGATATCATTTAAAATATTCATGGATACCAAAGTACTTTATAGTTACCAAAGTCATTATCATATCATGCATAGCTCATGGATGCCAATATAACTATTATATCTTTCACAGCTCATAGATATCAATATAAAGAGCAGTAAGTTTATCCATGTGATTCATCAATAGCATGCATGGTCAAGAATTAATCTCATTTCAAATTTTATACTTATGCTCAATAATCTCATGCTCAAATAGTGAGCCATAAATATTCAATATAAGTCAAATCAAGTCAAGTCATACACATGTATTATACAACGTATCATATAGGCATGTAAGCATGTAGCATATAGGCTTTCATTCTCAAATATCTTTTTCTTAAGCAAGGTACTTATATAATAAGCATAATTTGATATTTTCTTAAATTAAGCCTTGTAAAAATCATCATATGATTTTGGCCAACAATGTCATTTTGAATTTGTTATAATAAGCTCTTTAAACTCATCTTTAAGTTTTTCTATTTCTATTAGTTTGTTTGTTGATCATGAATTAAGTTACTTTCTTAATTTTAAACTGAATGACTTAATCCATGGAGTTTTTCATTGATGAACTAGTCTTTCATCTTGGTACCCATACTTTCTTGGGTCCAGTTGGTTTAATAAGGGATGTTCCTTTTACTCTCCATACTTGTTTAGTTTTTACACCCTTTCTCTTAAATGGACATTCAAACTTTATATGCCACTTTTTCTTACATTGATAGCATATGGTGTTAGTGTAGGCATTAGAGGATGTGCTACTATAATCTTTGGAAGTTTTTGAAAAATAACCCATGTAAAGATTCTTTTTCTTTTTATTTTCAATTCCATTAAAACCAATGCCTTCTTTATTTAGAGACATTCTTTGTGAGCCTATCATTTTATCAAAGTTTGTTTTTCCTTTTGTAAAGTTATAAATGATCCTTTCTTTATCTTCGATTTGATTCTTGAGATCATTTATCTCTATCTCTTTCTTGTCATTAACCTTATTTTGTGATTTCTCTAATTCTAGAGATAATTTTCTTATTTTATCTTCTAATTCAGAAATATATATTTCTTTCTTATATTCCATAGAGGATAGGGATCAAAGGTGTTCTATCATTTGTTCATTCTTACTTTCTAATTTCTTAATTTTTAAGTCTTTTTCTTTTTCAGCAAAAATTTTAGCTTCTAATTCCTTTGTTATAACTTCATTCTTACTTTCTATTTTCTTAATTTTTGAATCATTTTCTCTTTCAGTAGTTCTAAGGGATTCTAACTCTTTCATTATACCTTCGTTCTTATTTTTTAATGTTGTGTTTTGTTTAGTTACTTTAATTAGCATCTTATGAACTTTGAATAAATCTTTTTGTAATTCATCATAAGATGGCGTATACTCATCATTGGATTCATCACTACAAGAATTATTTAAAGATTTAGATGAGGAGCTTTCCTCATCGTCCCAAGCCGTAAATCAGGTATAAGCAACCTCTTGGTCACTTGATTCATTTTCCAAACTACTTGTACTCATGTTGTCCCTAGTAGTGGCTTTCATGGCCTTTTTATTTTTCCTTTTAGACTCTTTCTTTATTAATGGACATTCCAGTTTTATATGTCCAACTTTGTTACAATTATAACACGTATGAGTTTTATTTTTAGATTTCTTTTTTCTAATATCTTCTTCTTCTGATTCGGAGTCTTTGTTTCTTCTTTTGAATTTATTTTTCCTCCTAAGGATTTTTGCTAGCTTTTTAGATATAAAGGATACTTCATCTTCATCCATATCTTCTTCACTACTAGAGTTTTTTTTTGAAGTTTTGAAGGCTATTGATTCTTGGACTTTAGTTTTTCCACTTCTATCATTCATTGCCATTTCATATGTAAGGAGAGAACCTATAAGTTCATCTAAGGAAGTGTTTTTAAGGTTTCTTTCTTCAGTTGTCATAGTGACTTTTGATTCCCATATAGGTGGCTGCCCTCTAAGTATTTTCCTTATCATCTCATAAGTAGTGTAGGTTTTTCCTAGTGCATTTAGGGAATTTATTATGTGAGTGAACCTAGTAAACATATTAGTTATGGATTTATCCGGGTTCGTCTTAAAAGCTTCATATTCACTTGTAAGCTTCATATCCCTAACATCTATAGTGCCTTCATAAGTGACCTATAGCTTGTGCCATATTTTCTTAACTGATTTGCAAGTCATTACTCTATTAACTTCATTAGTATCTAAAGCACAATATAAAACATTCATAGCACTAGAATTAACTTGCAACATCTTATGATCTAAGTCTGTCATATCTTTTTTTCCCTTGGGAACATTTTTTCCATCGACTAGTTTAAAAGGAATTTGGTCACCATCAATAACAACCTCCCAAGCTTTCCAATTCATAGTTTGAAGATAGATTTGCATTCTCTTTTTCCAAAATGTACAGTTGTGTCTACAAAAGATTGGTGGCCTAGTTGAAGATTGTCCCTCTCCAAAGGGAACTACGCCTAAGTGAGTCATTAAAATCTTTTTATAGCTACTAATTAAGATTTGCAATAACCTCGCTCTGATACCAATTAAAAAGCAAGGTGTAGTCCTAAGAGGGGGGGGTTGAATTGGAGTATAAAAATTTCTTTTAATTCCTTTTGAGAATCCTTAAACTTATTTTATTTATTTTAACCAATTCTTGACTTATTTGTTTAGTTTGTCAATCACACAAGAACTTAGTTTCTTTTATACAATCAAATACACAACTATGTAAACATCCAAGTAACCAAACCAATCATCCACAATTTGAAAGCAAACAACCAAACTAAGATGAAAATATCCAGCACTTATGTAATGTAAAAACTTAATATGGTTGTTTGTATATATAAGCCCCCGTGAAAATAAATTTGAACCAAGCCCTATAGTTGATGATAATTTATGCTTACTGATATAAATTTGATTCTTCAATATGATTTTTGACAAACCGTTCACAAACACATTTCTTCCCAATGTCCATCTTTTAAATAAACTTTCAGTTTAATAAGCTAAGGATAATCAACCAACGTAGTCCCTTTCGGTTTCTCTAATCAATGTTGATCAAATCAAAACAAATTATCTTTTGGTCTATTTAACAACCAAACACTTAGAATTCATAATTTAATAAAGCATCCACGCAATTTATAAATTTTGCTGAAAAATAAAGAGTAGGGAAGAAGGAATACCGGGATTGTTATGAAGTTTGGCTTATACTCAGCCTACGTCCTTGCCGTTGGCAAACCACCAAAAGAGTCACTAAACCTGTTCCTTTACCGAGCGAAACAAACCTTTACACACTCCTTCAGTAGGCTAGAGCTCGACTCTCCAAATGATGTACCCTCATTTGGTCACTCCTTCAATTAGGCTAGAGCCCGCCTCTCTAAGCAATATCCCCTTGCTTAGCCAACGATCCAAACAATCCTTGGAATCATCAATCTACAAGATATGAATCAAATATTTGTGTACAAATAATTGCTCACACAAAGAGCAGATTAGTACAAAAATTCAGAAACTAATATACTTCAAAGTAAATTCACAATAGAAAATTTAGAATGAAGCTCTAGAAATTTTTCACCGTAGGATTCTTTCAATAGATGAAAGAATTTAGTATTTGAAGTACAATCTCAGTGAGAAAACCAGCAAGACTTTAGTATATTTCGTGCAAGATATGAGCAATAGAGATCCTTTAGAATTTTAGAATGCTTGAGAGAAATTTGATTGTTGAATTTAATTCTTGGCGTACAAATCAATGTAACTTGAGGGTATTTATAGATGTAGAAAGGTTTCTAACTTCTTCCCCAAGTTTACTTGGAGTAGGGTCCAAGTTTTAAATTAATTCAGGCTTCAAGTAATTGAAATTTTAAAAATATGGCCGTTGAGTATTTTGAATTTTGCCCGAATCCAGACGACTGTGTGCTCGCTGGCAGTCGTCTGTCACTTAACTACTCAATTTTTTAAAACATATAGAAGAGTGGCAGTCAGCTGACAAAACCCATGTAGACGTCTCATTTTGCACGGACAGTCGTCTATCAAGTGCGTGATAGTCGTCTATCATGTTTTTGTCTCTTTGTTTAAAATCTTTTAAAATGTCAGTTGTCTATCAACCAAATTTTCTCATTTCAAGATATTTTTGATTTTTCTCTTTTTTGTTTATTTAGACTTAGAATCTCAATTTGGTTTTCTTTGAAAAATTAGTTCCAAGTCTTAAAAACTAAGATCTCTAAGTCTTTTTGCCTAATGAGCTTCAAAATAAAAAATCATATTTGAACCATTCTTGAAGTACTTACAAAGACTTGTCTTAAGACTTGAGGTGAATCCTCTTTGCTTTGAGTTCTTTTTATTGCTGAGCTTCAATGATCCTGAATTTGATGTGAGCTTTCAATTCTTTATTTCTCTTAATCTTTCATCACTAATTCAGACTATGAGTTTCTTTGATCTTTGAGCTTTCCATGTTGATCACTTGAGCTTTTATTGTTGAAGCTTTTTCTTTAATATCAATGCTCTCATGATCTTCAAGTTCTAATCCATGCCTCAGACTTGATAAAATCATCCTTATTTGCATTCATCATAGCATCCTGAAAATACATCACTAAATAAAGCATGTTAAGTTCTACTTGTTTATTAGCATCAAAACAGAATGTTAAGCCTTGTAAGGCCAAAACCTATAAGTTCATATAGGGAGGTGTTTTTAAGGTTTCTTCCTTCCATTATTGCAGTGGCTTTTGGTTCCCATATAGGTGGCAACCCTCTAAGAATTTTTCTAATAATTTCATGGGTAGTGTATGTTTTTCCTAAGACATTGAGGGAGTTAATTCTGTGGGTTAACCTAGTGTACATGTTCGTAATTGATTCATCCGCGTTCATTTTAAAAGATTCTTACTCACTTGTGAGCATGTCTATTCTACCATCTCTTACATCAATGGTTCCTTCATAAGTAACTTCTAATTTATCCCAAATCTCTTGGGCTGATTTGCAAGCCGCAAACCTATTAAGTTCATTCATATCAAGGGCACAATACCAAGCATTCATTGCACTAGAATTTACTTGTAACATCCTATGGTCATTGTCGGTCCATTCTTTTTCTTCTTTGGGTATTTCCTTGCCATTTACTATTTTAGTGGGAATTAAGTAACCATGTGTGACAACCTTCCAAGATTTCCAATCCATGGTTTGTAGATATATTCTCATCCTTTATTTCGAAAACGTATAATTTAAACCTCAAAAGATAGGAGGCCTAGTTGAGGATTGGCCCTCTCCAAAGGGAGTTATGCCTATGTGAGCTATTCAGATCTTTATGTAGCTACTAGTTAGGATTTGCTACAACCCTGCTCTGATACCAATTGAAAAACAAGGTGTAATCCCAAGAGGGGGGTGAATTGGAAATTTTCTTTTAATTCCTTTTAAGACTCTTTAACATCTTTTACTTCTCTTAATGAATTCTTGACTTCTTGTTGATTTATTCAATACACCACAAAAACTTAAGCCTTGATACAATTCACAACCATACAATTTATTTAACCAATCAAGTAACCAACCAATCAACCACAATATCCAAACCAAGATGTAAGATTCAACTTTTTACAAGAATTCAACTTTTCTTTGTTTGCGGCCTTGTATATATGATTTTGATCCAACCTCTTATAGTAAAAATTGATAATGCAAGTTTGCTGATATAAAGCCCTATATTAATGATTTTATTTTCTCAAAATGAGGTACAATATAAAATTCAATACTCTTTCTAAAAAACTTAGACTTTAAAAAAACTTTTAGTTAAAGAGTCTTCGGGTGTTTAACCAATCAATGTACTCCCTTACAATTTTCCTAAAAACAATTTAAACTTCAATTTATTTAATTTCCAAACTTCGTAGTATTTATAAGTAAGAATTTAAAACATCCACATAGTTTATATGTTTGTTGGAAATTAAAGAGAGTAAGGAAAAGAGAGAGACACCCAGTTTTTTATGAGGTTTGGCTTATCCCCAGCCCACATCCTCGCCTTTCGAAAACCACCAAAGGATTTCACTATACCAGTTCCTTTCCAGGCGGAACAACACCGTTACACACTCCTTCAATAGGCTAGAGCCCACCTCTCCAAGTGATATCCCTTACTCGGTCACTCCTTCAATAGGTTAGAGCCTGCCTCTCCAAGCGATGCCCCACACTTCGTCAACAATATGAAAACCTCGAATCTTCCAAGAACTACAAAAGATATGAAGTAAACACTGCATACAAGAACACTCTCAAAACAAAGCAGGTTAGTATAATTTCAGCACTATGTACTTCAAGAATTTAAATACCAATATGAAATAGAATTGAAGTTCGAGTGTAGAGATCACCAAGGATTCTTTAGTGATTGAGAAAAATTCAGTATTAGAATCATAGGTTGATGTTTCAGTAGCAATTCAGATGAATTCCCCGTGCAATAGTATGAACAATAGGGAACTTTGAGAGAGATTGAGAAATTTGAATACAAGAATGTTGTGTGATTGCTTGGTTGTTAATTTCTTGGGATTAAAGAAGTATTTATAGAATTTTTAGGATTAGTTTCCTTGTTCCCCAAGTTACTTGGAGTGTCCACCAAGTTATTATAATGTTCATATTTGAAAAACTAATTTTTAAAATTTTCCCTTTGAAGTTTAAAATTTTGAAATCCCGTGGAATTAGTCAGCTAGACAGGCGACTTGGTAGTGTATTTCACAGGGTCAGTCGGCCAGACCGGCGGCTGGGACCCTTCTATTTGCCAAAAAAAAAAAAGATTTAGTAAATTTCCAGTTAGTTGACTGAACCACGTTTAGAAATGGTCAGTCGGCTGGGCAGTTATTCATTTTGGTGTTTTGTCAGTTGGCTGACCAATTTTAGTGTGTTCTGGTCAATCGGCTGACTAGCTCATCTTTTTGAAAAACTTTTATTTTTGATTTTTAAACCCTTTTGTTATTTAAGAAACTTAAATGTGACTTGTCAAAAATATTTTCTAGGATTTTAAAAAGTTGTTCTCTAAGTCCATATTCAACCCTAAAAGAGCTTCAAAAATATTTCAAAAGATAGTTAAAATATGAAGCACTTACATAAAGACTTCTAAAACTTTGAACATTCTTGGCGCTTGAGTCTTCATGCTTGTCTTTTCTTTGAGCTTTCTATTGCTTTGTTTTCTTTTGCCTCTCTTGCTTTTTTTCAAGCTTTGATATACTTTTAAGCTTTCTCTAATATTCTTCAAGCTTTAAAATATCATCTTGAAATCCTTGCTTTATGTTTCATATGACATCCTTGTATACATATTCTTGAGCTTCAAAAACTTGAATCCTAAAATATCATTACTCACCCAAATATGTTAAGTTTCGTTTGTTTGTTAGCATCAAAACAAGATGTTAAGTCTTGTAAGACCAACAATCTCCCCCTTTTTGATGATGACAAATAAGGAGCAAAAATTTGAGTGAGCCTTAAAAAGACTCCCCCTTACAATAAGCATAATCTTAACAATATTTGTAATTTCAAGATCAATATTCCATACCAATTTCAATATCATACATTATCATGCACATCACATCATCTTAAGTTTAAGATCATTCAATGTCAAATACTTATCCCCTTTTGTCAAATACTTCTCCCCCTTTTTCTACATATGTCATGTTTCAAAATTTTTCAATACCAAGCTCAATTTTTACTCAAAACTTCTCCCCCTTTTGACATCAATCAAAAAGAGTAGGATATAAAAAATAAATCATATTTTGAGCATATGATTGTCAAACACATTAAGCATATGAT
Organism: Malania oleifera; assembly: GCF_029873635.1. NCBI lineage: Eukaryota > Viridiplantae > Streptophyta > Magnoliopsida > Santalales > Ximeniaceae > Malania > Malania oleifera. The sequence goes on along the minus strand of NC_080422.1, from coordinate 68,385,869 downwards.
ACCAATTGAGATTTTTATTAATTCTAATTCCAATTGAACTTTTGAATTTGTGATACTAATTTAAACATTAAAGAGTAATACTAATTAAAAATTTATGATACCAATTAAAAAATAATTCATGATACCAATTTAAAAATTAGGGAAAATTATAATACAAGCAATGAGTCATAATACTCCCCATGAATTTTATATATTCAAATTTGATACCAATTATGCTTTCTAAATTTATCATCCATGTTTCAAACATTTGATTCATATCATGTATGTGCTCATGGATACTAATATCAAATATCAATTTTTATATTCATGGATACTAATATACTTTATAGACACCAATGCTAATGTCACATTATGCACAGCTTATGAATACTAAATTATTTCGATGCAATTTTTTCTATTTATCCATGTGATACATTATTAGCATGTATAGTCAAAAATTAATTTCATATTCATATATCTATATCATATCAAAATTCATCTTTCTAAATCATGCTTAATAACTTTATACTTAGATTTTCAAAATACAGTGAATCATAAATCATCAATATTTTCATTGTCTTTAAAGATTTTAAGATACCAAATTTCAAGATATACACATGTAGCATATAGCATATCATATAAGCATGAAATAAATCATTACCTTGTGCATTGTACTATACTTTTGCTTGGATTGTTCTTATGTTGCTTAAATATATTTCATATCAAACTCATTTAACAGTTTCACCTTCAATCAGTCGACTGAGGTTATGTCCAGTTAGCTAGCCTATCCTTTCTCCTTAAAGGTATTGTTTAGTCAGTTAGCTGATCTTATGGTCAGTTGGCTGACCTCTGTTTTCTTTTAAAGTTTCACCATTTCTCTGCAAAGCTTTCTTTTTTAAAATACTCATGTAATAATCTCAATTTGCTTCAGATATTCTTTTCTTTTGATTTCATATAAAGATCCAAACTTCAAATATCTTAATGCTTTCTAATTTAAGCCTTGTATGATTTATTCATTGATTTGACGCCAACAATTTTCATTAGCTTCAAAAAGCATTAATAAGGATTTAGTCATACTATTTCACATTTCAATTTGTTCAATATCTTTGTATGATTTTCCATAGATTTGATATCAATTGAAGTTTAAGGATTTAGTCATACTATTTTATCTTGGTACCCATACTTTCTTGGATGGTTTAACAAGGGATGTTTCTTTAACTCTCAAAACTTGTTTTATTTTCACACCTTTCCTCTTTAATAGTCATTCAAATTTAGCATGCCCCTTTTTCTTACATAAAAAACATATGGTATGTGTGTAGGCATTTGAGGAGGTACTAGCATAATCTTTAGATTCTTTTGTAAAGTATCCAATGTAAAGATTCTTTTTCCTTTTATTTTCAATTCCATTGAATCCTATGCCTTGTTTATTCAAAGACATTCTTTTTGAGCCAATAAATTTGTCAAAATTTTCTTTTCCTTTTGTAAAATTGTATATGATTTTGGCTTGATCCTCAATTTCCTTCTTATGATCATAAATTTTTGAATTTTGTATACTTTTGCCCTTTTCTTGATTTTGAGATATTTTGTTGATTTTGTTCTTTAATTCAGAAATATATAGATCTTTCTCATTCTCCATAGAAGTTTGGAATTTTAGATCTTCTATTTCTTTCATCATATTTTCATTCTTACTTTCTAATTTCTTGATTTTCAAATCTTTTTCCTTTTCAGCAATATTTTAAGCTTCTAACTCTTTTATCAAAACTTCATTCTTATTTTCTATCTTCTTAATTTTTGAATCTTTTTCACTTGTAGCAAGTTTGAAAGATTCTAACTCTTTTATGTGCCCAATTTTCCCGCACTTAAAACACTTTATGTCCTTCCTCTTCTGAGACTGTGACCTAGACTTATTACCACTCGATCCATTCCTGAATTTTCCTCTTGTGCGTTCATGGTTACTCTTCACTACAAGCCCTTCACCATGTGAAATTTCATTGCTGACCATTTTTTTTTGATGAAAACTGAGCAATGCACTTGTTACCTTTTCCGACTTCAGGCTTTCTTTGCCCCATGTTAGAGTAATAACCAAATTCTCATATGTGTGAGATGCAGGTAGGGAATTCAATAGCATCAGTGCCTTGTCTTCCTCCTTGAACTTCATGTCAACATGCATCGAATCACTTACAATCTAATTGAAAGCGTTGATGTGTTGGTTCAAATCTGAACCCTCCACCATTTTAAGCCAATATAATTATTGCTTAAGAAATAATTTATTCGATAAATATTTCGACATATACAGGCTTTCTAGTTTTCTCCAAATTGCTGCTAGAGAATCCTCATCCATGACGTTATATAACACATCATCAGGCAAACAAAGTCAGATGGTTGATACTACCTTTGCCTCCAATTCATTCCAACTTTCTTCATCCATGCTTTCTGGTTGAACTCCGTATAAGGTCTTCACCATACCCTGTTGCAGTAACAAATCCTTCACCCTTCTTTGTCACCAATTGAAAATTTTGGTTCCATAAAACTTGACAGCATCAAATTTTTCAAAAATTCTCTGATACCAATTTGTTGTGAAAAACAAATTGCACAGCGGAATATATGATCATACAAATGCAGTACTCAATGGTAAACTATACAGAAACAATCCACAACCATTATATGAAAGAAATAACAACAAATAAATAAGGAATTACATGGTTCGGCAATGCCTACATCCACGGGCACAAACGACAACAATTTCACTATCTTCTTTGTCCAAAAAGACATGAACCATACATCAACCATTACAAATACATCACAATCAATGTATATAAAAAGTTCCCAGAGGTTTTCCCTCCAAACCCCAACCAAATTAACCTCCCTTATTCAAAATTTGAAATTTGCAGTAGGTTTCTCAAGCCAAACCGTCGATGGTTTCATGTAAAGAGTAAAATCTCTCAAAAACTGCTCCAAACCATCAACGGTTAGAGAACAATCATCGATGGTTTCCCCTACTGCTACTTGATTTCCTTCTTGTTTTCCCTTTGTACATACTTTCCAGTTAGTATGTGAGTCACATATCACAACATTGAGTAATCAATAATCTTCTTAAATTAAGTTAAGAATTTTCATGTGCAACTAAGAAAATAAGACAATTAATGTGAAATCCAAGTGCATTTTTGTATTAATGAATTCCAATGTCAAGCTCAATACTTGTTTATTGGTTCTAATAAAATACAAAGACAAGTAAGTTGAAAAGTGACTTTATCTTTGCACATTGCACAACATTTGGCTAACCGAAGAAAGGTTTTGAAAAAACCCGTTGATTCTAAAGTCATAAGAAAGAGTGGAGGTCACTGATACCTAGAATCAAGAGTTAAACTTAGGTGTACCATCTCTCATTCCTTATATATATAGATGGACATTATTTTGTTTCCTTTGTGTGAAGTCCAAAATCCACCTCATGTATATTTGTCTGAGGTTTAGCATAAGCTTTCATTGCTCACCCTAGATTTATGCACTCCGCTTTTGGTAGTTTGTGAGGGAGTTGCCTTTATGGGAGTGCTAATTTCTCTTCCAAGTAATGAACATGTGCGGCAATCCTAGGGTGTGTATCTCATTTGGGAGATGTGTGCCTTCAAATGTTCTTCTTGTATCTTTGCCCTCATTAGTTGCCACTAGCATATAAATCAAAGGTGATTGGAGATATAAGGGGCTATAAAGTTGGTTTTGTTACAAAATGAAGAAGCTTTTTTTTTCGTGTATAGATTTGTGTAGTCTCATTATGTAAATCCCAAACTTTTTAGTTTCCCACCTGCACTTCAAATCATATGATAATGAAAATTATCATTTGAAAACCTTTTATAAGGAAATCAATTAATTTTCTTCTCAATGCACGCTTGATATAGGTTGGAAGATATGCATTTTATGAATTACGGTGTTAACCCAAGAGAGGGGTGAATTGGATATTTTTTTTAAAAATAGGTCCTTTAGGTTCTAATTTTGAAAATGATAATTTCAAACTTGCAAGCTACCAATTACTACCTCAATCAATTTTTTATTACTTTTAAGTGTCTTTATCAAGCATACAATGTTACCCAATTATTCAAACGTACACCAATTGATCAACACATACACAATATGATTACGTTGAATTTAAATAGAAATAAGGGTAAGAGATATGCAAACTCGATTTTACGAGATTCGGCCTACCCTAACCTACGTCCTCACCTTGAGTAACCCACTCAAGGATTCCACTAAATAATCTGCTCCTGTAACTGGGACAGAGCTTCCCTTACGACCTGCTGCTTACACGAGGCATAGCTTCCTCCTCAATCTCAATTCACAACCCGAACCGTGTATACAAAATGAAATTACAATTTCTGCAAAAACTCAAATGCTTCTACACAAAGCTCGTGAGTACAATAGTTCTAATACATACTCATATGATAACAGTTGAAGCTCAGTGTGTGAGTATGATATTCAATGATATTTCTTAAAATAAGTGATGAATGATCATTATATAAAATATGTAGGACAAAGATGCTCCAATGATCTAATCAACTATATGATTTTTATAAAAATATTTGAATAGTAGGTATAGTTCGGAAATCTAAATTAGATTTATGATTTTCACAAAAATTACTTGAACAACTGATTTTTAGTAAAGATCAAAACTATAGTCTTTATCAAAATACTTAGTCAATAAATTTTCTCTTGAATATTAATGTAAAGACCCAAAAATTTTAAAAATTAAATTATTGGGAAGAAGGATAAATTTATGGGAAATTAAGCAGGGTTCGTTGACGAATTTTTTCTCCTCGTTAATGAACCAACTTCCTTACTTCATCGACGAAGCCACGTGTCTCGTCAATAGGAAAATATCGAGAGTGGTTATAGTAGAGCTTGAAATTCATCAACGAAGGTTAGGAGTTCATCGACGAAATTCATTCTTGGACTCGTCAATGAGGTAACGTGTCTCGTCGACGAAGCAACCTATATAAACACGCTAAATTCAAGATTTCAACGTGAGAATTTTTAGGAAAACATTCTCTCTCTCTCTCTCTCTCTCTCTATATATATATATATAAAATGTCTCCCCCTCCTTCTCTCTAAGTTTCTGGCTTCATCCTTTGCCAGTTCGATGATCGGAAGTCACCACACTACTCTTGGAAAGATTCTCTTCAAACTTCTAGAGTAGTTCGCTGGTTAGGCCAACTTGGGTATTTTGAGTTTTATAAGGTATCTGGTGTTTCTTGACTAAGGAAAATGCTTTAGATAGTATAATACTGAGGTTTTGTTGGGAAAAATGCAATTTTAGGGTGTTGAGCTGAGAAACACAAGGGTGTAAGTTTGGAATATTTTGTGGGCTTTTGAGTAATTTAGGTAAGGGGATAAATTAAGTCATTATTTTTCAAAAAATTATTATAAATTAAAAAGCAATTATTTTTAGGAAAATATGTACAATACAGAACTATGTTTGGGAATACCGCTATTGAACAGAGAAATGATTTTAACACAGATTATATGGAAATATAATTTCAGAATTACTAATGAGATTATAAGGCTATGTACATTTGTGTGGCATTAGTATAATATCTCCATGAAAATTATGCTATATTGAAATATTATGAGTTTTCCAAGATAAGCACGTTATAGCAGTTTTTGGGAAAACCCTAAAAATAATACAGGAATTATGTTTTTAAAGATTATGTTAAGTAGTTTTAGGAATGAATGTTTATTACGCTATGAAATATGCCAGTGTAAATGTTGTGATTCTTACATTATGAAATATGCCAGCGTGCTGTGATTTTTACATTATGAAATATGTCTGACGTTGATGCCGTCATTATGTATGATATGTAAGAAATCATGAAATATGTGTATGTCAGATATTACTCTGAATTATGAAACAACTATAATGTTAGTGCTATCACACATCTTATGTAGAGTATGGGAGATAGCAGTTGATGTGGCTTTATGGGAGTGTCATAGTTCCCTTAGTAGTCTGGTATAATTGGAACAGGCCAATCGTACTTACAAACTTATGTTTGACTTAGCATAGTTGGCCAGCCATTGCTAGGTCCCGCCTTCGGGCCACACAACCCTATCATGTGGGGGGTAAGACATGAGAATAGCTAACTAACTATCTATCTTGGGTAATAATTCAAGTATGATATTATTATATAAGATAATATCTTAGTACAAAAACTTAGTGTGTTGTGCTATGTTATGATAAATCATTTTTTAATCAGATACGATACAACTATTTATACCAGCTATGAATTATGTACTGTTTATGTGTATATCATGAAAAACACTCATGTTACCACACACTAATATTAATTTGTCTCTTCTACTAAGAGGTATCTCACCCCAGCATTACAAACGTTTTAGGAAATTCAGGTAGGAGGGTGGATAGAGCCCCGTAGCAATAAAAGTGGTTTGAGCTACCCTGTCTATAGGGCAAGTGGATGAGTTAAGGTCAAATGGATTTTTGGGTTGAGACCCTAGGAATACTTTTTGGTCTTTTTTGGATAACTGTAAGTATATGTATATGATAGATTTAGTAGAACTCTGGTATGATTTCATGTATTTATGGCATGCATGTAATTTTATGTTTTCTGCTACTTAGGTTCCAAAGTTATATGACAAGTATATCCCTGGTACCCATGTGTCCAAGTTGATCACAACTATGACAGTTTAGCAGGATTATTATTTATGTTATTATGTCGAAAAGAAAAAATATATATGGAAAAATACACAGGTCATTACAGTTTGGTATCAGAACCTAGTTTGCTAGGTTCTGTAGACTCTAGAGTGTAGTGGAAACAATACTAGAGTATAGGAAAAAAGGATTTTAGGTTTTGTTTTGCAATTTAGAGGCAAGACTTCCGTGGTGGTTTTTGTGTCTTTCCTGGGGTGACGATTTCAGGAAAGCCATAGTAAACTATTGTCGGGTTATGTTTCTGAAGTGTAGGACTGAATCTTGAATTAAGATAAGGATGTCAGGGTAGAGGGATAATATGAGTTTTGGATAGTTATGTAAATTATAAGGATGGGGTCCCTAAGCTATGTTTAATATCTTTCTAGGATTGACTCGGGTAGTGGGAGTGCTTATGCCAGTGGTAGTGAGGGTGTAGGGCCCTCAGGGGTAGGCAAAGCCGATTCAGATGCAGTATTACGTAGTGTGGCTCAGTAGGTCATGGTTAAGATCGCACAGAGCTCAAGAGAGCAAGGAGGCCCATTTGCAGGCCACAGGTGCACGATAGAGAAATTCACTAAGATGATCCCTTCTGCATTTTCAACAGGTGCAGATCTTGCAGTCGCTGAGAACTTGATGTAGGAAATAGAGAAAGTCTTGGTAGTGCTGAAGTGCACAGAGGAGCAGAGTCTCTTATTTGCCACTTATAAACTGACAGCGGAGGCTACAAGATGGTGGACTGCGGTAAAATTATTGAAGGAACAGAGGCCGGTGCCTATAGCTATGACTTGGTGCTTGTTTAAAGACTTGTCCTTCGATAGATAATTTCTCGCCACTATTAGGGAAGCCAAAGTGGTGGAGTTCCTAAATTTGAAGTAGGGACAGTAGTTAGTCCAGTAGTACACAGCAAGGTTTATAGAATTGTCCTGCTTTGCCTCGTACATTATACCTAATAAGGCAAAGAAGGCGAGATAGTTTGAAAAAGGTCTAAGGTGAGAAATTTATAAGTAGGTGGCAGTGTTGAAAGTGTAGGAATTTTTCAAGTTGGTGGATAGAGCAGCTGTGGCTGAGACCGATGAGCAGATGGATGTAGAGGAGCAGGGACAGAAGAAGAGGTCCACGACTTCGAACTATCAGCAGGGATCTAGTAGAAGCTAGTGGAGGAGAGGTAATTATGGCAAGGGACAGAGGTAGGAGATAAGAGGTCATGAGATTCAGGGTATGCAGATCTACCCAGTTTATCAAACGTGTGGAAAGAGGCACTTGGGAGAGTGTCAAGCAGGGAGAGGCATTTGCTATCACTGCAGTGTATCGGGACATTTAGTACCAGATTGCCCTACACCATCTAGTATTGCACTTGCTCCTATAACGCACCCAAGAGGTTATCAAGCGCTTCGTGGAGGCTAGTAGAGAAATGTAGCCTCGGCGAGGGTTTATGCTTTGACACCAGGAGACATAGAGGCCACATACGATGTCGTGACGGTACCTATACTGCTTTATCATATCAAGCTATTGTTTTATTTAACATAGGTGCCACCCACGTTTTTATGCCTACGGGGTATGTTAAATTGTCGAGTGTTGAGACACAGTTATTAGGTGTTGAATTGTCAATAGCAACACCGACAGGGTCAGTGGTGAGGTGTTGTAGGGTGCTCAGGGGTTACTAAGTAGAAATTCAGGGAAGAGTATTACCAGATGACCTAATTATGCTAGATATGCATGGATTTGATATAATACTGGGTATGACTGGCTGGCTACTAACCATGCTAGTATCAACTATCATCTTAAAGAGGTGATTTTTAGACCACCAGGAAATTTTGAATTCAGATTTTTGGGATCGCGGGTGCAATCTCCACCTCAGATAGTGTCAGCCATGCAGTCGAGAAGATTACTTTTGGACGGATGTTAGGGATTTATGGCTTATGTAAAGGAGGTGACAGAAAATGAATTGAAGCTTGTTAGTACACTAGTGGTTAAGGAATTTCCAGACGTTTTTACAAAAGAATTACTTGGGTTGCCTCTTGATCGTGAGATATATTTTACTATTGACTTACTTCCAGGAATGGCGTCGATTTCTAAAGCTCCTTACCTAATGGATCTAGCAGAAATGGGAGAATTAAAGGATCAGTTGCAAGATTTATTGAATAAAGGACTTATCAGACCTAGTGTATCGCCTTGGGAAGCTCCAATATTATTTGTGAAGAAGAAGGATGAGTCTGTAAGGATGTGTATAGATTACAGAGAAATAAATGAAGTAACAATTAAGAACAGGTATCCTCTACCTCGTATAGATGACTTATATGATCAACTTCAGGGTACATGGGTCTATTCCAAGATCAACCTTAGGTCAGTTTATCACCAAATGAAAGTTAAAGCAGAAGACATTTCAAAGACAACTTTCAGGACCAGGTATGGCCATTATGAATTTCTAGTTATGTCATTTGGTCTGACAAATGTTCCTACTGTATTCATGGATTTGATGAATAGAATCTTTCATTAGCATTTAGACCAGTTCGTTGTGATTTTCATTGATGACATATTGGTCTACTCGACGAGTTTTGAGGAGCATGAGACGCACCTAAGGCTGGTACTACAGATGCTCAGGGAAAAGAAATTTTATGTTTAGTTTAGTAAATGTGAATTTTTGTTAGAGAAAGTTGTGTTTTTAGGGCATGTCATATCAAGAGATGAAATTTTTGTAAATCCCAGCAAAATAGAGACAGTAGTGAATTGGGTCAGGCTGAGGAATGTTCAGGAAGTTAGGAGTTTCTTAGGACTAGTAGGTTATTACCATCTGTTTGTTGATGGATTCTCAGCATTATCAGGGCTTCTGACCCGATTAATGAGAAAGAATGGTAGGTTTGAATGGGATGACAGTTGTGAGCAGAGCTTCTAGGAATTGAAGCAGAGGCTCGTCACAACACTAGTATTGACTATTCCATTAGGGCGTGATGGTTACGTGATCTACTATGACGCATCTTTGATTGTGCTCGGATGTGTATTGATGCAGCAGGGCAGAGTTGTAGCATACGCCTCTAGACAATTGAAAGAATATGAAAAGAATTATCCCACTCATGATCTAGAGTTGGCTGCAGTGGTTCATGCACTGAAGATTTGGAGGCATAATCTGTATGGAGAAAGATGTGAAATATTTTCAGATCATAAAAGTTTAAAGTACTTCTTCACGCAGAAGGAGTTGAATATATGGTAAAGAAGAAGATTCAACCTCATCAAGGATTATGACTATACTATCAGCTACCATCTAGGTAAAGCTAATGTGGTGGCTAATGCTTTGAGCCAAAAATTAGGGGAAACGACATAGTTAGCAACAGTAATTTAGCGCCCGATCCAGATGGACTTGGAGAGGCTTGGCATTGAATTAATAAAGAGTGATCACCTGGCATTTATTGCCAACCTGGTGGTGCAGCCTCCACTATATGAAAGGATTAAAGTATCTTGAAAGAATGACGTTGAATTGATGGAATTGATAGAAAAGGTACAGGACGAACAAAGGGAGGATTTAGTGTTTTTGATAACGGAGCTTTGAGGTTCCATACTAGGCTATGTGTGCCTATAGATGTGGATATCAGAAGGACAATCCTTGAGGAGGCTCACAGATGCTTATACATGGTTCATGCGGGCAGCACTAAAAGGTATAGGGATCTGCGAGAGTATTTCTAGTGGAGCAGTATGAAGAGAGAGATTGCCGAATTTCTATAGGAATGTTTGACATGCCAGCAAGTAAAGTTGAGCACTAGAGGATGACGAGCCAACTACAACCACTTTACATCCTAGAGTGGAAATGGGATCACATTTCTATGGACTTTGTGTCAGGTTTACCGCTAGTATGACAGGGGCAGAATGCTATTTGGGTGGTCATAGATCGACTGACGAAGACCACTCATTTTATTCCTAATAAAATCAACTACTCAATGGATAGACTGGAAAAAATATATATTCTAGAGATAGTATGATCGCATGGTGTGCTAGTGTCTATAGTATCATATTGGGACCCACGTTTCACATCATGGTTTTGGAGGAGCTTGCAGGAGGCTCAGGGGTCTCAGTTGTCATTCAACGTGACATTTCATCCTCAAACAGATGGGAAGTCCTAGAGGATGATTCAAATATTAGAAGATATGCTACGGGCATGTGTGCTATATTTTGGGGGTGGTTGGACCCAGTATCTACCACTGGTAAAGTTTACAGACAATAACAACTATCAGACCAGCATCGATATAACACCTTACGAGACACTATATGGTAGGAGATGTCATTCTTCTCTATAATGGGATGAGGTTGGTGAGAGGCGAGTTTTGGGATAAAAAATAGTGCAGTAGACATACAATAAAGTCCAGCTTATTAGAAAAAGAATTAGTGCAACTCAGAGTCAGCAGAAAAACTATGCAGATAATCATCGCCGGAAATTTGAATTCGAAGTGGGAGATCATGTATTTTTTAAAATAGCACCACTGAAAGGTACTATAAGGTTTGGGAGGAGGGGTAAGATGAGCCCTAGGTTTATTGGCCCTTTCGAGATACTTTAAAGAGTGGGAACAGTTGCCTACCAGCTAGCCTTACTGCCAATTTTGTCCATAATACATGACATATTTCATGTTTCTATGCTGAATAAATACATCCCAAATCCCTCCCACGTGGTTAGTTATGCAGGGATAGAACTCAAGGATTCACTGGTTTGTGAGGAGATACCAGTGCAGATCTTAGACAGGAAAGAACAGGAATTGTGTAATAAGAGAATTCCATTAGTAAAAGTCTTGTGGAGGAATTATGCGGTAGAAGAAGCTTCATAGGAGCTTGAGGAAGATATACAATAGAAATACCCACATATATTTTAGTGGGGTCCAGCAGTAGACAGAGGGATAAAGTAACAATAATTTATGTGAAGTAGATAAAGTTTGATTTATTTTATGCCAAGCAGGATAATGCATGTATAAGTGATATTATAGGGTATAGGATAGGTAATATTTTGGTTTTGGGAGAATTTTCTTTTATGTATTTGTAATCTCCTAGAATCCTGATATAACTACAGTATTCCTCTACCACAAGTGAGGGTAAGTAATAAAATAAGTAGCCATTTTCCTCAAAGGATGTGTTCAATACAGATAGTACATTTCGAGGATGAAATTTTATAAGAAGCAGAGAATATAAAGACCCAAAAAATTTTAATAATTAAATAATTAAGAAGAAGGATAAATTTAAGGGAAATTAAGTAGGGTTTGTCGGCGAATTTGTTCTCCTCGTCGACAAACCACCTTCCTTACTTCGTCGATAAAGCCACGTGTCTCATCGATGGGAAAATACCGAGAGAGGTTATAGTAGAGCCTGAAATTCGTCGCTGAAGGTTACGAGTTCATCGACGAAATTCCTTCCTGGACTTGTCGACGAGGTGACGTGTCTCGTCGACAAAGCCACTTATATAAACATGCCAAATTTGCGATTTCATCGTGAGAATTTTCAAGAAACCCTTCTCTCTCTCTCTCTCTCTCTCTCTCTCTCACTCTCTCTCTCTCTCTCTCTCTCTCTCTATCTATCTATCTATCTATCTATCTATCTATCTATCTATCTATCTCTCTCTCTCTCTCTCTCTCTCTCAAATGTCTCCCCCTTCTTCTCTCTAAGTTTCTGGCTTCATCCTTTGCCGATTCGAAGATCGGAAGCTGCCACGCTTCTCCTGGGAAAATTTTCTTTAAATCTGCTAGAGTAGTTCATTGGTTAGGCTAAGTTGGGCACTATCCCAAAATTTAGGTATGTTGGGTGTTTTGAGTTTTATAAGGTATCTGGTGTTTCTGGACTAAGGAAAATGGTTTAGATAGTATAATACTGAGGTTTTGTTAGGAAAAATGCAATTTCAAGGTGTTGAGATAGAGAGCACACGGGTGTAAGTTTGGAATATTTTGTGGGCTTCTCAGTAAGTTAGGTAAGGGGATAAATTAAGTTACTATTTTTCATAAAATTATTATAAATTAAACAACAGTTATTTTTAGGAAACTATGTATAATACACAGCTATGTTTGGGAATACCGCTGTTAAACAGGGAAATTATTTTAACACATATTATATGGAAATATAATTTCAGAATTAATTATGAGATTATAAGGCTATGCACATTTGTGTGGCATGAGTATAATATTTCCATGAAAATTATGTTATATTGAAATATTATGAGTTTTCCAAGATAAGCACGTTATAATAGTTTTTAGGAAAACCCTAAAAATAGTACAGATAATATGTTTTTAAAGATTATGTTAAGTAATGCAAGGAATGTATGTTTATTACGTTATGAAATACGTCGGTGTAAATTTCGTGATTCTTACGTTATGAAATATGCCAACGTAAATGTCGTGAATCTTACGTTATGAAATATGCTGGTGCAAATGCCGTGATTTTTACGTTATGAAATATGTCGGCGTTGATGCCATGATTATGTATGATATGTAAGAAATCATGAAATATGTTTATGTCAGATATTACCCTGAATTATGAAATAGCTATGTTTTAATATAGAATGTATTATATGTTATCAGAACTCGAATAACTTAGTTCAATTTTATGAAGCATGGTACCGTAGCTATATGTTCATGATTATGAATATGTTAATGCTACCACACATCTTATATAGAGTGTGAGAGATGGCAATCGACATGGCTTTATGGGAGTGTCGTAGTTCCTCTGGTAGTCCGGCATAGGTGGAACAGGCCCATCATACTTACAGACCTATGTTTGACTTAGCATGGTTGGTCAGCCATTGCTAGGTCTTGCCTTTGGGCCACACAACTTTGTCATATGGTGGGGGGGGGGGTAAGACATGACAAAAGCTAACTAACTATCTATCCTTGGTAATAATTCAAGTATGATATGATTATATTAGATGATTTCTCAGTACAAAAACTTAGTGTGTTAAGCTATGTTATGATAAATCATGTTTTAATCAGATATGATACAACTATTTATATCAGTTATGAATTATGTACTGTTTAGGTGTATTTCACGAAAAACATTCATGTTGCCACACACTGATATTAATTTGTCTCCCTTACTGAAAGGTGTCTCACCCCATCATTACAAACATTTCAGGAAATCAGTGTAGGAGGGTGGATAAAGCCCACAACAGTAGAAGTGGTTTGAGCTACCCTATCTATAGGGTAAGTGGATGACCTAGGGTCAGATGGATTTTTGGGTTGATACCCTAGGAATATTTTTTAGTTTTTTGTGGATGACTATATGTATATGTATTTGACATATTTAGTAGAACTCTAGTATGATTTATGATATTTATGGCATGTATGTAATTTTATGTTTTCTGCTACTTAAGTATCCGAGTTATATAACAGGTATATCTTGGTATCCATGGGTCCAAATTGATCACGACTATGACAATTCAACAAGATTATTATGTATGTTATTATGTGGAAATATATATATATATATATATAGAAAAATAGGTAGGTTGTTACAATTAAATCAGATATTGAATAAATACGCTAAGATGAAATCTTTGAATAAATAATAAGCTTGATAATTTTTCAAAGATTTGAAGCCTTAACAAAAACTTTTCTTAAATAATGATCTTTCACATAATTTATATATAATTAATAACTCAAGATCAATCTCTCAAATAAAATATTCAAGAATACGTTTGTGAGAAAAAAATCTTTGTGAATAAGCGAACAAATAGTTTGATCACCAAACCTCAATATCCAAGTTGTTTGCACAATATTCGCTGGAATACTTTTTAAAAATCAACATAACCCAAGCTCAAATTTGATGTGAATGCTTTGAAATCGCAGGCAAGGGCTTAGTTGTGTGTTTAATGCTCTCAAAATATGTGCAAAAGATTCAAGGCTCCCAAGAATCTTCAAAAAGTGAGGCACTAGGGTTTTTAGGCTACTTTTATAAGTGTTCTTAACCCTAGATTTAATCTTGGCCATTGGATCAAATAAAATTAATGGTTTTCGTCTGTGTCCACCCTGAATTGTATTTCAGTGTCCCGATCTTTGTTGACGAATGGGTAAGTTCATCGACGAGTGTATAACACTTGTTCGTCAATGAGGCCATGAGTTCGTCGATGAGAGCACTATATTAACTTTTTGGGCTTTCGGTATTTGTTTGTTGATGTGACAACAGTGTTCATCACCGAGTGGCCTTCATACATTCGTCAACAAGGCCATTGGGTTCGTCAACGAGGCCTCTAAAATTTGCCTCAAAAAATTTATTCAACCTAGACTAATGTAAATGAATTTTTCATGAAATGCAGGAGTCCTAAAGTCTGTCTAGGGTATATTTGAGCTTCAAATTATATTATATGAAACATGCTTCGAAAATTTTATTCAACCTAGACTAATGTAAATGATTTTTCCATGAAATGCATGAGTCTTAAAGTCAGTCTAAGGTATATTTGACCTTCGAATTATATCATATGAAATATGTAAAAACATTCAGTTCTAAATACCCATTCCCATTGAAGATCTTAAACATGAAGCTTGCTTCTTCATCCTTTTATTCTTCTAGATCCATGAATTGAGCCAAGTGGTATGTTCTCTAGATTTCTTGTGGCTTCCATATCAAAATTACCGTTCCTGCATTCTAAATCATAATCCTGTTCACAAACTCAATTGCACAAGTCAAATACCAAGTGATTTGTCATTATCAAAATAGGATTGGACTTATAGAGTCAACAATCTCCCCCTTTTTGATGATAACAAACACACAAGAAAAAATGGGTTACGCCTAACAAGGCTCCCCCTAAGATAATGCATAATTTAGAATTCAGCAATATAGTTTACACACAATGAAGTTCATACACAATGTAGAATTTGCAATATCTTTGCTAGTAAAACTTCTCCCTTTTTTTATTTTCTTTTGAAGAATCTCGCCCCCTTTATTTCAAAAGAAAGGAAACAAAATTTTTGCATATGGCATTCTCCCCCTTTTTACAAAAGATAAATTATAATTTATTTTACTCTCTTAAAAATCAATTTATCATTTTTGCTTTAATTTCTCCCCCTTTTTGACATCAGCAAAAAAGTAAATATAAAAATGTTCTGACAGAAATATATCTGAAAAAAATTTAACCTTTATATTTCAAAATTGTACGGCAAAATATATCTCCTTGTGTTATTTAGTTTACTTCTCCCCCGTGCTAAGGTATAGTTGTGTTGTTGAATTAAATTTCAATGTGAACATACACAATATGTCAATTTTCGTATGCATGGATAATCAAATCAGCCATTTATGTTTAAGGTTTATGTGAGCATCAACATGTGTCATGTATCCATAAAGAATTTAACATGTAATCACCAAGCTTTGAGTTTAATCCCAAATGCGAGAAAAAATTGCCAAATGTCATACCAAATGTAATGTGAAACATTTAACCATATGTTAATGTTAATTTAAGTAGTTCCCCCTTAATTATGTAGTCTAGTGTAATTCTAAGAAACTTTTCGACTATGCATCAGACCTAATTCACGTCTAATTTGGATAAACCTATCCTCTAGAAGTGGTTTCGTGAATATGTCCTCCTATTGTTCATCTATGCATACAAACTCAAGTGTCATATCTCTTTTTTGCACATGATCCCGAAAAAAATGATGTCTAATTTCTATGTGTTTAGTTTGTGAATGTGATATAGGGTTCTTTGAGATGTTAATTGCACTCATATTGTTGCATCTTATAGAAACCGTGTCATAGTGTACTCCAAAATCTATAAGTTGTTGTTTCATGTACAACGTTTGAGCACAACAACTTCCAGCCGCTATATATTCTGCCTCGACTGTGGAAAGAGCAATTGAATTTTGCTTCTTAGAAAACCAAGATACTAATGAATGTCCTAGGAAATGACATGTTCCGCTAGTACTTTTTCTATCTACTTTACTTCCAGCAAAATCTACATCTAAATAGCTAATAATCTCAAAGGAGTTATACTTAGGATACCATAATCGAAGTTCAATTGTTCCAATCAGATATCTAAGTATTCTTTTGATGGCTAATAGATGGGACTCTTTAGGTGCAGCCTAGAATCTTGCACATAAGCATACGCTAAACATTAGGTCAAGGCTGTTGGCAGTCAGATATAGTAAGCTGCCAATCATCCCACGATAGAGCTTGACATCTACTGGTATACCTTGTTCCTCTTTGTCTAATTTCAAAGAAGAGCTCATTGGCGTTCCTAAAGTTTTACCATCTTCCATGTTAAACTTTTTAAGCAAGTCTTTAATATACTTCGATTGATTTATAAAGATTCCATGTTTTTCTTATTTGATCTAAAGTCCTAGGAAGGAGTTTAGTTCACCCATCATGCTCATCTCAAATTCATTTTGCATACAACTTGCAAATTCATTGCACAACTCTTCATTTTTTGCTCCAAAAATGATATCACCTACGTATACTTGAACTAGGAGCAAGTTAAGTTATTATTCTTAGATTTTATGAATAGTGTTGTGTCTATCTTTCCTCTGATAAATCCATTATCGAGTAGAAAGCCGCTTAGCCTTTCATACCAAGCTCTAGGAGCTTGCTTTAAACCATACAAGTCTTTAGTTAGTCTATAAACATGATTTGGATACCTATGGTTTTCAAAACCTAGGGGTTGTTCTACATATACTTCTTCACTTATGTAGCCATTTAGAAATGTGCTTTTGACATCCATTTGATACAACTTGAAATCCTTAAAAGTAGTGTAAGCTAAAAGCATTCGAATGGCTTCCATTCTAGCTTCATATGCGAAGGTTTCCCCAAAATCTATTCCTTCCTCCTGGTTAGATCCCTGAGCTACAAGTCTTGCCTTATTTCTAACAACTATTCCACGTTCATCTTTCTTGTTCTTATATATCCATTTTTTTCCAATAACTGTCTTATCGTCAGGTCTAGGAACTAATGTCCAGACTTTATTTCTCTCAAACTGGTTTAATTCTTCTTGCATAGATATTATCCATGATTAAATCTTCAACTGATTCACTCACATTCTTAGGTTCTTCTTGTGATAAGAAGGCAAAATGAATAATCATATTTCTAAGTGAGGATCGTGTAGTTACTCCATGAGATGGTTCTCCTATAATTTGATCTATGGGGTGATTCTTTATATACTTCCATTCTCTAGGTAGTTTATTAATCTCTTTTTCTACTTTAATATCTTCAGTGGATGTTTCCTTAAATTCAGTGTTCCTATATAAATTATCTTCAATAGATAATTTTTTAAATTCCTTATTAATCTCAATTTCATCCTCATCAGTCTTTTAAGAAAATGGATTGGATTCATCGAATACAACATGAATGGAGTCCACAAGGGTTAATGTTCGTTTATTATATATCCTGTAGGATTTACTATCTAAGGCATATCCTAGAAAAATACCTTCATCAGATTTCACATCAAACTTTCCTAAATGTTCATTGTCTCTAAGTACAAAGCACTTGTAGCCAAAGACATGGAAATATGAGATGTTTGGTCTATGGCCATTCCATAATTCATAAGGAGTCTTATTTAGAGATGGTCTAAACAGGACTCTTAATAGGCGATATTTACGGCCTCAACTTAGAAGTACTTAGGTAGTTTATGTTCTTTAAGCATAGTTCTAGCCATTTCTATTATAGATCTATTTTTTCTTTCAACAACACCATCTTGTTGTGGTGTTCTAGGAGCTGGAAAATTATGAGATATTCCTAATGAATCACAGTATTCTTCCATACATTGATCTTTAAATTCTCTACCCCTGTCACCTCAGATTTTAGTGATAGTATATCCCTTTCCGTTTTGAATTTTCTTGCATAGTTTAATAAATTGTTCGAACACTTCATCTTTGTGACCTAAAAATAGCGCCCATGTAAATCTAGAATAATCATCAACAATAACAAATGCGTATAATTTTCCTCCTAAACTCTGAATTGGGTTTGGATCAAATAAATCTAAGTGTAGCATTTGGAGTGGCCTAGTAGTAGAGATTACTTTCCTATTCTTAAAACTAGATCTAGCTTGTTTTCCTAGTTGACATGGATCACAAATTTTGTCTTTCATGAATTTTGACTTAGGCAATCCCTCAACTAAGTCTCTCTTAACTAGTTTAGATATTAAGTCCATGTTTGCGTGTCCTAGTCTCCTATGCCAAATCCAACTAATTTCGTTCATAGCAGAGAAACATGTCACACGTTGAGAAGTTAAATTATCAAAACTGGTGGTATAGACATTTTCATGACGATCAACAGTAAATAATATTTTGTTTTCAAATTTGTTCTCTACAGTGCAGTTGTCATGTTCAAATGAAACTTTATAACCTTTATCACACAGTTGACTTATGCTTAATAGGTTATGTTTCAATCCATCAACTAATAACACTTTATTAATAATAAGGGAGGGCTCCTTAGCAACCTTACCAACTCCAATGATTTTACCCTTTGAGTTATCCCCAAATGTAACGAATCCTTCATCTTTGAATATAATAGATGCAAATTTAGCTTTACCTCATGTCATATATCACAAGCATCCGCTATCCATATACCACTTGTCCTCTAAATAGGACAATCTCAAGCACATCGGCAAGACATAATCAGATAACTACTTTTGGTACCCAGATTTTCATGGGTCCATAGGGATTAGTACTAGACTCTCCTTTGACTTTCCAGACTTTCTTAATTTTGACATCTTTGTTTTTAAAAGGACAGTCAAATTTTATGTGACCTAACCTCTTACATTTAAAACACGTAACATATCTATAAGAATCTTTAGTTGGAACATAAGATTTTGACTCTCTTACAAAATATCCCATGTAAAGATGTCTTTATTTTAGGTTTTCCTTTCCATTAAAACCAAGACCTTCATTTTCTAGGGAATTTCTTTCAGATCCAAGGAGTTTTTCAAAATTATTTTGTCCTTCTATAAATTTATAGATAATCTTAGATTTAACTTTCAAATTCCTTTTTAACTCCTCAATTTTCAAATCTTTGTCTCTCATTATGGATGCATGAGATTCAATTTGACTTTCTATTAGCTTTGAAAATTCTTTCAATTTTAATTTCAAATCAGAATTTTTCTTATTCATTTTCTCAAGCATTTTAAGGGTATACAAATGTTCTTGTTGCAGTTCATCATAAGAAAGTATGTTATTTTCATTTTCTAAATCGTTGGAATAATAATATGAAGCAAAGCAGAAGGATTGTTCCTCGTGATCTTCATGAGCCATCAAACACAGATTCGCAATTGGGTTATCACCAGATTCAGATTATGAACTACTGGTACTGTGAGTATCCCAACCAACCTTTAGTGTCTTCTTCTTCTTCTTAGATGCTTTCTTTAGCTAGAGACAATCTGGCTTGATATGCCCATCTTCTTGGCAGTTGTAGCAAGTTGGTGGATGTTATTTCCATTTCCTCTTGCTAGACTCTCCTCTTTATGATTTCGAGTTCCAGAATCTTTTATTAAACTTCTTATTCTTCTTCAGAAACTTTCCGAACTTCTTTGTTAGCAAGACCATGCCTTCTTCTGATTTTGAGTAACTTCCTTCACTAGAATTGCTAGACGATGCCTTAAGAGCTGTAACTCTCTTTGATTTATTCTACTTATTTTTCCTCTCATTTATTGCTAGCTCAAAAGTGATGAGCGAACCAATTAGTTCACCAACAGACATCTCTTTTAGATTTCTTCCTTCTGCTATTGTAGTGGCTTTAACTTCCCAAACTAGAGGCAGTCCTCTAAGGATTTTCGTGATCAACTCATAAGTAGGGTAACATTTACCAAAAGTATTTAATGAATTTGTGATGTGCGTGAATCTAGTGTACATGGATTGAATAGATTCATCTATAGTCATTTTATATGCCTCATATTCACTAGTAAGCATATCTATCCTACTATCTTTTACTTCATTAGTGCTTTCATATGTTACTTCTAATTTTTTACAGATCTCATTAGTAGTTTTACAGGCCATGACCCTATTAAACTCATTAACATCTAATGCACAGTACAGAAGGTTCATTGTAGTAGCGTTTATTTGAAAAGATTACCAATTGTCTTTAGGGTACTCATCTTCAGTCTTGGGTACATTTACTTTATCAACTACTTTTATAGGGACATGGTTTCCCTTAGAAACTATTTTCAATACTTTCCAATCAACATTTAAAAGATATATAATCATCTTACTTTTCTAGTAGGTATAATTTACACCGTAAAAAATAGGTGGTCTAGTGGACGAGTGTCCCTCACCGAATGGGGTTACTCCAATGTGTGTCATGTGATCTTTTTATAAAAATAATGGTTAAGTCTATGTAACCTTGCTCTGATACCAATGTGAATTACGGTGTTATCCCAAAAGAGGGGTGAATTGGGTATTTTTTTTAAAATAGGTCCTTTAGGTTCTAATTTTGAAAAAAAATAATAATTTCAAACTTGCAAGCTACCAATTACTACCTCAATCATTTTTTTATTAATCTTCCCAATGAGTAATTTTAAGTGTCTTTATCAAGCATACAATGTTACCTAATTATTCAAATATACACCAATTGATCAACACATAAACAATATGATTATACGGAATTTAAATAGAGATAAGGGTAAGAGAGATGTAAACTCGATTTTACGAGGTTGTACATACCCTAGCCTATGTCCTTGCCTTAAGTAACCCACTCAAGGATTCCACTAAATAATTTGCTCCTTTAACTGGGATGGAGCTTCCCTTAAAACCTGCTGCTTACAAGAGGCGTAGCTTCCTCCTCAATCCAGTTCACAACCCGAACCGTGTATACAAAATGAAATAACAATTTCTGAAAAAAGTCAAATGCTTCTACACAAAGCTCATGAGTACAATAGAGATCTAATACATATATGATAAAAGTTGAACCTCAGTGTGTGAGTATGATATTCAATGATATTTCTTAAAATAAGTGATGAATAATCGTTATATAAAATATGTAGGACAAAGATGCTCCAACGATCTAATCAACTATATGATTATTATAAAAATATTTGAATAGTAGGTATAGATCGACAATCTAAATTAGATTTATGATCTTCACAAAATTTACTCGAACAACTGATTTTTAGTAAAGATCAAAACTATAGTCTTTATCAAAATACTTAGTCAATAAGTTTTCTCTACAATATTAAATCAGATATTTGAATAAATATGCTACAATGAAATCTTTGAATAAATAATAAGCTTGATAGTTTTTCAAAGATTTGAAACCTTAACAAAAAAATTTCTCAAATAATGATCTTTCACAAAATGTATATATAATTAATAACTCAAGATCAATCTCTCAAATAAAATATTCAAGAGTACGTCTGTGAGAAAAAAAATCTTTGAGAGTAAGCCAACAAATAGTTTGATCACCAAACCTCAATACCCAAGTTGTTTGCACAATATTCGCTGGAATGCCTTTTGAAAATAAATGTAACCCAAGCTCAGATTTGATGTGAATGCTTTGAAATCGCAGGCAAGGGCTTAGCAGTGTGTTCAATGCTCTCAAGAGATGTGCAAAAGGTTCAAGACTTCCAAGAATCTTCAAAAAGTGAAGCACTAGGGTTTTTAGGTTAATTTTATAAGTGTTCTCAGCCCTAGATTTAATCTTGGCTGTTGGATCAAATAAAAATAATGGTTTTCATCTATGTTTGTGTTGAATCGCGTTTCAGCGTCCCGATCTTTGTTGATGAATGGGTAAGTTCGTCGACAAGTGTATAACACTCGTTCGTCGACAAGGCCATGAGTTTGTTTACGAGAGCACTGTCTGAACAATTTGGGCTCTTAGTATTTGTTCATTGACAAGACAACATTGTTCATTGCTGAGTGGCCTTCATACGTTTGTCGACGAGGCCATTGGGTTTGTCGACAAGGCCTCTAAAATTTGCCTCGAAAAATTTATTCAACCTCACCTAATGTAAATGAATTTTTCATGAAATGCATGAGTCCTAAGGTCTATTTAGGGTATATTTGAGTTTCGAATTATATCATATGAATTATGTAAATATATTCAGTTCTAAATATCGATTCCCATTGAAGATCTTGAACATGTGACTTGCTTCTTCATCCTTTTATTCTTTTAGATCCATGGATTGAACCAAGTGGTATGTTCTCTAGATTCCTCATGGCTTCCATATTATGATTACCGTTCATGCATTTTAAATCATAATTTTGTTCACAAACTCAATTCCACAGGTCAAATACCAAGTGATTTGTCATTATCAAAACAGGATTAGACTCGTAAAGTTAACACATTTTCTGCACTAAATGCAAATTAATAAAGAACAAATTAAAATTTGATTTGTTATAAACGAGAAATCATTCAATTAAAGTGTGAATGAATTAGAGACAATTTGTAACTTCTAATGAGATGAAGACTAATCAATAAGGGCATGGGTGAATAAAAAAATAACATCATTATACTTATTGACTTTTGTAGTTTTAATAAATTTTTAACATAAAATTTTTACATATTCAAAATATATGTGGCTCAATGAAGAAATGTTGAATCATTACATGTTGTTTCCATCTTTTGAAAAATGGTATTTCAAGCTATGCCTCAACATCTTTTGCATACACATAATTATTTTCTATAAGTTATATCCACTAAAATTTATCAACTAATATTTTCTTAAATTCATTCCTCAATATGCTCTCAAATTTATACTACTATTTAATATGAATTTTGTTATGCAATGGACTTCAAGTTCATCCATTACATTACGATTTTATAAAATACTAATAGAAAGCATACTTTATGTCCATGCCTTTCACAAAAATCCACTCACAAAATTATGTTAGGAGAAAGGGGGTTCTAAGTGTGTGTGTGTAGGTAATTATCAACGTTAATTAGTTTCAATTTTTTTTAATATTTAACTTTTAATTGTGTAACTTTAAAGAAAATTAATGTTTAATTAATATTTTGCAATTGCAGAAGTAAAAATGAATATTGAAAATTACCTTCAATTTTTTGAATATACAGAAAGCAAAATAAAGGTAAAATCTAAGCAATGCAAAGTTGTCATTTGGAGTAGAGAAATACTTTTATTGCACCATGTGAGATTCTTACTTATGTCCAAATTTCATATTTCATTTTCTCATCTTACTGTGACCTCAATTCAGTTTTTCTTTTTCTTTTCTTTTCTTCACCATCGTTCTTCCCGTGCATAATTGAAATGCTATGTCATTGTTCTAGTTGCAAATTAATGTTGTTATGTAAGATTAATTGATCATATTTCTATGTTAGGGCAAGAATTTTAGTGTACAACTAGGCATACAAGAGAAGCAATGGAAAATGCAAGTATATTTTGCATTCATGAATTCCAATGTCAACCTCAACATTACTTTTGTCTTTGTTTGTGTTCACATAATAGAAAGACAAGTAGATTGAAGCAAAAAATTGGGATGAGTCAATACATCCTCTCAAATGTATTGTTGGTATAAAAAATGGTGCAAACCATATACCAATGCTTAATATAAAGGGTAGTGACTTTGAAGCATTAACTGAGTTGCCTTCTTGGTGACCTAATCCTTGTGTGTAATACTATAAAGTGTAATTGGAGCAAGGCTCCAAGAAACCCATTTGACGCTGAAAACATTCAATAGGGAAGACTAGAGACCACTGATGCTTAGAGTGAAGAGTTAAACTTACCTATTATAACGACCCCAAAATTACTACCATTTTTTTTATATATCTATATATCCTGTTACAAAATAACATTACTCTAATACCCATAATAATATCCACTATCACATCTTGGACCTCAAGTGGTACCAAGGATACTTGTTCACAAAATATACCACCTAAGTAGTGGAAAAAAAAATACATTAACCTTATTTACAATACCAAAGTTTCAATAAGTCCCAAAATATAAATATACATCTCCCAAAACCAAAGACAATGCCCTAGGGGCATACCCAAAAATACAACTCCTAACTCAAAAACTTACCCTGCAGCTAGGGCAATACAAAAGTCCCCTCTATCTCGGAGCACGCTCCACATGCCAATCTGGATCACCTAAAATGCTTGGAATTCTAGGGTGAGACACCTCTTAGTAAGATGAAATAAATTACAACCATTATGTGGCGAATGAGTTTTACATGAATAACATAATTATTAACTCAACTGTGTTGGGTAACATTTCAATATACAACATATCATAATTCACACCTATGCCTTTTAAAATAAACTTTCTATTTGAACATACTTATAACTATAATAGGTAGTTCATGTTCTCCGTAAAACTATATACATATATTTATATAACTATGAAAGTTTCCTTGGATGGATAACTGTATGCATGAATTAACCCTGCATGCTCGGGTTGTGTGGCCCATGGGTGGGACTTAACTCTGGCTGGCCTACTAGGCTAAGTCAAACAATAACCTCTATAGTACGACTAACCTCCTCATCCTAGACCTAACTAATAGGGAGCCTGCATCTCTCCTGTAGGCATAATTGACTGTTCCATTCCACACACTATCTAAGATGTATGATTGCACTCTATACTATGTTTGCAATAGTTACGTGCTCTGTAATCTGTACTGGTCCATTAGGGATCTGATACTACATAATATTATTTCTGTATATTACTATTTTACCATAATTCTGTAATAAAATGTAATAACCATGATTCTGTATAAACTGTATTACCATAATTCTATATAATAACTATAATCCATAGCCCTGTAATAATTGTATATCATGGTTCTATAATGATTGTATATTATGGTTTTGTAATGGCTGTATATCATGGTTCTATAAAAGCTGTATAAAATCATGGTTCTATAAAAGCTGTATATCATGGTTCTATAAAAGTTTTATAAAACTCTGTATTAAATCTTTGTACTATATCTGATATTTCTCATGCCACACAATTTTAATGAAACTATTATACTATAATCTGAACGGGTAAAACTGTATTTTCCTACTTTATGACAATAATACACATCATTTGTAAAACTTTCCTGTAACCCAAATTTATGAATTTTCACAAATATACCACAACTATAATATTCAAACCCATAAACACATGCCATAATTTAATTAATAAAATTCCCAAAAATTAACTGGCGTAACTTATTCCCCTTACCTAATTATCAATAAGCCTGCTAAAAATACTATATTCATGTCGGCAACGTTCAGAACTCAAATACCCTAAAGTAATGTAATCCTAGAATAATTTCACATTCACATTTTTCTCGGACCCACATACTCCATTTAACCCAGGAAACATCAAATATTTATCACTCTTACCTCATTTTCTAAGGAAACGCCCGCAAGAACTCTAACGCCTGTGACGTTCACACCACAACCCTAGATTCCACAAATCCCAATTTATCAATTCACCCTAGAATTATGCTCATATTCACATTCCTAGACCTATTCACCCTTTAAACTAATTAAAATACCAATCGACATCATAAACAACTTCCTCACCTCAGTTTGGGATGGTGCCTGGGATCCTCAAAATATAATTCTTCTCTAGTTACATTGAAGAGAATCGCCACAAGGCCTTAGATACAAAGTCTGATCGTCGATTGGGCGAATCTAAAGTGATAAAATGAAGAGAGAGAGAGAGAGAGAGAGAGAGAGAGAGAGAGAGAGAGAGAGAGAGAGAGATTCGCAGCTGCAGGAGAGAGAAATGAGAGTTTTGAATTTTGTAACAAGAAAATGACATGCAGCCCATATATACCATTTTCTCTCTAGCAAAAACCGTTGATGGTTTTATAGGGTTCCCAGAAAACCATCGCCAATTTTCTCTTTAACCAGCCCATTTTTCACCATTTACCCTTTAACCTAGTCACGGTAAAACCATATAGTCGTCGAAGGTTTTCTTAACACTTCAGAAAACCGTCACCGGTTTTCTCCTCTCCAACCCATTTTCCTCTTTTCCTTATTTAGTTTTAATATTATATTTTTCGGGTCTCTACATCTCCCCTCTTTATAAAATTTTGTTCTCAAAATTATTTATCTATCTTATATACCAATCTTTGAGGAAAACTCACTGCAATTTTATTAATTACCCTCACTTATAGCGGAGGAATACCGTGGTTACAAGGAAGAGTTCTAGGAGATTACAATCATTTAAAGGAAAAGAAGACTCTCCCAAAACCATTTATAACCTATGCTACCCTATACCATGCAAGTCAAAGAAATACATACATTGCTATTTATTCTACTCTTAACATCTCATCTCTGATCTCCACTAAACAGATGTGGATATTGCTGGTGCATTAGTTCCTCTAATTCCCACGAAACCTCCTCGGCTGCATAATTACACCATAGAACTTTCACTAATGGAATTCTCATTGTGCGTAGCTCCTGCTCCTTTCGATCTAGAATCCATACAGGAACTTCTTCATAAGACAAGGCATCACCAAGCTCCATTGCCTCAAAGCTAATCACGTGAGAGCGATTTGGGACGTATTTCCTCAACATGGATACATGGAATATGTCATGAATTCTAGATAGAACTGGTGGTAAGGCTAACCTATAAGCAACCTGACCCACTCTTTCAAGTATCTCAAATGGCCCAATGTACCTAGGGCTCAGCATACCCTTCCTCCCGAACCTCATCACCCCTTTCATTAGTGCAGTTTTCAAAAATACATGATCTCCTACTCCAAATTCCAACTCTCGCCGGTGAGTATCGACATAACTTTTCTACTGACTCTGAGCTGTTTGGATTCTATCTCTGATGAGTTTGATTTTCTCTGAAGTTGTTGAACCAACTCCGGACCCAAAATCTATTTCTCCCCAATTTCATCCTAATACAATAGATATAGACACCTCGTGCCATATAATGCCTCATATGGTGCAATCCCAATGGTAGCCTGATAGCTGTTATTATAAGCAAATTCGACTAGTGGCATGTACTAGATCCAACTACCACCAATATCTAATACACAAGCTCGTAGCATATCTTCTAGTATTTGAATCATCCTCTACTTTTTTCCATTGGTCTAAGGTTGAGAGGTTGTACTAAATGTCAGTTGTGTACCCATGGCTCTTTGCAAACTTTTCCAAAACTGCGATGTGAACCATGGCTCGATCAGGGACGATGGACACCAACACTCCATGTAGTCTTACTATCTCCTATATATATATATATATATATATATATATCTGCCAACCTACTCATGAAGTAACCAACTCTGATGGGAATAAAGTGGGCAGTCTTTGTTAACCGTTCTACGACTACCTAGATAGCGTCTTTTTCGTCCAATGTTGGCAGTAACCCTGTAACGAAATCCATAGAAATATGATCTCACTTCCACTCAGGACTTTGGAGTGGCTATAATTGTCCCACCAGTCTCTGGTGCTCAACTTTTACTTGCTAGCACGTCAAGCACTACTCTACGTACTCAACTATCTCTTTCTTCATATTGCTCCACCAAAAGGATTCCCAAAGATCCATGTACACTTTAGTGCTTATTGGGTGCACCGTATACAAGGATCGATGCACCTCCTCCAAGATGGTTCTTTTAATTTTAGTATTTGCAAGTTCTCACGATATGGTACCAAACCTTAAAGCACCATTATATGAAATAGTAAAATTAGCTCCCTATCCACTCTATACTTTATCTCTAATCTTTACTAATTCTGCGTCTTACATTTTAGTAGTTTTAATTTTATCCAGCAAAGTTAGCAGAAGTACCATGCTAACAATAAATGCCTGGTGCTCTCCCTCTACCAGCTCTACCCTAAGCCTTTCCAAATCCATTCCGATTTAATGTTGTATCACCACTGCTAACATAGAGACATTCCCTGACTTCCAACTTAAGGCATCAGCTACCACATTTTCTTTCCCTGGGTGGTAACTGATGGTATAGTCGAAATATTTAATTAACTCCAACCATCTCCTCTGCCTCATATTCAACTCTTTTTATGTGAAGAAATATTTTGAACTCTTATGATCTATAAAGATCTTTCATTTCCCACCATACATATAATGCCTCTAGATCTTTAAGGCGTACACCACTGCAGCCAACTCTAAATCATGCGTCAGGTAATTCTTTTCATATTCTATGAGTTACCGAGAAGTGTATGCCACAACCTTTACTTGTTGCATCAATACACATCCAAATCCTCTTAGAGATGCGTCACTATAGATCACATAATCCACATCCCTTGATGGAATGGTCAAAACTAGTGCGGTGATGAATCGCTTCTTCAACTCCTGAAAACTTTGCTCACATTC
Organism: Malania oleifera; assembly: GCF_029873635.1. NCBI lineage: Eukaryota > Viridiplantae > Streptophyta > Magnoliopsida > Santalales > Ximeniaceae > Malania > Malania oleifera. The sequence continues at coordinate 68,357,040 of NC_080422.1, read as the reverse complement.
ATCGGTCCACTCGAACTTCACACTTTTCCTTGTGAGCCTTGTCAAAGGACTTGATAATCTGGAAAAATCCTCTACAAACCACCGGTAGTATCCCGCCAGACCCAAGAAACTTCGGATCTCCTGGACATTCCTCGGTCTTGTCCTGTTCACCATCGCTTCTATCTTGCTCGGATCTACCCAAATACCATCCCTAGAAATCATATGTTCAAGAAACGTAACTTCCCTTAACTAGAATTCACATTTTTTGAACATAGCGTACAACTTATTTTCTCTCAACACCTGTAGCACCATCCTTAGATGATCTTCGTGCTCCTCGAAACTCTTCAAGCAGACCAGAATATCATCAATAAAAACAACAATGAACTGGTCCTAATACTGATGGAATACCCTATTCATTAGGTCCATAAACACTGCTAGTGCATTGGTTAATCCAAAGGGCATAACCAAAAACTTGTAGTGGCTATACTTGGTTTGGAAAGCTGTCTTTAGAACATCTTCTACTTTAATTTTTACCTGATGGTATCCCGACTGAAGATCAATTTAAGAGTAGACCTGAGTTCCCTGGAACTGATCAAATAAGTCATCAATACGAGGAAGAGGATACTTGTTCTTTACTGTCACTTTATTTATCTCTCTGTAGTTTATACACATCCTCATCATCCTATCCTTATTCTTTACAAATAAAACTGGTGCTCTCCAGAGCGACACACTAGGCTTGATAAAACCTGTCTAATAATTCTTGCAACTGATCCTTCAATTCTTTTAATTCAGTTGGAGCCATTTCGTAGGGTGCTTTAGAAATTGGTGTTGACCCTAGATGTAAATCGATAGCAAACTCAATTTCACGATCCGGTGGTAAACCAGGTAACTCTCCTGGAAAAACATATGAGAATTCCATAACTACTAGAATATCAGCAAGTTTCAATTCTCCCTCTAGCATTTCCTTTATACAAACTATGTATCCCTGGCAATCGTCCCGGAGTAGTCTCCTTGCTTGAATAGCTGACACCAACTGGGGTGAGGCATGCATACAAAACCCAACGAATCTGAGTTCCTGCTCTCCAGGAGGCCTAAATACCACCTATTTATGATAACAATCAATATTGGCATAGTTACCTGCTAGCCAATCCATACCCAAAATGTTAGCCTTGTTGTATTCCCACGAAGGGGGTGAATTGGGTATTTGAAATTAATTCCAAGGTTTAGCTAATCCAATAGCAGTATTTCACAACCTAGGGTCATTCTATTTACACATAAACCCAAACGCATAGATAATATGCAAAAGTTAAATCATGCATGACATTCATAAAATAACGTATGCTTGTAGAAAATAAACTATGGAAAAGTAAAGTGCACACGATATTTTATTGGGGTTCAACCAATTGTGCCTACATCCCTGCCTCTAGCTTACAAGCCTGAGGATTCCACTAACGCTCATTTAACAAGTGGAGCGGCACAGGTTACAACCAAGCCAATTAATAGGGCTGACCTCAACCTACACCTTACTAGGATGGTGCACCTAGCTTTCCTAATTGGGCTAAGACAATTCGAGAATATTCAATAAGACTAGACTCCCACTTCAGGCCCACGCCTAGAATACAACAAATGTATAAAAAATTTACATACACGGAAATGTTTCTTACACTAAGCAGGTATGTACTACAATACGCACAGTATAATCATTCAACCACACATCAACAATATAGGAATTGCAAGCTCGGTGATGTGATTTTGTGCATGCAACACTTAGCAATTTATAATCTCAAATATGCTCAAGAGTGTTCTAACAAGCTAATCTTTGAAACAAGATATAACAACTCTCAATAATAGAATAGGGTTTCAAAGATGCTAGCAATAATATTCAAACCAACTCAAAATATTTTCCTCAATGAAATAAGCACAAGAGTTGTTTGAAAAATATAGCTTGTAAAATACTTTGCACACAAAAAATTATTACTTAAAGGAATCTTGCAATAACAATGCTAAGAGCCTCAAGCTAATAAGCTTTTCCCAACACAAGATTTATCAAGTTAAATCTGTTGGAAATATTCTTGCTTAACTCTCAAAAATCAAACAATCAACAACCATAAAGATGAGTGTTTTAAGCAATGTAAAATAAAGCACTAGCACATTTAGGAACTCTCACAATGCTTGAATGATCATGGAAATTAGTGTATGAGAGTATTTTGAAGTAGTATATGAAAAATAGGCTTTTAAAATTTTAGAGGATTTTTCGCTAATGATCTTGCTAATCTTGTCATAATTTTCACAAATGAGCCCATATATATAGAAGTAGGGCAAATTATAACCATTAAGGACATGGGGGGAATTATTAATATTGTTTTAAAACCGTTAAGAAATATTAACCCCATTTAACCGTGCTTAACCATGGTAAAAATAAAACAACCTGAGAAAATGAAAAAAAGTCAAATTTTGAAGTTCGGTCATCTAAGCATGGGTTCGATTTGTTAAACCAAGGCGATTTCCACACTGTCTGAGATTCGGGTGCTCGGTCTAAAGTTCAGTTAACTGAACTCATGTGTTCGGTCACCCGAGTCTATTTTGAACATATAAGTTCAGGCTACCGAGTTGTTAGGAAAGGTCAGATCAGCGGTTCGGTTGCCCTAGGACACTATGGTCAAAATTGTTCAGTCACCCGAAACCAAGTCAACCTTCTAACCAATCAAGGGTTCGGTCGCCCAAAGTGTTTTGAACACTAAGGGTTTGGTTGCCTTAATCCTCACAAATTTTGCCTATAAGTCCGGTTTTTCTCCAATTAAATCTCCTGATAATATAAGTGATTATAGGGATTATTTTATGTGTATATGCAAGGACCTAAGGTCTTTCTAAGGTCTTTTTGAGGACACCAAAAAAATCCAGCGTCGGTCAACTGAAGGGTGATCCCTAAGGCTAATCTATGGTCTTTGAGTTTACAATAACATACATGCATGATATGCAGAGATTATTACAGACATTTTCTTATATTTTCTATTATGAACCCGAATAGTGCCATAAAATGAATTACAACATAAAATAATCTTCAGGGTCTTCAGACTTTACTTCATGTTCCATCAATTGATCTGCTAATATAAGCCCGCACACAAACTAGATAGCGATCAAATAATTGAGTATTTTACATTATTAAAACCGGGTATAACCTATGAGGTCAACACAAAATCATATCAAATCCCTGCTTATCTAATACAACAAGATCAATAGGTAATACTCTTCCCTGAATGCCCATTGGATACTCTCTAAGCACCTTTCGACACCTCACTACTGTCCCTGTAGGTGTAGCTACTAACAGCTTGGTGTCTAACAATTGGGTTTCTATCCCACATAATTTGACATAGCCCATAGACATGAAAGGATGTGTGGCCCTTGAGTTAAATAAAACAACTTTATATGATAAAATAGTAATAGTACCTATAACGACATCACCCGTCGCGTCAGCATTTCCCGGTGTTATCGCGTAGACTCTCACCGAGGTTGTATTCCTCTATTGGCCTCCTAGGGGTGCCTGATTATTTCCCCAAAATGGTCTAAGAGCTGGTAAATTTGCTGGCTGAGCTTAGCAATTTCTCACAATATATCCTAGCCATCCACACCGATAGCAAACATTCTCTTTTACCCGACAATCTCCCATGTGCCTCCTGCCACATCTAAGGCGGATAGGACAAGCCTACCCGCCCTGATATCCACAGTTTCCCGTCACTTGCCTCTAGCCACCACCGTACCGATCTCCCTCCATGATCCCCGACTAGTACCTGCTTGAAATTTCAAGAGGCGTGGGCCTTTTTCTCTAGCTCTGTATCCCAAAACCCCTCTGCCTACTCACCTTTGCTATAATAGCTCTGTCAACCAACTTTGAGAAATCTTGGAATTTTAAAATAGCCACCTGTTCATAGATTTCTTGCCTAAAACCCCTCTTAGTTGAGAGAAAGCAAGCAAATTTCATTCATATATATGGTGCAACAAATAGATATCTTGGGACTGATGAATTTACTAGAATGCTTTTATTTCATGCCTCGTTGAAGGATAGGGTGAATATGTGGTTTAATTATTTGAGACCTCACTCTATATCTAATTGGGCTGATATGGAGCGTGAATTTCTACATAGGTTTTGTCCCTTACAAAGAACTCAAATTTTGCAAGAACAGATCATTCAGTTTGTGCAGAAGGGTGATGAAACTTTTCAAGCTTGCTGGGAGAGGTTCAAGGATCTATTAAGTACTTGTCCACATCACAGGTTTGAATCATGGAGGTTAGTTAATTGTTACTATACAGCTCTTACTCCTAATTATAAAAACCTTGTCCAAACCATGTGTAATGGAGAACTCTTTAGCAAGGAACCGGATCAGGCACTATCATTCTTTGATTACCTAACCGAAAGTGTCCAACAATGGAATGCACGATACAATCATGCATCCATGACAGTACAACCTATCAGTGCAATCAGTGGTGGAGATAATTATGAGCCAACATATTACCCAGACACTCTTCCGCTTCAGTATCAGCCACAATAGATCCCTCAAAGTTATGTGCCATCAGAATTTTAATCTAATGCGGCACTTGCTCCACTGGGGATGTCTCTTGAGGATGTCTTCCAGAAATTCATGCAAATTCAAATCAATCAGTATACTCAGGCCCTCAATGAATTGCGGGACACCGCTAATGCGATGAGCACACAGTTGGATATCTTAGAAAAAAGGGAATTTCTTGTGGAACCTCAGTCTAGTCCTCAAAAATACCAGCAGCAACAATAACAAATACATAATGTTTCTCTTGAGACAGTGGAGGTCGTCATTACTTCGAGAATCAGAAAAGAAGTTTCCTAGGCTGAGATGCTCATCGATAAACAACCAGTTGTCCTAGTACCTGAAGTTACAGTTGAGACAGATGAAGTCAAAGAAAAACCAGAGGAAGCGGACCTAGAAGTGAAGCAGTCAGTTAATGAGGAGGCTGATACTAATAAGGAATACCAACCTGTGGTACCTTTTCCTCAGAGCTTGGCAGTCGTGGAACTGTCACTCCCAACTGAAATAAATGTCAAAGAGTCCAATGCTGAAGCAAATCCTCGTAGCAGTAAGATGATTGATACACCCAATAAAGAGGGTGAGTAAAATGGTAAAGGTTTAGCTTTCAAGGAACCAGGTAAAACTTTTAATGCTAATGCTTTTGAAGAACTAAATATAACCGTTCTAATAACTTTTCCTCAAAAACTAGTTTGTAAAGAAGTAAATATCCTGGAAAATATGCTGAATAAAGATCCGTTCTAGTTAAAACAAGAAAGACAATCAACACATGTATTGTCTGGTATTTTGAAGAGTATTAATTCATTTGAGGCTGACTTTCATACAGGCATGAAGAATGATTTAGTGTAGCAGCTCAAATTTGGAGATCCACTAGTTCAATTTATAGACCTGCACCCACTAGATGAAATTCCTCCAAAGCCTCCGCCAGACAATTGTGATGTTTTTCTTTCCCTTCTTTTCATTTTATTTTACCTTATTTTATTTTTAGTTAATTTTTAGGTACATTTTTTTGTAGTTTTAGTTTTTCTTTTCCATTACTTCTCCACCTAGGTACACCCTACTTCTCCCATGCATATCTTTTCTATCTCCCTTATGCTTTCACATTAAGGATAATGTTCCATTTTAGTTTGGGGGGTGACAATATTCATGAGACATGGTGCATGTCTACTTGCTGGGTTTTATATTAATTTGAAAAAAAAAAAGAAGAAAAGAAAGAGTATTGAGAAATTACACTGACTTATGCCATGATTAACACTGACCTATACCCTTCACATACTTGCATATAACCTAAGAATTACACACTTTAGTCATTTATGTGTAGTTTCTCTTCATATGACTTTGTAACTCCATGAAGAATTGATTGGTAGTACACTCATGTTAATCTGGCTATATAAAATCTTGTATTTACACGACATCTCATGAGGCTAAATAGACACATTCACGTGATTCATTGCACTTAGGATTCCTGGCGAGCACTGAGAGAACACTCGTGGGGAATATGATACCTTGTGAGATATCCTTGAGCTATTTATCATCCTTTTAAGTGTTAATGTCAAATCAGAGTTCACAAAACTCGGTTCTCTTTTCTTCTAGACGATTCTTTGTACACTAGCCTTTGTTTTTGATTTTCTAGCCTAGAGATGGTATCTAGTGAGGAGATAGAAACATAGGTCTTGTAGCATACTCAACATGCAAAGGCTGAACCACCCCTAGAAACAGACTTAGTTCGTGGACCACTGTTCGAGCTTAATTCCCATTGGTGGTATGACGATAATGAAAGAAGTGTAATGATTGTCCTAATTGACTAAAAAAAGAAAAAAATTGAAGAATAAGCAGAAGAAATAATAAGAAATAGAAATGCACATGAAATGAAATGTTAATGCCTGCTTCACAGAAATACCACAAAAATTCAAGGACACAACACATGTTCTCCATGTATGAAGATTCTTCAACCGCTTAATGCCTCAGATGTATGCACGTCAAGTTTTTGAATAAGTTGATCTAGGGTGGTCTCGGTTGGACATGTCGAGTAGGTGAGAAGATGCCAGGGTAAAGGACCCGATGCCTCACAAACAGGCTGGAGCTTTTCAAACTAGTCCACTTCATACATTTAGCGTTTGTTCCTTACAATATATGGGATATTTGATTGCGATGCTCCTCCTCACATATGATAAGTGAACCCATTCTTTTTGAGTATTATTAAGGGTATACCAGTTAGGCCGAGTCAAAACGACTGTTTTATAGGTTTCCATTGGTATCCTAGGTGTAACGAGTCATACACATGCATTACACATACCTTGAGACTTCGTCTTGTTTATACTCAGAATTATATAACTACATTAACTTTGAATTGTATTGCCGGTTAACTTCATGTGAGTATATTGTTCTTAATTTCTATACAACAATGAAACTTGTATGAATGACTTACTTCAGAGATGTGTGCATTGTATATGATGAGCTTGTGTGAAATTTGGTTATATTCCTACATGGGAAAAGGTATCGTTGTGTCGCATGTGCACTCATGTTTGTTGGAGTTAGTATTTGTGGATACCGCCCTGAAATTCATTCACGTTATTTGCTAGAGACTAGCAAAATATTAGTTGGGGGGGTGGTGTGATTACGCACTTAAACTGCATAATTAGGTAGTTTAATTCATGCATTGGAGCTTATATTTTTAATAAAATACCTAATTACTTTCAATATTTTAACACGGTGTCCTATTTATAATCTTTGGTTTTTATTGAGTACTTTATGAATTTTCGCATTTTTTTTTTCGTAGGAAAATTATCGGGAGCTAAAACTGGCATCAGTTCGTAATTCGTTCATAATTTTTCCATTCGAATTCTGATTGAGATGATTCAAATTAAAGAGAAAGATGAGAAGATTATCTACAACTTCTGTGTTTTAAGCTTCGAGTGATACAGCCTCTAAAATGATCAAACTCGGGCTTGTTTGCAAGGAAACAAAAAGAAGGAAAGAATATATATATATATATATATATATATATATAAATTTTACCTTGACATGACCCAGCCATGCAGTTGGGTCCGGATCTTCCTTAGCTGGGTGTAGGGCAGCCTCCCTACTCCCCCTTTTTATTTATTCTTTTTTTTCCCTTCTTTAGCAGCGCCCCCTTCTCCTTCTCCTTCTTGGCTCCTTCTTCCTCCTTCCCTTCTCTCTCTCGGCTACTACTAAACCAGCCGAACCTACTTCTTCCTTCTCTTCCCCTACTCCCTGCTACCTTGCTGCCATAGTTTCTAAACCTATAACCTTCCTGCTGCTTAAGACCACCACCCCACAGCTAGCCACACCCGAGAGTTGCCACTGCCCATGGCTGCTGTGCCGTTGCTGCCATACCCCAGCTTCCCTCCCAATTCTTGTTGCGTCTCTCTATCTCAAGTTCTCCAGAGTTCGTTCGGCGGTTGCTCGTCTCTGGCTAGTCATTTTCGACTTTGTTCACAACCCCTTAACTCCAACCAAACTCCCTTGCTGTTGCTGCTATAACACACGGCCAATTTCGCTGCTGCAATAGCACCCGAATCTCTCTCTCTCTCTCTCTCTCTCTCTCTCTCTCTCTCTCTCTCTCTCTCTCTCTCTCTCTCTCTCTCTCTCTCTTTATTTTCACTTCATCTTTTATACTTTCTTTAAATATTGGTAAGTTTTTATTTGTATCTCAATTGAAGTTCAACCTTGGATTGTATATTGAGATATTTTTATTTAAGTCACTTTAATTTCTTTCTTTTTCTTATTTAGTCTTGTATTTAGATTAAAGTTGTTTTTCTTGTTTGCGTGAATTAATTTTTGTTTGACTATGTTCGGTTTGATTTCTTGAAAAAAAAAAAAAAAAAAGGAGAATAAATACAAAAGAAAAATATTTTCTTTAGGATTTATATTAATTGTCTTCCTTAAAATTTAAATTTTGGTGAGTTTGATTTAGTTTGAGTTTGATCTTATTAAAGTCCAATTTTTTAGTGTTCCATTTATGGTATATTTCTCGAAGTCTCGAACTCCTGTTTACGTTCTTGATTGCACTTAAATTGGTGTTATTTATATTTGTGATTAGTTGCATTCCCAGTCTTGCGTGTTTTAATTACTGGGAAAATTAGCATTTTTAATTTTTGTTCCGAAAGTTTACACAAGTTTCAATTCTTCCCTGATTAATTATAGGATTTTTATTTCTCTTTATTAAAATTAGTGCGTATTAGGTTTAGAATTTAAATTGCATGTTCGTTTAATTTGTCAAAAGAAATTTTAAACAATCTAGAGAACCTGAATCTGAACTGAGTTCAGTAACTTTTTATTTTCGATTGGAAATACATAAAATTTGGAATTTAATCGCATTCGCTAAGGAGATGATCTAGCCTTTGGGTTGAATATTATACGATAGAACTCCTATACTTGGGATAGCTTCCAAGCTGCTCATTTTTTGAGTGAGTCAAAGATTTAAATCCTAAAAGAAATAACTCTATCAACTACTAACTTAAGAGATAATACTAATTAAGAAGTGAAAGAGCACAAATAAACCTTAATAATAACTTCCTAGCACAATTTAAAAACTAAAAATTTAATTTAAAATTTACTAAAAAAATACAATTATTCAATTAATTAAAAGTAATAACAAAATAAAACTAAAAGAAGAGAGGAGAAAGAAGAGAAAAAGGAAGAGATAGAGAGAGAGAGAGAGAGAGAGAGAGAGAGAGAGAGAGAGAGAGAGAGTAGAAAAGCAGACCGTAGGGGACAAGAAGTAGCAGGGGCTGGCCGTGGTGGCTAAAGGAACAACAACAGCAAGAGGACTTCTTGGTTGCAGCAACTCGAGCAGAGAAGAAAAAGGAGTGTAGCAGTAGTGGCACAGCAGCAGATTTGGCTTTAGCAGGAGCAATACAGCAAGGAGGACCTTCTAGCAGCAGCAACATGGCTGCAGAGAGTTCCTCGGAGTAGCAGGAACATGCCTCGGTTTGCAGCAGCAGCCAATAGGACTTCAGCTCGACTAGGTTCTCGGGTTGCAACAAAGGAGGGAAGGCTATAGTAGAGGAGTTTGGATGCTTGTGCGGAAACTGCACAGCAGCAAGGGGGCTATCCACGAATAGCAAGGAAGGAGCCGAGAAGAGGATAAGGAAAAAGAAAGAAAGGGGAAATGGAGAGAAGGAGAGTAAAGGAGAGGGATTCGGATTTAACAGCAGGGGAAGGAAGAGAGGGAAAAAGTTCAAAGAGACAGAGGAAAGAAAGGAAGCAAGGGAGAGTTGGAGAGTGTACAGGGAAGAGAGAGGGGAGACAAGGGAGAGAAGGGAAAGGGAAGAAGCAAAGGGAAGGGAGAGAAGGAAGAAGAAGAGAGGGGGTCGGGGGCTTCCTGTTGAAGAGAAAAAGAAAAAAAAATTATAAAGGGGAAGGGGGAGGCCAGTCCTACCTAGCGCACCAGCCAAGACCTGGACCCAGCTGCATGGCCGGTTCACATCAAGGTAACTATTATATATTTTTCTTTTCTTTTCTTTTTCTTTTGCTTCTCATTTTCTTCTTTATTCTGTTTCCCAAGAAATGAGGGCGATTTTGACCATCTTAGAGCCTGCATCACTCTAATCTTAAAACACAAATGTTGTAGATATTTTTCTTGAATTTCCACAAAGTTTTGAATCGTCTCAATCTAAGCTCGAATGAGAAAATTATGCATAGATTACGAAGTAGCGTCAGTTTTAGCTTCCAATAATTGTCATGCCAAAAAAAATACCAAAAATTCATATTTTACTCAATAAAACCCAAATATTATAAATAGGACACCATGCTAAAACATTGAGAGTAATTAGGTATTTAATTAAAAATATAAGTCTTAATGCATGAATTAAAGCACCTAATTGCGCAATTTAAGTGCAGAACCACACCCCTAACTAACATTTTGCTAGTCCCTAGCAAATAATGTGAATGAATTCCAGGGCGGTATCCACAAATACTAACTCCAACAAACATGAAATGAATGCACATGTGACACAACTATACTGTTTCACATAAAGGAATATAACCAAATTTCACACCAGCTCGTTCATATTTAATGCACACAACTCCAAAGCACGTCACTCATGCAAGTTTCATCATTATATAACAATTAAGAATAGTATACTCATATGAAGTTAACCGATAATACAATTCAGAGTTAATGCGGTCATATAAATTCACGTATAGACAAGTGAAATCTTGAGGAATGTGTGATGTGTGTGACTCGTTACACCTAGGATACCAGTGGACACCTAAAGAACGATCGTTTTGACTCAGCCTAATTGGTATACCCTCAAAAACACCAAAAGGATAGATTCACTCATCATATGTGAAGAGGAATTTCACGATAAAACATCCCACATATTGTAAGGAACAAACGCTAAATGTATGTAGTGGACTAGTTTGAAAAGGTGTCAGATCCTTCACCCTAGCATCTTCTCACCTACTCATCATATCCAACCAAGACCACCCTAGATCAACTTATTCACATTCATGGTGTGGATACATCTAAAACATTAAGCGGTTGAAGAGTCTTCATATGTGGAGAATATGTGTCATGTCCATAACTTTTTATGCAATTCTATGGAGCAGGTATTAATCTTTCATTTCATGTGTATTTCTAATTTTCTTATTGTCTCTTATGCTCATTCTTCAATTTCTGTCTTTTTATTGTCAATTAGGACAATCATTACACTTCTTTTATTATCTCCTTGCCACCAATGGGAATTAAGCTCAAATAGTAGTCCATGAACTAAGTTTATTTCTAGGGGTGGTTCAGCCTTCCCATCTTGAGTAGGTTACAAGACCTAGCTTTCTATCTTCCCACTAGATGTCACCTCTAGGCTAACAAGTCAAAAACTGAGACTAGTGTACAAAGAATATCCAGAAAAAAAAAAAAAAGGAAATTTGAGTTTCATGAACTCCGAGAGTTGACATCAAAAACCCAAAAGAACGATAAATGGCTCAACAATACCTCATAAGGTGTCATAGTGACCACGTGCGCTCTCTTAGTGCTCACAAGGAACCCTAAGTGCTACAAATCACGTGAATGTGAATTTTCAGCCTCATGAGATACCATGTAAATACAAGAGTTTATATAGCCAGAGTAACATGAGTGTACTACCAATGAATTCTTCATGGACTTAAAAAATCATATAAAGAGAAACTACACATAAATAATCCAAGTGTATAATTCTTAGATTATGTGCAAGTATATGAAGGGTATATGTCAATGTTAATCATGACATAATCATTTATTCTCAATACTCTTTATTTCTTTCTTTCTTTCTTTTATTAATTAACTAATACAAAACTTGGCAAGTAGACGTACATAGTGTCACATGAAAATTCTCACGGCCCCCCCCCCCCAAACTAAAGTGGAACATTGTCCTCAATCTGAAATCATAAAGAAAATAGAAAAAATGTGCACGGGAGAAGTAGGGCATACCTAGGTGGAGAAGTAATGGAAAATAAAAACTAAACTATAGGAAAATGTACCTGAAAATTGGCTAAAAATAAAATAAGGTGAAACAAAATGAAAAGAAGGGAAGAAAAACATCACAATCTACATGGCAAAGGCTCTAGAGGAATTTCATCTAGTGGGTGCAGGTCTATAAGTCGAACCGGCAAATCTCCAAATTTGAGTTGCCACAACAAATGTGTCTTGTTACCTACACAAAAGTTAGCCTCAAATAAATCAATATGTTCTAAGATACCAGAAAGAACATGTGCAGATTACCTTCCTTGTTTTAACAAGAAGGGATCGTTAGTTACTATATTTTCTAGGGATTTCATTTTCTTAAGAACCAGTTTTTGAGGCATAGGTATCAAAATAGATGCCTTTGGTTCATCAGAAGCATTAGCATTAAAAGTTTACTTGACTCCTTGAAAGTTAAATTCTCACCATTCTACGCACCTTTTTTATCTAGTGTACCAATCATCTTACCACTGCGGGGATTTGCTTCCGCATTGAACACCTTGACATTTATTCCAGTAGAGGGTGACGGTCCACGGCTACCAATCTTTGAGAATAAGGTACCACAAGTTGGTACTTCTTATTAGTCTCAGCCTCCTTATTAACTAACTTCTTCACTTCTAGACTCGTTTCATCTGATTATTTTTTGACTTCCTCTGTCTCAGTCGTAACCTCTGGTGCAAGGACAACTAGTTGTCTATTGATGAGCATCTCAGGTTGGGAAACTTCTTTTCAACTTCTCGAAGTAATAACGGCCTCCGTTAGCTCAAGAGAAACATTATGTATTTGTTGTTGTTGCAGCTTGTATTCTTGAGGACTAGGCTAAGGTTCTACTGGAAATTCCCTTTTTTTTAAGATATCCAACTGCGTGCTCATCGCATTAGTGGTGTCCCGTAATTCATTTATGGCCAGAGTATACTGATTGTTAGTTGTGATTTGAATCTGCATGAACTTCTAGAAAACATCCTCAAGAGACTTCTCCGGTGGAGCAGGTGCTGCATTAGATTGAAATCCTGAAGGTTCACAGCTCTGAGGGATCTATTATGGCTGATACTGAGGCAGAAGAGTTTTTGGATAATATTTTGGCTCACATTTATCTCCACCACTGATTGCACCGATAGGTTGTACTTCCATTGGTGCTTGATTATATCATGTAGTCCATTGTTGGATACTTTCAGCTAAGTAATCAAAGAATGATAGTGCATAATCTGGTTCCTTGCTGAAGAGTTCTCCATTGCACATGGTATGGACAAAATGTTTGCAATTAGGAGTAAGAGTTGTATAGAAATAATTGACTAACCTCCATGATTCAAACCCGTGATGTGGACAAGTACTTAGCAGATCCTTGAACCTCTCCTAGCAAGCCTGAAAAGTTTCATTACCCTTCTACATAAACTAAATGATTTGTTCCTGCAAAAATTGAGTTCTCTGTGAGGGACAAAACCTATGCAAAAATTCACGCTTCATATCAGCCCAATTAGAGATAGAGTGAGGTCTCAAAGAATTAAACCACATCTTTGCCCTATCCTTCAAAAAGGCAAGAATAAACGAAATCTAGTAAATTCATCAATTCTAGCACGAGAGAAAAAAATTATTGCAAGTCAACTCAAACTCTGTCAGGTGCCGATAAGGACACTCAGATTTCATCCCATAGAATTGAGGAATCATTGACATCCTCTTGCACTACATCATGAAGTTAAGTTCGTCATTAGGTAAAACAGTGTAAGATGGTGCAATGGTGTATGTGAGCTGCAAAAAATCCATAAGCGTGTGTGGTGCAGGTGTAGCCAAATTTTCTTCAAAGCTTAATTCCTTTTTTTTTTCTTTTTTTTTTCTCTTTTTTTTCAGAAGAAAAATTAAAATGATGGGAAAAACACTAAATTGAGACTAAGACTGACATTCCCCGACAACGGCTCCAAAAACTTGACTAACTCTAAAAATGAGTAGTTCGGAAGCTATCCCAAGTATAGGAGTTTTATCATTTAATATTTAGCCCAAAGTCAAATCGTCTCCTCAGGGAATGCAATTAAATCTCAAATTTTACGTAATTCCAATCAGAAAATAAGAAACAAAAAGGAATTGAACACAGTTCAGATTTGGTTTTTTGGGATTGTTTGAGATTCTTTTGATAAATTAAACGAACACACATTGAATTTAACAACGAGAAACTGAAATCCTACGTTTAATAGCCTAACAAAAATTGAAACACGTGTTTGAACTTCAAAATAAAAATCAAGGAGATATCTTTCCTACTTAATTTAAGCACAAAATAAAAAAAAATAAACTCATTCAAATATAAATTCAACAATAGCAAAATTTCTAATGCACTTAAGAACTCAAACTAAACACAAAATTTTAACAACTAAACGATAAACTTAAACACGAAAAAAAAAATCAAATTTTAATTAAGCCGACTTTAAATTAAATAAAACACAACAAGATTTAAATCCTAAAAGAAATAACTCAATCAAATACTAACACAAGTGATAATACTACTTCGGCTAGAGTAGGTTCTCGGGTTGCAGCAAGGAGGGAAGGCTACAGCAGAGGAGCTCAGATGCTTGTGTAGAAACTACACAGTAGCAAGGGTGGCTATCCATGGACAACAAGGAAGGAGTCGGGAAGAGGATAAGGAAAAAGAAAAAAGAGGGGAGAAAGAGAGAAGGAGATAAGAGGAGAGGGATTCATATTTAGCAATAGGGGAAGGAAGAGAATTAAGTTAAAGAATTCATAAAAAGTTTTAAAAGAAAGTTTAAAACCCAATTCACCCCCCCTCTCTTGGGACTACACCTTAGTTATCATATACCAATTCAATATATAAACTACTATGCAAATATTTAAACAAATAAATCAATCTCAGTATTACCAATCATTCAATGCCTATAAGCAGTATAATCAGAGTAATGAAAAATATCATATAGGTGTGGAAAATGAATTGCGGATAAATAAAGCTGACACTAGATATGATATCGGGGTTCGGCCAATACTGCCCATGTCCCCGCCTCTAACTCGCAAGTCTAAGGAGTATAACAAATGATTCTCCTTAAAAAATAGTTTTTCAAATCAACGTGTAAGGAGAATGAGTAGTATGCTTTGAATGATTGGAAGAATTTAAGCAATATGAGGAGTAAAAGTAACAAAAATTTTAGAGAATTTTTTTAATGATTTTTTGCTAATCACCCTCTAATTAAGACAAATAGGAGAGTATATATAGACATTTATGGAAAAATAACCATTGGGTAAACGACGGACTTTTTGAAAAATATTAATGAGTTTAACTAAATTTAACCTCAGTTAATTGCGGTAAAAAATTTGCCAACCCAAGAGGTTTGGTTGCCTGACGCTTAGGGTCGGTTGCCTAAATAATCACAATAGCTTTCAGGCAATTTTCCAATTTGGTCGACCGTGGAAATACTCGGTTGGCTAAATCAAACAATTTTCCAAAGCTACGTGGTTTTGGTCACCTGGTGAGTCGATCAGTTTGTCGAGTCTTGAACTGGATCGGCTAAATTCAATTTGAACTACGAATTTGGTGGCTGAGGAAGGTGAAAGGTGTCACATCCAAGGTTCGGGCGACCGTGGATAGTATATTCAAAATATGTTTGGTCAGCTAAGGCCAAGTCAACATGTTGACTTTTAACTTGTTCGATTGATCGAGGCATTTATACTACCAAGGGTTCGGTCGACCGAGACCACTTAAAAGTGTGCATTTAAGTCCATTTTGGCCTCTGTGCTTCATCAATCTAGTGAGAATAAGCATATGGCATTTAAGTTAGAGGGGTGATGGTTCCTATAGTCATTCTAAGGCCACTTGAGTATAAATACTCATTATGCATGATATGTAGATTATTACAGACCATATTATAATTACAAACTCAAAAACCAAGTACAATTACAATAAAATTAACTGCCTTCTTCTTTTCTCTTTTGCTTATCTATCGTCCTTGGAGAACACCACATGAAATAGGATTTAAGATCCGTCTTGGCTTCCATTTTCTTTTCCCTTATGTGTAATCTTAAATATGAACCTATTCACATGCTAAATACACACATAAGTAGTTTGTGCTTTATTAGTATCAAAACAGAGATCGGACTCAAAAAGTCAACAACTTTGTGGAGAACTTGCTGGATATTGGGGAATTGTTGGAAGACCGATTATCTTTGATTTGAGGAACTATATTGATTGTCTTAGTTGGATTGAAAGTTCAGATTAAATTTGAATAATAAATATCACTATTGAAGGATATCTTGTGAAATAAATTATTTCATTGAAGAAAAATTGCAGGGCACTTACGATAATCTTTATGAAATTGATATTGTCTTTGATATATACTGAGAAGAAAATCTGATTTGGAATTTTATCTGTTGAAGTGAGTTGAATTTATTGTATCATCTTTACATTAGATTATTGGTTGATAAGGTGATTGATAAGAATTATATTGTTGGTTGTGTTGTGTGATTATAATCAAGTTAAAATGAAAGGGGATTGTGTAACTATAGTCAAACTAAATTGAAAAGGGCTATACTTAACTAAAGAGTTTAAAAAGAAATTTAAAACCCCAATTCACCCGCCTCATGGGAGTACACCTTAATTCTCAATAAATAGGATTTTACAATTCAAATTCAAATCTCAATATATCAATAGATAATCAGTATTCAAGATTAGTTTTCTTTTCAATATTTATGACTAAAAATATGAATATATAATTTTAGAATATTAATTTTAAGTACCCTATAATTTTCCTTCAATGAAATAACCAATTTCACAAGATTTACCTCAGTTGTGGTATTCAGAAATTCATTATTTAAATCTACTTTGAATTTTCAATCCAACAAATACAATCAATATAGTTCCTTGATTCAAAGATATTAAAAATTAGTGTTCCAGTAAATTCCCAATATCTAGCAAGTTTTCAACAATTAAATAAGCATACACACAAATTATATACTTGCAAGAATGTAAAAAGATTAAGGGAAGAAGGGTAGACCACCAGATTTTTTACAAGGTTCGGCTGGCAGCCTATGTCCTTGCCTCAAGCAATAGGTTGTGAGGAGTCCTCAAAGTCAAGGTGTTATCCCAAGAGGGGGGTGAATTGGGTTTATAAAAATTATTTTAAGTGTTAAACTTAAACAAACACACAAGAATGACTTAATTTTAAATCAACCACAATCCAAACACAAGTCGAATAACAATCATAAACCAAAAAATGATCAATCAACTAATCACAATACTTAACCAAATTGTGAAAGCTTGCAGCACTTTCTTATTTTAGCATTTTTCCAAATTTCAATTTATAGCCCTATATGAATGAATTTTTAAGCTCTTGTTTTAATCAAGATTCCTGCAAGTGGTTAATCAACATACTTTCTTTATGGTTTCCACAAAAGATTAACCAAATGTACTTTCTTAAATTAAAAGGTCTTCTTAATCTCAGTTTTTCAGCAAACCTGCACTTTGAACCACAATTTGTATATGTTGAAATTTAAATAGAAAAGGGTGGAGAGTGAGACCGAGATTTTTTATGAGGTTCAGCTTATTCCTAGCCTATGTCTTTGCCTTAGGCAAGACCACCTAAGGATTCCACTAACTCGTTCCTTTGCGGGCGGAACAAGCTGATTACAACCCTCCTTTAGGGTGGATTCCCCTCTCCATGTGATAGCTTACGCTCGGTTACAACAATCCAATCATCTGAACCATCAAGAAACAAGACACAAGAAACAAATTTCATTTGTACAAAAAATGCTCTCAGATAGAGCTAGTCAGTACTATTGAAATTACTATATACTTCAAAACTTAATATCAAAAGAAATAGAGTTGAAGCTCAAGAATAATATCGTCGAAATACTTCTCTAGATGGAAATCAGATTGTAGAGCTCAGATAAGAATGATCAACACTTTAGAATTTCAGTAATTCTCAATTTGCAAGAGTGAGCAAGAGAGAGCTTTGAGAGAACAAAAGAGCTTTTAGCTTGAGAGCAAATTTTGAATTGCTTGGTATATGTTTGATTTGTGAAAACATGTATTTATAGGCTCAAAAAGGTTTATTCGTGTTGCCTAATTTTACTTGGAGTATTTCCCAAGTTTTTACAAAATTTGGGGGACACAAGAAACTTAATTTTAAATTTTAAAACTTTTAAAAAATATAACCGTTGACAGTGTTCAGGCACATAAAGTCTCGGGGTTAGTCGCCTAATGTTCTTTAAAACTGAAATTTTTGAACTGAATACAAGGTCAGGCGCCCGAGGTGACAAGGGTCAGTCACCTTAGGGTACACTGTCTCTTCAGAAATTCATCAGAAAATTCTTTAGGCGTCTAAACTTATTCTTTAGTCACTCGGGAAAAACCTTCAGGCGCCTGAGCTTACACTTCAGTCGCCTAATCAGAAAAATTTTCTATCTTTCAAATTATTTTTCGAAAACACTTGGCTCTCTTGCTTTATAAAAACATTTTCTAGGGTTTTTAAAACAAGGTCTCTAAGTCTAAGACAAACCCTAATGAGCTTTAAAATATTTCCACATGATATTCAATATGAAGTACTTACATAATTCATCCTAAAGCCTTAAACACTCTAAGATTTAGAGTCTTCATATGAGTTTTTGCTTTGAGTCCTCTAAGACTTTGAGCTTCAGTTAACTTTAGGTTTCCAAATGCTTTGAATCATTTTGGCTCACTTGAGCTTTCTTTGGATCACTTTGAAGATAAGTGCGGCTTTATGGTCCTTGGTGATCTTGAACTTGCAATTCTTTTGATATTTTGAACCTTTTTCAATTAAGCCTTCTTGAAACATCATCACTTAACAATCAACCTTCATTTGTCATCATCAAAACGATATTCAAAAGCCATGTTATGCAAACAATTCCTTTTCCCAAGTTTGTTGCTAGGTGAAGTAAAGCCTCTCTCTATTCAAGGTGGAGATCCCTCTATAACGAGAACAACCCTCTCGCTAGGCAACGATTCAACAATCCTGAATCGTCAAAAATAGAAACAAGAAACAAACTTTCTTCGTACAATGAAATACTCTCAAAAGAGCTTATTTGTACAATTTTAGAATCAATATACTTCAATTAAAATCAATAAAGAGATTGAAACTCATAATAATATCACCAGGGTTCTGATTTAAAAGTGAAGAAATCGAGAGATTGAATTGGAATTTCAATTGAAACTTCAGCAAGGGCACATAAACTCTTTTAGAAACTTTCAACAATATAATTTTAGAAATATGATTCATATGTGTGTTGTATGTTCTTGATAATTTATGAAAATATTAAGTTTATATAGAGTAATAAAGTTTCTTACCATTTTCCCCACGTTTTCTCTAAGTTTGGAAGCTAAGAAATCATTTTTGGAAACTTTAACATCACTATTTAAAAGTCATAACATGTACTTCGGTTGACTAAGGCTTGAGGGTCTATCGCTTAATTTTTTTTAAATTCAGCATATTCTAAAACCAATGCTGAGTTAGTTAACTGGACTTTAAGGGGTCAATCGCCTGCTCCAGTTTTGTTTGCTTATAAACAATTAAAGCAACATGCCAATCGTCTGTCCTGCTTGCTAAATCGTTGGTTTTTTTTTTTTTTTTTTAACAAATTTTGGTTTCAAAACTTAGCTTTAAACTTGTAAAACTTATTTGAGACTTTATGTAAATATTTTCCATGATTTAAAAATAGGTCTCTAAGTCAATGATATTTCCTAAGAGCTTCAAACATCCATATTGAAAGTGTGAAGTACTTACATGAGACTTTTATAAAATAAAACTTTCTAAGCACTAAGTATTCATATTTTAGCTTCCATTTTGTGTCCATCTTGAACACTTTCTTCAATATGCTTTAGCTTCATCATTACTCATAGCTTCAAGCAAAAGCTTTATTCAAGCTCTTCAAACACTCAAACTTGATCTTATGATAACATTTGAGCCCTAAAACTTTACTTAAACAAACATGTTAAGTGTTCTTGATTTGTTATCATCAAAACGAGATTAAACCTTGTTAGGCCAATAGGTGAATTTGATAATTTAAAATTCCTAGGTCAAGCATGTCCTATTTTAAAATCACAGCCAGTATTACACAACCTAGGGTCCTTCTAATCAATCACAAATCCAGCAGATATATGAACGTCCAAATAATTTAACCAAGTATTACAATTTTAGTATTTTCTCAATTACTTACAAACCAGTATTTAAACACAAATATAGTAATTTCAACAAGTAAATGTAAACATGCAAATACTGAAATGTAGAGAGTATAGGGAAAGAATAATGCAAGGTTTTTACTAGGTTCAGAAAATCGTGCCTACGTCCTCACCTCAATCCAACCTGCTTAAGGATTCACTATCTTGCTCACTTAACTAGGCAGAGCAAAAACGTTTACAAATTCTCCTTATTGGGTGGAGTCCCCCTACATCCCTTAACCGAACGGAGCCAAATCATTACAACCACTCCTTATAGGATGGAGCACCTCCTCCTCAGGCAATACTCCACGTCTAGAACACGGTTCACTGCCTGAACTGTAGGGATACAAATGATATGAAATAAATTTTGTGTACAACAAGATGCTTCTCAAAATAAGCTAATGTGTATAATATAAAACCAATGCACTCTTATATGATGAGATTTATGCTTAATAGAGTTTATACTAATTTTCTCTCAAAAGTATATGTATGGAATAATATGAGAGAAGAAGTTAATAATGATCTTTGATGTTAAAGATGATATATGCAATAAAAGCTGTCAAAGGTCTTAAAATCCCAAATGATATCTCCAAAAATATTTTTCAAAAATAACTATAGGAGATGCTAGGGTTTAGCTCACAAATAAATGTTTTGAATAAAAGCAAGAAGAGCTTTTGAATATTGCAATGGGATGCTTAAAGATTCACAAGCTATAAGAAGTTTCCCCAAAAATATTTATCAATAAAATAAGTGGGAAAAACTCTAAGCATAGTCTCAAAAATGATTTTTAAAATAAAAAATTAAGTGAGAGCAAATTCTTTAGAATTTGTTAATTTAGGTCTAATCCCAATGGGGTGAATTGGGTCTTTTAAAATTTAGGTCACTCAAGTCCTAATTTTGAAAACTTACAACCATACATGTACAACCTAGATGACAAACAATTTAGTGTGTGACTTAATTAAACAAACTGAATTTCCCAATTACTTAACACACATGCACCTCAAACAGATAAATAAGTGCAGGCAAAAATTAAAATAGCTAAGGGAAAGAGAGACGCACACTCAGATTTTTACAAGTTTCGACCTACCCTAGCCTACATCTTCACCTTGAGCAACCCACTCAAAGATTCCACTAATCCCGCTCCTTTAACTGGGATGGAGCTTCCCTTTACAGCCTACTGCTTAGAAGAGGCATAGCTTCCTCCTTAACCCGGTTCACAACTCGAACCATCAATACAATAATATTATTACAATTTTCCGAAAACTCAAACGCTTCTTAACAAGCTAATAAGTACAAATAAAATCCTAGTACAGACTCAATTGGTATAACTTGAAGCTCAATATAGTGTATGTAATATGATCAATAAGGTCTTTTCCAAAAACAACTATATGATCTTTGTACAAAGAATATATATGATAAATAAGCTTCAAAGATCTAAGTCAAATTTATGATCTTTATAAAAATATTTATATGATAAGTCTTCTGCAAAGATCTAAATCAAATATATGATCTTTATAAAAATATTTATACACTGAGTTTTCTGCAAAGATCTAAATCAAATATATGACCTTTGTAAAAAAATATTTATACAATGATTTTTTTGCAAAGATCAAATATATTTAACAATAATGAAGCTGAGATGAAATCTTTGAATAAAGAATAAACATGAAAGTTTTCAAAGATTCAGAACTTTAACAAATCCTTTTCAAAAAAAATCTTCACATAACATATATATATATATATATATATATTCTCTCACAATAAGTTTGTGAGAGAATATAAGCTTTGAAAATAAGATTGAATATCAAAACACAATACTTCATTAACCAAACTTCCAAGAACACGATCTTGATTGCAACAATACGAATGAATTCCCTTTGATCTTTAAAATCAACGTATGACTGCTTCAATAGAGTTTGAATCTGATAGAATGTAGGTAAAAGTGTTCAAGAGTTTTTCTTTAGGGTTTAGGGTTTGGTATATATAAGTATTTTGGGCCTTTGATTAGATTTCAACCGTTGGATCATTTTTTTGGCCTAAATGAACTTTTCAATTTTGTTTTGATGATAACAAAATGAAGGATAGTTTAACATGTGTTGAGTAGTTTTATTTCAGGTCTAAGTAAAAGGACACTCACGATTAATCATGGAAGTAAGTAGGAGATCAAAGTTAGTCAAGTGAAAGCTTGTTAGTATATTGAAGTAATGAACGACAAATGAAGAGCTTAAAGGCCAAGAAATTCTCAAAGTAAAAAGTGAACCTCAAGAGGCTACAAGACTTAGTGATTAAGGAGATCATGCCTAGAAGGATATTTGTAAGCACTTCAAGTCATCACTATTTGGATATGTGAAGCTCCTTAAGATACAAAGACTTAGAGACTAGCACTTGAAAAACTCTTGAAAATATTTTTGAAAAGTTATAATTAAGTTTTTCAAGTAAACTATATTTTAAAGAAATAAAAAAAATAGAAAATATTTGAAAAAGATGACTGCCCAGCCGACTAACTCGTGGAACTAAAAGTACCCAGCCGACTGATCATTATTAAATGTGGTTCAGTTAGCCGACTGACAGAAAACCTTCAGCAAAGTTAACTGTCCAGCTGACTGATTCAATGAACTAAAAATGCCCAACCGATTGATAATTTATTAGAATTAATTTTTGAGAGACCAAATGGTGTGAGCTGCCTATTCAGCTGACTGACTAGTGCAAAAAGTGACCCAATTGAGTGAATCAGTCGACTGACTCTACGGGGAATTTTTAAAATTCAAACCTATGGGATGATTTTCAAAATTAATTCTCTAATTTAATATCTTTTGAAAGGTTACCTAAATGCTTCATGTTAAATGAGGAAACTTTTCTTTAAGAAATCTATAAATACCTCCCTTGCTCAATGAAAAATACACTGAAGCAATACATGATTTCTATGCTAAAACTCTCGTAAAGCTTATTCTTGCTCATACCTTTGCTGGGAGGAAAACTCTATGAAATTGCTGGATTAAAAATAAGGGTTCGGTTCTGTGTTGCATCAAAATCTTTAAGAAAGAACCATTGGTGACTTCTAAACCTTGAGCTTCACATTTTCTATTTAGTTTTGGTTTTGAAGTATGATTTGAGATTTAACTTGTACAACTTGCTCTGTGTTTGAGAGTGTTTTTGTATGCAGATATCCATTCCTTTCTACAAGATCTTTTGACGGTTCAAGGTATTGTTGAATCATTGGACCAAGCATAGGCTGTTGCTTGGAGAGGTTTCTCTTCCTAGAAAAGAGGTTGGTTATTGTAAAGGTTTTTGTTCTACCCGGAAGGAACAAGGTAAAGTGAAATCCTTAGGTGGTTGGTCTAAGGCGAGGACTTAGGCTAGGGTAAGTCGAACCTCGTAAAAGCTGCGGTGTCACTCTCTTTCCCTTACTCTCTTTAAATTTCAGCAAAGATATAAACTATGTGGATGCTGTAATTCTTTCAATTATAAAAATAACGCATATTGGAAATTAAATTAACCAACGCCTAATTTGTTCTTGGGCTTGCGGAAACCAAAAGGGAGTACGTTGGTTAATATATTTTGTGGAAATCGTAAGAGAGTACGTTGACTGGTTAACGACCCAAAACCTATTAGCTGAAGGTCTATTTAAATTTTGATCTTGAAAAAGAGTTTGAATGTTATTTTAATTTTCAGTTCAAAAGCCAACTACAGGACTTGCACTTTCATATACAGGGCTGCTGAATATTGCAAATCAAAAATTGATTACTTATGTTGTGGTTGTTTTGCTTGAACAATTAATATATTGGTTGTGTTAGTTGTGGTTGTGGATTAAATAAGAGAAGTTGGTACTTCTGTGGATTGCTTAATCAACAAAAATATAAGAAGTCTTTAAAGGATTGTAAAAAGTCAAGAACTCTCAAAAAAGACTCTAAGGAATTTTTTAAATAACCCAATTCACCCCCCCCCCCCCTTCTTGGAACTACACCTTAGGTTTCAGTTGGTATCAGAGCAAAATTATAGAAAAACCTAAAAAGTAGCTATATAAATATCTAAATGGCACAAATTGGAGTAGCTCCCTTTGGTGAGGGTCAATCCTTAACTAGCCACCAATTTTTTGTGGACTCAATTACACCTTTTATAAACAACGAATGAGAATCTACCTTCAAACAATGGACTGCAAGGCATGGAATGTTGTCACAAATGGAAATATGATCCCCACTAAACTAGTAGATGGAAAAGAAATACCTAAAGAAGATAAAGAACTAATTGAATCAAAATACAAAATGCTGCAAATTAACTCAAGTGCAATAAACGCCCTATATTGTGCACTTGATGCAAATGAATACAATAGAGTAATGGCGTGTAAAATAGCTAAAGAAATTTGGGATAAATTAGAGGTAACCTATGAAGGCACAATAGATGTTAGCAAAAGTAGAATTGATATGTTAACTACTGAATACGAAGCTTTTAGGATGAATTCCGATGAAACTATAACAAGCATGTACACTAGGTTCACACATATCATAAACTCACTAAATGCCTTAGGAAAAACATATTCCACCCATGAGATGATCCAAAAAATTCTAAGAGCACTTCCACCTATTTGGGAACCGAAAGCCACAGCCATAACAGAAGGGAGAAATCTCAAAACAACTTCATTAGATGAACTCATAGGATCAATCCTAACCTATGAAATGATTTTGAAAGAAAGAAGTACTGAAAATAAAAATAAGAAATCTATAGCTCTAAAAGCCACAAAAGAACATTCAAGTGAAGAAGATAATGAATCTAGTGAATTAAAAGATGAAGACTTAACCTTCATAACTAAAAAACTTGGAAAATTCTTTAAAAGAAACAAGAAATTCACTAGAAAATACAACGGATCAAAAGCTGAAAAAGGTGAAAGTAATAAAAGGGAATACAAAAGCAAAAATGAACCTCCATTTTCTATCACTGTAAAAAAGGCCAGACACATCAAGTTGGACAACCCACAACTCAAGAAAGAAAAGAGGAAAAATAAGCCTACAATGAAGGCAACTTGGGATGACACAAGTTCAAGTGAATTGGAGAGCGAGTCAAGCGATCAAGAAGTATTAAACATGTGCTTCATGGCACACAATGAAGAGGTAAACTCTTGCTACTCTCTCTTTCTAGAGATTTGTGTGATGAATCATGTAGTAATTCATGTGAAAGCATGTCTTCTTATAAAGAACTTCAAGCTAAATTATTCTCTCTACATAATAAGTTCATTAAGGTCTCAAAGAAGAACATAAACTTGAAACAACAAAATGAAACACTTAGAAATTAGCTTGAATCCTCAAAACTTGCTGAAGAAGAAAAAAACTTAAAGATTGGAGAGCTTGAGAAGAAAGTAGATAACTTGTCTCAAAAATTAGCTAAATCTCAAGTGAATGAAGATAGCAAGAGAGTACAAGAAATAAATGATCTTAAAAACCAAATTCAAAAAAATGAAAAGTTTATTTACAACTTTACCAAAGGTAAAGATAACTTTGAAAAAATGGTAGGACAACAAAGAATGGCAAACAGCAAAGAAGGAATTGGTTACAATGGAACACCAAACAAAAGAAAGAAAAACTTGTTTATGGGATATTTTGTAAATCAATCTAAACATTATGCAAGTACTTCATCAACAAACATTTATGAGCATACTACTTGCTACATGTGTAAACATAAAGGTTACATAATGTTTAATTGTCCACTTAGGAAAAACTATGTTAAAGTAAAAAAAGAATGGAAGGTACATACTAAAACTAGACAAGATTTAAAGAAAGTTAAGAAAGTTTGGGTTCCAAAAGTAAAAACATAAATCCTTTCTTGTAGGTTTGCTTTAGGACCATTCCATCTAAAGATAAATGGTACTTGGACAGCGGATGTTCAAGACATATGACGGGAGATAAATCTAAGTTCACTTCTCTTACTCAAAAGGATGGAGTATTTGTAACCTTTAGTAACATTGCAAAAGGCAAGATCATCGGAATTGGTAAAGTAGGTAATGACTCTTCACTCACTGTAGATGATGTCTTGTTGGTTGATGGTCGAAAGAATAATCTATTAAGCATTAGTCAACTTAGCGACAAAGGATTTGAAATAATGTTTAAGAAAGAAAAATGCATAGTTCAGACTTCTAAGGGTCATAAGATACTATTCACTACACATTAAATGAACAATATATATTGCATAAACCTTGATAGCTTAATCTCTCAAGATATAACTTGCTTAGCTAGCATAAGTGAAAATAGTTGGCTTTGGCATAGAAGGCTAGGACATGCTAGCATAGATCTTATGTCCAAGCTTTCTAAAAATAATTCAGTCAAAGGTTTGCCTAACACTAAGTTTATTAAAGATAAAGTGTGTGATGCCTGTCAACTAGGAAAAAAAGTCAAGAAAAGCTTCAAAAATAAGAAACATATATCAACTAGTAGACCCCTAGAACTCATACACTTAGATTTCTTTGGTGACACTAGAACTCAAAGCTTAGGTGGAAAAAAATACGCCTTCGAAATTGTTGATGATTACTCTAGATATACATAGGTATTTTTTTTACCTAACAAAGAGGAAGCTTGTAATTCGTTAATCACTCTATGCAAAAAGCTTTAAAATGAGAAAGGGTACCATGTCTCAAATCTAAGAAGTGACCAAGGAAGAGAATTTAAGAATCAAGACATTGAAAAATTTTTCAATGATCATGGAATAAGCCATAACTTTTTAGCACCTAGAACTCCACAACAAAATGGAGTTGTGGAAAGAAAAATTACAACCCTTCAAGAAATGGCAAGAACGATGTTTAACGAAAATAGCTTACCCAAGTATTTTTGGGTCGAAGCTATAAATACAACTTACTATGTAATTAATAGGGTTTCAATTAGATCAAGCCTAAACAAGACACTTTATGAATTATGGAAAGGAAGAAGGCCCAACATAACTTACTTTCATGTCTTTGGGTGTAAGTGTTTTGTACTCAATAACAAAGATAACTTAGGAAAATTTGATGCTATATCGGATGAAAGTATTTTCCTAGGATACTCTACAAATAGTAAGGCCTATAGGATCTATAACAAAAGAACACTCACCATAATTGAATCAATTCACGTAGACTTTGATGAGTCAAATGCTTTTTCAAGAGAAGAAAAAAATGATGATATTTTCAAAAAGGAGGATGAGATAGAAATCAAGGAAGAAAATGAAGTAAATGAAGGAAGCCCAAAAGATGAACCTATAGAAAATCCGGAATTACCAAGAGAATGGAAGTATAAAAAGGATCACCCCCAAGATCAAATTATAGGTGAACCATCTAGAGGTGTAACTACTAGATCTTCTCTAAAGAATCTATGCAATCACTATGCATCCAAAATGAGCCTAAAGATGTTGAAGAGGCCCTTAAAGATGACTCTTGGATAATTGCTATGCAAGAAGAATTAAACCAATTTGAAAGAAGAAAAGTATAAATTAGTACCCAAACCTGAAAATCATTCAATCATAGGAACTAAATATGTATTTAGAAATAAAAAGGATGAGAATGGTATAATCATTAGAAACAAAGCTAGACTTGTAGCAAAAGGATATAACCAAGAATAAAGGATAGACTATGATGAAACCTTTGCCCCTATAGCTTGAATGGTGGCTATTAGAATGTTGTTAGCTTATGCTTCCTACAAAGAATTTAAGTTATACCAAATGGATGTCAAAAGTGCATTCTTAAATGGGTACATTAATGAAGAGGTATATGTTGAACAACCCCCTAGTTTTGAAAATATAGAAAATCATAATCATGTATTTAAACTAACTAAGGCTTTGCATGGATTAAAACAGACCCCTAGGGCTTGGTATAAAAGACTTAGTAGATTTCTAATTGAGAAGGGGTTTTCAAGAGGAAAAATAGATAGCACCTTGTTCATTAAAACTAAGGAAGATGACATACTTTTAATTCAAATCTACATAGATGATATAATATTTGGTGCCACAAATGAACATCTATGTAAAGAATTTGCAAAGTGTATGCAAGAAGAATTTGAAATGAGCATGATGGGAGAGTTAGACTATTTTCTTGGATTGCAAATTAAACAAGCAAAGAATGTGACTTTTATAAGTCAATCCAAATACATAAAATAAATGATACAAAAATTCAGTAAGGAAAATAGTAAACCCATAGGAACACCTATGAGTACCTCCATCAGCCTAGACAAAGATGAAAAGGGAAAATCCGTAGACACAAAGTATTATGGAGGTATGATTAGAAGTCGATTATATCTAACAGCCAGTAGACCCGACATAATGTTTAGTGTGTGTATGTGTGCACGTTTTCAATTAGCACCTAAGGAATCACACCAAATAGCTGTTAAGAGAATCTTAAGATACTTAATAGGCACTATGGACTTAAGACTATGGTATCTTAAAGACACCGATTTTGAAATAATTAGTTATTCAGATGTGGACTATGCAATGTGTAATATAGATATAAAAAGTTTAAGTGGCACATGCCACTTCTTAGGAAGATCTCTAGTCTCTTGGTCTTCTAAGAAACAAAACTTTGTGGCTTTTTCAACTGCTAAATCTGAATATATAGCAACCGGGAGTTGTTGTGCGTAAACATTGTACATGAAACAGAAATTAGAGATTTCAATTTGAAATACACAACTACACCAATTAAGTGTGATAATACGAGTGCGATAAAAATATCTAAAAATCCCATTTCACACTCAAAAACCAAGCACATTGACATGAAACATCACTTCCTAAGAGATTATGTTAAAAAAAATACATCATTCTAGAATTCATCAATACAAATGATCAATGGGCTGATATCTTCACTAAACCTCTCTCAGAAGATAGATTTATAATCATTAGAGGAGAAATTGGTCCACTACATAGTAGAGAAACTAATTGAAAGGACAAAGTTTAAAGAAAAATCTATAATCAGCCAACTGATTCTAAGGTCAGTCGACTGACTAAAGCAATTTTTTTTTTTTTTAACAGAGGCCAATCAGCCAACTGACCCTGAGCTTAGCCAACTTACTGAGGTAATTTTTTCGGGACCAGAGAGCAATCAGCCAACTAATCTTGAGGTCAGCAGACTAACTGATAGAGCAACCCTAGACTTGTTTATAAAACTCAAGTGATTTGAGTTATTAGTCAATTGACCTAGGGTCTATCTATTTGTGTGCTCTAAGTTTGTTTTGGCGTGTACTTTGATATGTTGTATGCAACAACACTTAGCTTGGTTGCTTTCTTTCTTTTTATTTCTTGAAAAATAGACTTCTTGCTTAGATGATATGCAATATGTTACATGTGTATATCTTGAAATTGGAATCTTGAAAATCTGAGCTTAAAGTTATTTAGCATAATTTAGAAACATGAACTTTGACATGACTTGATTACTTATTGACCATGTATGCTTATGATGGATCATATGAATAAATTGGCATCTATGAGCAGTGCATGATATGACATCAACATTAGTAACCAAGAAATATATTGGTATCCAAGAATATATCACTTGGTAATTGAGCAATACAGCAAAATTATGAGCATGTAATGATATTTATAATATTGCCATGATATTGGTATTTAAATGATGAACTATGAATGACAAATATGACTTTTGAAGTATTGTTCACAAATATGAATGTTGCACAACATATGCATGATTGTAAATTCAAAAATGTCACAACACATATGCAATATGAATGACAAATATGAAATATGCATGACTATTTAACTATCGAAGCACACTATATATACTATATTGCAATATATTGAGAAGTGTGTGTTCATTTGTTCATTTGAACTTTATTTTTTTACTCTTTTTTATTGATGTCAAAAAGGGGAGTAGTATTGAGCAAAAATTGAGCATGATATTGAAATTTTCAAACATGAGATATGTATCAAAAGAAAGAGGGAGAAGTATTTGATATTGAATGAGTATTTGATATTGAATAATCTTGAACTTGAATGATGTAATGAGCATGATATTGTATGATGAGCATGAGATTGTATGATATTGTAATTGGTCTTGAAACTACAAAAATTGTTAAAATGATGCTTATTGTAAGGGGGAGTAAAATGATGATGCTTGTTGTAAGGGGGAGTCTTTGTAAGGCTTACTCATATTTTTTGCTCCTCATTTGTCATCATAAAAAAGGGGGAGATTGTTGGCCTAACTGGGCTTTTCATTTTTTTTTTTTAATGATGACAAAATGAATCATGGTTTAACATGTGTTGTTGAGTGGTTTTATTTCAAGTCTAAGTAAAATGACACTCATGGTTAATCATGGAAGTAAGTAGGAGATCAAAGTCAGTCAAGTGAAAGCTTGTCAGTATATTAAAGCAATGAATGACAAATGAAGAGCTTAAAGGCCAAGCAAATCTCAAAGAAAAAAGTGAACCTAAGGAGGCTACAAGACTTAGTGATTAAGGAGATCATGCTTAGAAGGATATTTGTAAGTACTTCAAGTCATCACTATTTAGATATGTGAAGCTCCTTAAGATACAAAGACTTAGAGACTAGCACTTAAAAATTCTTGAAAATGTTTTTGAAAAGTTATAATTAAGTTTTTCAAGTAAAGTAGATTTTAAAGAAATCAAAAAATAGAATATATTTGAAAAAGAGGACTGCCTAGTCGACTGACTCGTTGAACCAAAAGTACCCAGCCGAATGACAGTACCTAGCTGACTAACCATTATTGAACGTGGTTCACTCAGCTGACTGACAGGAAACCTTCAACAAAGTTAATTGTCCAGCCGACTGAGTCAATGAACTAAAAACACTCAGTCGACTGACAGTGCCCAGCCAACTAACTATTTTGAACATGGTTCAATCAGCCGACTGACAATTTATCTGAATTAATTTTTGAGAGACTGAATGGTGTCAGCCACCTGTCTAGTCGACTAACTTGTGCAAAAAGTGACCTAGTTGAGTGAGTAAGTCGAGTGACTATGCAGGGAATTTTTAAAATTTAATCCTACGGGAAGATTTTCAAAATTAATTCTCTGATTTAATATCTTTTGAAAAGTTACCTAAATACTTCATGTTAAATGAGGAAACTTTTCTTTAAGAAGTTTATAAATACTCCCTTGCTCAATGAAAAATACACCGAAGTAATACATGATTTCTATGCTAAAACTCTCCTAAAGCTTATTCTTACTCATACCTTTGCTGGAGGGAAAACTCTACGAAAGTGCTGGATTAAAAATAAGGATTTGATTCTAAGTTGCATCAAAATCTTTAAGAAAGAACCATTGGTTACTTCTAAACCTTGAGCTTCACATTTCTATTTAGTCTTGGTTTTGAAGTACAATTTGAGATTTAACTTGTATAATTTGCTCTGTATTTGAGAGTGTTTTTGTACGCAGATATCAATTCCTTTCTACTAGATCTTTTGACGGTTCAAGGTATTGTTGAATTTTTGGACCAAGCATAGGTTATTGCTTGGAGAGGTTTCTCTTCCTAAAAAGGAGGTTGGTTATTGTAAAAGTTTTTCTTCCACCCGGAAGGAACAAGATAAAGTGAAATCCTTAGGCGGTTGGCCTCAGGCGAGGACATAGGCTGGGGTAAGCTTAACCTCGTAAAAGCTACGATGTCACTCTCTTTCCCTTACCCTCTTTAAATTTCAGTAAAAATATAAACTGCATGGATGTTGTAATTCTTTCAGTTATAAAAATATCGCATATTGGAAATTAAATAAACCAGCGCCTAATTTGTTCTTGTGGAAACCGAAAGGGAGTACGTTGGTTAATCGACATTTTGCGGAAACCGTAAAAGAGTACGTTGATTAGTTAGCGACCCAAAACCTATTAACTGAAAGTCTATTTAAATTTTGATCTTGAAAAAGAGCTTGGATATTATTTTAATTTTCAGTTCAAAAGCCAACTACAGGACTTGCACTTTCATATACAGGGCTTCTAAATATTGCAAATCAAAAATTGATTACTTGTGTTGTGGTTGTTTTTCTTGAACGGTTAATTTATTGGTTGTGTTAGTTGTGGTTGTGGATTGAATAAGAGAAGTTGGTACTTCTATGGATTGCTTAAACAAAAAAAATATAAGAAGTCTTTAAAGGATTGTAAAAAGTCAAGAACTCTTAAAAAGACTAAGGAATTTTTTAAATAACCTAATTCACCCCCCTCTTAGGACTACACCTTAGGTTTCACATTTAATTAAGAAATTATCGTGTGTTTCTACAC
This sequence comes from Malania oleifera, assembly GCF_029873635.1. NCBI lineage: Eukaryota > Viridiplantae > Streptophyta > Magnoliopsida > Santalales > Ximeniaceae > Malania > Malania oleifera. Next base: position 68,324,699 of record NC_080422.1, on the reverse strand, counting down.
CGAAGCTATTCTCCACCACGGATTCGTCAATGAGTTGGACACCTTCGTCGACAAGTGTTCAACACTCGTTCATCAACAGGAACATGGGTTCGTCAATGGGAGGAATATCTGATATTTTTTAGCTCTCGGTATTTTCTCGTTGATGAGAACAAATCGTTTGGTAATAAGTGGCCTTTAGTCATTCATTGATGAGACTAGGATGTTCGTCAATGAGGCCTCTAATTTTATTATTTTGCCTCCAAAGTGTCCATCCAACCTAAAACTAATGTAAATAGATTTTTCATGAAAAGCATAAGTCCTAAGGTCAGACTAAGGTCATTTTGAGCTTCCAACTACATCATGTGAGATATGTAAATACAAGTAATACTAAATACCCATTACAATTGAAAACTTAAAACTTCTTCATTCTTTTGCCTTTATAATACCACGAAGTGTGCCAAGTTGTATACGCTTTAAGTTCCTCATAGCTTCCATGACATCCTTACCTTCCATGCATGCTAAATAATGATCCTATTCACAATATCAATGCACAGGTAAGACACTATGTGATTTGTCATTATCAAAACAGGATTAGACTCATAGAGTCAACAAAATATATGCTCAAAAGAATGATTCTTCAAAAATCATTGTCGCGGCGTCCCGGGAGCGCGTGTGCCCCGAGCGGCGAAATTAAAAATCATTTTAATATTTTCATGGAAAAACATGGAATATCGGAGTCGCCACTAACCTTTAGTGCGGTTAGAACACGTGATTACTACCCCGTTAGGGGTAGAATCGGTCTATATTACCAGAGTTGGGGTCGGGAGTTCGGTTACAAGAGGGGAAGGTACGAGCACCCCCTACGCGCCCGTTCTTACGAATGGTACCTAATTAATTTTAAATTATCCCTAAGTTAATCTAATAAGTCTTTAAACTACTCCTTTTATGAATTAATAAACACACATGAAAAATGAATAAATAAATAAATATATACAAATATTCCCTCAGAGCTTAAGGTACGTGAAGCCCGAAGGCTCATACCCCCGCAATAAAATCATAGGGATTAAAATCAAAATTATTTAAGAAAATACGCTCCCACATTTTAAAATTGTAAGTAAAAGTTTTATAGGAAAATATTAGTATGGGAGGTTTTAATAATAGATATAATAATTTAAACATAATAAATAAGTAAATAAAATAGTAATAAACTAGAATATTAGGATACCAAAATACATACTAATCAACATATATAATAGAAGCTAAAATATCTAACATACCAATAATAGTAGAATATAAACAATAATATAGACTAAAATAATGAGCAAATATTAAAATACTACATGTGCGTTATAAACAAAAATACTTAAACATACCATAATACACATAATTACGATAATAATAATAATAAATATCCACAAATAATATAATACGTAATAGATTACTATAATACTATATATACTAAACATACCATATAATAGCATGATACCAAAACACAAAGAATATTACCTAAAATATTAAACTTACCATAATAATTAATACCTTGTATATTAACATACTAAAAATATAATAATAATATATAATATTACCTAAAATGTTATATTACTAAATGTACACGGTCACCTAAAATACTAAATTAAATGTATAATACTACTTACAATTCTAAGTTGCTAAATATAAATATCATTTATTCAAATAAATATTATAGCATTAAAAATTCCACAACAATGTTATGAACACGACAAAATGATAATACAATCGTATACAAGAAATAAATAAATAATAAACAATAATGAACATCAATATATACGCAATAGCAATATATATACAAAATAACATTAAGAAGAAAAAAAAAATATATATATATATATATATATATATATATATAAACAAATTACAAAAACATCACACGTGCATGTGTGTGTTTGTGTGTGTGTGGACAAGTTGTCCAAGAGATGAAACTCAAAGAAATTAATCAAATCAGTAAATATTAACAAGGGAGAGTTAGAAACAACCGAGTAAGGTTTCAGATTGATCAGATAAGAAATCGCCACTCGATTGGCTTCATCTAGTTGAATGCGCATACACCGACGATTCCACTGCTGCGGCGGTGAGACAGCTGTGTAATAAATTAAAATGAAATTGTAAAACTCAAAATAATAATCTGAATGGTGAGAATTAAGATAAAAGGGTCAGAAACAACTTGGTAAAATTTCGTATTGATCGGATAAGAAATCGCCGCTCGATTGCCTTCGTCTAGTTGAATGCGCAGACGCCGATGACTCCACTGCTGCGGCGGTGATACGACTTTGCAAGAAATTAACACAAAGGGAGAAAACTCAAAAGACGAATCTGAACGGTGAAAATTAAGAAGAAAGGGTTAGAAACGACCTCGTAAAATTTCGTATTGATCGGATAAGAAATCGCTACTTGATTGGCTTCGTCTAGTTCGATGCGCAGACACTAATGACTCCACTGCTGCGGCGGTAATACGGCTGTGCAAGACATTAACACAAAGGGAGAAAACTCAAAAGAAGAATCTGAACGGTGAAAATTAAGATGAAAGGGTTAGGAAACACCTCATAAAGTTTCGCATTAATCAGATAAGAAATCATTGCTCGATTGGTTTCATCTAGTTGACTGCGCAAACGCCAACGACTCCATTGCCGCCGCACAAGACTGCAAGGTAAGATTTTTCTTTCTTTGGTCTGTGCCCCCCTCCTCTTTGGCTTGGCTATGGCCCCCTTATATAAAAAAATTCTGTAAACCCTAAAAAAAACTTTCTTTTTGATTTTATTTTTCTTTTTCTTTTCTTTTTTTTTTGCTTTTACTATTATGGTAATAATGAAAATAGTAATAGTAATAATAATTATTATAATAATAATAATAAAATCAATAAGGTAATAATAATAATAATAATAATAAATAATTGTAGTAAAAGTAAAAATAATAAAGATACTATCAATAAAATAATAATAATAAGACTAGTAATAATAATAATAATACTAATAGTAATAGTAAAAATGACAATAATAAAATAATAATAATAATTATAGAAAAAAATAAAAATAGAAAAAATGAAGTAATAATAACAATATAAATAATAATAATAATAATAATAATAATCATATCGGGTCTGGGTAAAAATGGGGTGTCTACAATCATCAAGAGCAATAAATTTGTAAGTGAAGAAAGTGATAAATAATCAAAGCTCTCTTTCAAAATGGATTTTTCAAAAAAATGAGAGAAAGAGAGTAAATGCTTTCTTGTATGTAAAGATAAGAGAAAATAGAGCACAAATAAATTGATGTAATTTTCAAGATAATCAAAAGTTATTAAATGAGCTTTGAGTGAGCTATTTATAGAACTCTTCAAAAATTGACCATTAAGGGACCTATTGGGCATTATTAAATTTATTTAATTAAAAATTAACGACCATTTTTATCATAAAAATTGCCCAACTCGAAAGGTCCGGTTGACTGGGGAGTGTGTCGATCAGATGCCCTTAGATGATTTTCAAAATCTCGAGAAGTTCAGTTGACAGGGCAAAGCACCAGTCGGTTAGCCTTAGGCGATTTTTAAATCACCGAGGTTCGGTCGGCTGGGGCTCAAAAATTGGTCTGCCAAATCATGAAGCTAGTTGACTGGCTTTTTCAAGTGCATTTCGGGCTGGTCGACTGGGGTTTTCAAAAGTAATATGGACGGGTCAGCTAGGGCTTTGTAAAGCAGCTCAAAATAATAGGTCGGTCGACTGGGCTTATTTAAAAATGCAATTTTAGCCCTATTTTGACGTTAAGACTTTTCAATCCTATATGTTTGAGTATGGGTCTTTAAGTGAAGGGTTTTCCATGAAAAGTTTTGGATCCTATGGTTATTCTACGGTGTTTGTTGAGTATCAAACCACATCATGCAAGATATGCAATATTACAGACCAAACTTAATGCAATAAAATTCAAAATAAGATTTCTTCATTCCTTGCCTTTCACTTTGCCATGCCGCAAGCTAGGTGATGTGAGCTTTTAGTTCCTCATGACTTCCATTGTACCTCGACTCTACGTGCCTTCTAAAAGAAATTTCTGTTCAAGCACTAGATGCACAAGTGAGATACTTTGGATTTGTCATAATCAAAACAGGAAATGACTCATAATGTCAACACATTTGATAATGGATTGGAAAAAGATAGAACAATAATGGATGGGATTTTTCTGCCATTGAATGTCAAGCGTTGTCATTGATCATTTTTTATCTTAAGTGTGACGACTACCTAATTAATCTATTATTTTAGTAAAAGTCATGGTCCTGCCAAATATAGTGGTTGGTATCTACCCTAAAAAAGAAGGTCCATCAATATGGTTATTTTGGAAACATAGTTAGTATTGTATTAATTTTGTAATAGTTACAAAGATACATCATCTTATTTTCTAATTTCTAAATATTAATGTTGAAAATTTGAAATATCGGTTCTATTATTTATCAAATCTCATACACTATAATAAAAAAAATATAAAAAGGATATATTTTAATATTTTTAGAATTTTAAAATAAAAATTAAATCTATTTTTTGCAAAAATACAAAACATATTTTACAGCTAAATAGATCCAATAAATCAAGTATTGAAGAAAAGCACTGGTCGACTAGTCCTTTGTTTTTGCACAGACACCCTTCAGTTTTTTGAGCATTACTTTTTTGATAAAACTCTAAATTAAATGTTCTTGGTATCAACAAAAATTTAAGATAAAATCACACAACTTTCATATTGGATACCTTTTAAGATAAGGAGTGATTGATTGAGAAAAGTTCTCATCAATGCAATGGAAGAAACATGAAGGGTTTTTTTTTTTCTAAAAAAATTAAAAAAAAAAAAAAAAACTTGTTTTGGAAAAAAGTTTTTATGAAAATTTTAAGTGCCTAAGATCGGTCAACAGTTATCATTGAGCTTTTCATCCTATCATGTGGAGCATGCATATACAATTTAAATGCAAATATAATAAAATTGAAAATTAAAGTTTCTTCATCCTTTTGCTCTTCAATCCATCATGGAATAGGCCAAGTTATATGTCCTTTAAGTTCTTCATGGCCTTTATATTGCCTCAATCATATGTACTTTCTGAAATGTAAGCATGTTAAAAAAACTTAACACACATATGAGATTCATATGATTTGTCATTATCTAAACAGGGATTGGACTCAAAAAGTCAAAAGATTCAATTCGGCCAAATGTACCTTTGGGGTGAAATCAGGTAAGTCGTTGGGATTTTTAGTTGGCCAAAAAGGAATAGAAGTATATCCAACCAAAATTGCAATTATTGAACAAATGGAATCCCGCATCACTCATAAACCAAATCGAGGTTTTCTAAGAAGACAAAATATACTGCATAATTCATTTCCTAGTTAATGACAGCTTGTGAACCCCTATTCAAATCATTGAAGAAACATAATCCAATGAGATAGAATGGAGAAAGTCAATAGGTATTTGAAAGGATTAAACAATATCTAAAGAAGATCATGATATTAAAGCCCCCAGTCATAGCAAGGCCTTTAATACTATACTTGATAGTGTTGGAGGAATCCTTGGAATTTGTATTATGTTAGCTTTGGTGCAATCTCGAAAGGGGGGGGGGGTGAATTGGTATTTAAAAATTTCCTCCTAGGTTAAACAAATCTAGCAACAATATAACTTAACCTAGGGTTGTCTAAGCATTCCTTAATAACGCAGATAAATAACTGAGCAAATATTTAAACAATTAACACAATCTCAATATTTCCCAAGCATTCATAGAATTTGAAATATGAATAAATAACTGCGGAAAATTAAATAGTGCAAGGAAAAAGAATGACACAGGATATGATATCGGGGTTTGGCAAACTACCTATGTCCCCGCCTTGGCACACCCACACAAGGATTACACTATAAGCTCACTTAACGGGTGGAGCGCACCATTTACAACTAGGTCAATGAGAGGGGCTGACCTCAACCTACACCTTACTAGGATGGTACACCTAACTTTCCCAACCAGGTTTAAGCCAATCCGGGACTATTCAACATGGCTAGTCTCCCCCTTCAGGTCCACGCCTGAAATACAACGAGTATGAAAATTTTGCGTACAAGGAAATGCTTCTTACACAAGCAGATATGTACCACTACGCACAATATCACAAATCAATGCACACTACCAAATGATAAGATACGATAAGTTCAATTTAGTCTTAGAGTCTACTCTCAAAAATTTATGCTAATATTGCAATCAATACGTGAGAGTGTAAGTGCTAGGATCTTTGTATCAAAATAATAGTCTCAATCACAGTGCAGCAACAAAGATCACAAATGCACTTCAAATATCTCTACAAATAATTTTTCTCAATATAAACTACAAGAGATATTCCAAAATGGTTTGTAAAAATTTATTTGATCTTTGTATCAAGAAGATAATACCAATCAAGAGATATAGCAACAAAGATCTTTACAACACAAGCAAATATCCCAAAAATATTTTTCTCAAAAATAAGCACAAGGGATATTTGAAAACGGTTCGTAAAAATTTTATTTCACAAACAAAAAGCAATACGAACTCTTGAGTACTGCAATGATGATGCAAAACTCACAAGCTCTATGACGTTTTCCTACGAAAGACTTATTAATGAAGTTTCCTAGAAAAACTCAAGCTTACTTTCGGATAAAAATATATCTTAATCAATTAGAACTAACGAGAGTATAAGCTTAACTAGAAACTCACAATAGCACTCTTACTTAGCAAGGTTTGCAATGAGGATGAGTAAAAATGAAGAAATGAAGCTTGAATGTGAGAAATAGAGTTTTTGAAAATCAGAGAAAATTTGCTAATTGTTTTTGCTAATCACTCCCTATTTTTTTTGCAAATGAGGGGGTATATATAGACACCCCTGAGTTTTTGACCGTTTGGGACCCATTTGTCAGTTTTGGAAATGTTTAAATAAGGTTAATTAAAAAATAACATCATTTAAACCTCGGTAATTTTCACTAACCCAAGAGCACCAGTCAACCATACTTAAGGTTCGGTTGACCGAGTGTCTATGTTCGGTCGCCGGAGAGAAATTTGAACTGAAATGATGGTCGACCGGACTTGCATGGTTCGAGGGCAATTTTCCATATCCACATGGTTCAGTCGACTTGGTCAATTTGAACTACAGGGTTCGGTCGACCGGATAGTTGTCATTTCCCATGTAGGGGTTCAGTCGACCAAGACGTTGCTCATATAAACTTGGTCGGTCAACCGAGCGGTCAACTTGTTGACCCAAGCAGGTTTGGTCGACCAGGGCTTGCCTGTATATATCTGGTCGGTCAACCGAGAGGTCAACCTGCTAACCCGATGGGAGTTCGGTCGACTAAGAAACTTAGTGTAACTGAGTTCGATAGACTGAACATGCCAATTTTGGCATTTTCGGTCCTTTTCTTTTTTAAAATGTTTTCCCTATTCATATGATGATTAATGTTAAGACTATAGGGCATATTTTTATGAAGTATGGGGAGTCCTAAGGTCACTCTAGGTCTTTTGAGGATACCGAAAAAATTCGGCGTCAATCAACCTTTGGTCAACCAAAGGGTGATTCGTAAGGTCCATCTATGGTCTTGAGCTTATCTATCCTACCATGCAGATAAGACATTAATTATTACAGACCATTTTCCTATGTTACTATTACAGACCCAAAATGATAAATATAAATTACAATAAAAAAATATGTATAGATATCGGGTCTTCATAATTCTTCAAGTTGCTGCATGCTATCAATGTGATCTAGTTAGTATGATCCTACACGCAAACTTGAAAGCCATCAAATACAAAGAGTATTTGTCATTATCAAAACCGCGTATGACCCATAGGATCAACATATTATGCCAGCATGACGAATCAAAAAAGAAAGAAACAACCATCTACGAATTAAGCAAGAAATTCAACATGGCGACATCTAATTACCCATTAGTAAAAAAGACCTATTATACCCTAACATAGGCAACCCATTGGCTAAGACAATATATGTTATATCATACCACATGGCTAATATCCAAGATAAACCCCCTAAAATACATCTTTCGTAAGCCGACATTGTCTGGCCAAATTGATAGGTGGAGCATATTGTTATCTAAACGAGGGTTATGCAAACATGGAATTCCTAGATGAAGATGCAACAACAATGGAATAAGGATCCACTAACTAGAGAATGTACATAGATGGAGCCACTAGCATCTATAGGTGTGGGATAGAGGCAATGTTGGTGTCTCCCATAAGGAACTAATCCTAATTTTCATCAAGTTGGATTTCCTATACATAAACAATATTATAGAATACGAGGCATGCATAGTGGGATTACATGCAACATTAGAAAGAGGAATTGATAATCCAGAGGTTTTTGAAGATTCCACTTTTATTATCCACTAAGCCACTAGAGAATGGAAGAAAAGGGATTAAGACTTAATACCCTATCAATGGTACATTGAACAACTAAAAAAAAAATTTGAGTCAATCACTTTTGAGCATTTTCCTCGCCCTAGCAATTTGTTCGCTAATGCATTGGCAACATTGGCCTCCATGATGCAGTTAGCGAGAGAAGAAAGGATACAACCTTTATAAGTGGACATTGTGGAGAACCTAATGTATTGTATGGCCCTTGAAGAGGAGGTCGATGGAAAACCATAGTATTATGATATCAAACAGTTCTTGGCATAACAAAAATTCCCTCCTCATGCCTTGAGAAACGACTAAAGGATCATACAACACTTGGTCACGAGGTATTTTCTGAGTGGGAATGTTCTATATAAAAGCTCAGATATAAGCCTACTCCGATGTGTAGATGCGATAGAAGCCAAACAGATCATGGAAGAGGGGTATGCTCAACTCATCCTCATGGTCATATGTTGATGAGAATAATACTCCGAGCAAGGTGTTACTGGTTAATAATGGAAGCCAATTTTCTAGACTTTGTGTGGAGATGTTACAAATGCCAAGTGTATGCCGATAAGAAGATGGATCCTCCTACTCTTCTACATGTCGTGACAGCTCTGTGGCCATTCTTGATGTGCAAAAGAATATATTCTCACGTGGTCGGCTTCCAAAGAGGATACATTAGGCATTTGATGGTGGATTGGAAAAAGATATAACAATAATAGATGAGATTTTTCTGCCATTGAATGTCAAGCATTGTCACTAATCATTTTTTTATCTTAAGTGTGACGACTACGTAATTAATCTATTATTTTAGTAAAAGTCACGTTCCTGTCAAATATAGCGGTTGGTATCTGTCCTAAAAAATGAAGTCCCTCAATATGGTTATTTTGGAAACATAGTTATTATTGTATTAATGTTGTGATAGTTACAAAATAAACATCGTCTAATTAACTAATTTCTAAATATTTATGTTGAAAATTTGAAATATTTGTTCTATTATTTTCCAAATCTCATACACTATAACAAAAAAAAAAAAAAAAAGATATTTTGATTTTTTAAGAATTTAAAATAAAAATAAAATTTATTCTTTTTACAAAAATATAAAACATATTTTACAGCTAAATAGGTCCCCATAAATCAAGTATTGAAGAAAAAGTTGCATAATGCATTGGGCCTTCCAGTTTTGGTGGTGTCATTGTCCGTTCCACACACGGTGCATATTAACAATTAAGGGGTGCTGGGCGAGGGCGACCCCATTTGTCCCCCTGCTTTTCTACTTGGCTAGAGAGAGAGAGAGAGAGAGAGAGAGAGAGAATCCAGCCTTTGTTTTTTTTTTGGCCTTTGGGGTTTAGGGACCCCTGCCCTAAATGCGTTCCATTGATTCATGCATGGAGTTTGGTGCGTATCCATAAAGTATGTAATAATTGCTTTGTTTTAGTGCGCCTCTTAGATTTGGGGTTGAACCAATTAGTAATCTTTAACGGATTTTTTAGCCAAAAAAAAAAAGGCAAAGCCCTTAAAAAATTAAGATGGGAACCTAAAAATTATTAGGAGAAAAGAAATGATAGTATGAGTGAACTATCTTTTTCTTACCAAGAGAAATGAGAAATAAATAAAATTTATAATAAATCAGAGAACAAAACTTTAATTTTATATATGTGTAAGTTTAATTTCTTAAAAAAAAAAATTAATCTCATTAAAATAAATATATTTTTAAAGTATTTGATGAAAAGAGGAAATATAATGAAAAATAATTTTTTTTTATTCTTTACTTTTTCTATTAGAGAAAATTCTTAATCCAAATAGAATTTTAAAATTTTGTTTTGTTGCTATGTTTTGTAGGCTATTATACTCCCACATTATAGTTGTTTCGTTTTCACCCTATTTTATTTATTTATTTATTTATATTTATTTTTTTGATTTATATAGGAACTTCAGCCCAATGAGCCCTTCGAACCATCTGGTACAGCACCAAACCTACGGATCAATGTCCTTCGCTCCCAAGTCTCGCTGATCAGGGTATTCATCCTATTTTATTAAACGAATTATAAGTGATTTGAGATTTTCTTCAGTTATTTTTAGGTGGAGTAAAATAGTGCAGAAGAATAGCAAGTATGTTGAGTAATTCTATTACTACATTTGATTCATAGCATAAAATAGTTATTTTATTAGGATACAATGTAGTATTATTTTTAGTTTGATAATCTTACAAAAAGTTCTTTTTATTTCAAGCGACATAAAATAAACAATAGATACCTATTTTAAATTTTAATATGAGTATTTAATTTACATTATCT